>NC_049228.1:21254967-21571732 GCF_011100685.1 Canis lupus familiaris
CTGAAAAAAATCATAAAAATCAAAAGCTTCAAATAGCAAAAAAAGACATCCTGAACAAATTTGTAAGGCTATTTAACAGTGTCTATCAAAATATGAAATGCAAACTACCTTTGATACTGTTTCTAAGAACCAATCTTATTAAGGACAACCCTGAGACCTCTGCTCATGACCTGAGCAGAAACTAAGAGTCTGCTTAACCAAATGCGCCACCCAGTAGCCACTGTATCACTTAAAAAAAGGGAGGGGGATCTATTGACTTTTTTCCCCCAGATTGTATCCAGTTTGAGGCTATTACAGAAATCTGTTTATTCTTGTATATGTATCACCATGTACATAAGCATGTATTCATGTTGAGTTAGCATTATTTTCAGTTCTACTAGATAATGCCAAATTGTTTTCTAAAAAAACTTCTGTATAAATTTTCACTCCCCCTAACAACCTATGAGTTACCATTGCTCTAAATCCTTGACAACTTTGGTTTCATCAGATTTTAAATTTCAGCCAACCTAGAGGTTGTTTGGTGGGTGTTCTGTCATAGTTTTAACCTGAGTTCCTTTGATTATTAATCAGGCTGTGCACCTCTTCAAATGTATATGGCCATTTGGTCATCTTCTTTTGTGTGAAGTGCCTAACCAAGTGTTTTGCCCATTTTTCTACTGGGCTTTTTCTTATTAATTTGTAAGAGTGCTTAATTTATTCTGCTACAATTTCTTTGCTGGTTTATGTAACTTGACTTTTTGTTCTCTCAGTAGGGTCTTTTGATGAATACAGTCCTTAATATACTAAAATGTATTACTTTTTTCTTCTTTATATTTAGTGCTTTTTTCGATTTAAAAATTATTTCTCTATTTAAAAATTATTTCTCTATTCTAAAGCTATAAAGATATTATAATACAATTAAGTGTTACTTTGTTTTTTACATTTAGGTCTATAATCTACATGGAATTGTTTTTTGTGTAAGATGTAAAGATGGGATCTATTTCATTTCTTTTTCCATACAGATATCTAGTTGATCCAGTACCATTTACTGAAAAGACCATGATTTCCCCACTACAGTTCTAATTTTATCATAAATAATATTTACATATATGCACAGATCTGTTTCTGAATTCTATTCTGTTCCATTGGTCTATTTCTAACACCTATCCCACTTTGTTTCAACTGTTATTGTTATAGCTTTCTAAAAGTCTTGATAGCTGACACAGCAAGTCCTCCCAACTTTATTTCTTTTAAAGCTTTTAGTTACCCTTAGGCCTTTGCATAGCCATATAAATTTTATAATCCATTTGTAAAATTAAAAACCTCTTCTGAAATTTTTACCAGAACTTCATTGAATGCATAAAGGAATGTGCCAGGAAACTTATATGCTACAAACCAGTATTTTTATTGCAGAAACATGGTACAGCCTCCCTTTGATGGTTCTTTAATTTTTTAAAATAAAGATACACACTTGAACTTTTAGATGTTTTGCACATCTTTTGTAAATTTACTCCTAGGTAATGTCATTTTATGTCACTGTAAATAGTATCTTTTTTGTTTTTAATTCACTTTCCATTTGTTGCTAGTATATAGAGATACAATTGATCTTTGTGGGTCTTGTAACCAGCAATCTTGCTAAACTCAGTCTTTTTTGTTTTCCTAAACAGTTACATTATCAGCAACCTTATAAATATTTTGTGCCTTCCCAAGCCTGATATATTTTCTTGCCTTACTATACTAACTGGGATATCCAGTATATGTGAAATAGCAGTGGCAATAGTGGGCATCCTGGCCTTGATATTCAACTTGAAGGCTTTTAACCACTAAGTTATGATGTTTGTTGACTGGTGTTGTAGCTATCCTTTATCAGGGTTGTGAAATTCTTTTTCTATTCCCGTTCTGTTATGAGATCTTATGAATGATTGCTAAGTTTTATCAAATGTGGTTTTTGCATCAGTTGAGAGGATTTAAAGGTTTTTCCTTCTTTGGTCTGTTAATAGTAAATTACTTTTTAAATATTAAATGAACTTGGCATTGGTATTATAAACCCAAATTTATCACAAGGTATTATTCCATTTGCCAATATTTTGATTAGGATTTTGTCATTTAAAAAAAAAATAAATTAAAAATAAATTAAAAAAAAAAAGGATTTTGTCATTTACACTAATGAATAAGACTGTCCTTTTATGTAATGTTGTTGCCAGGTGGCATAAAAGTGATGCAAATCTTATAAAATTAGATGATGTTTATAGTCTTGTTTTTTAGAAAGAATCTGTGTACTTTGAAATTATATCTTTCTTAAATGTTTGCTAGACTACTTAGGCAGTCTTCTGGGCTTAGATTATTTTTTTTGTGGATAAGATCTTATCACAGATTCAATTTCTGTAATAGTTATAGGAGTATTAGGGTATTCTATTCTTGTGTCAGTTTCAGTAAGTTGTATTTTCCTACAAGTTTTACTATTTTAACTGAATTTGAAATTCATTTTCATAAAGTTGTTCATAATGCCTTATAAATATTTTTATTGTATATAAGATCAATAGCAATGTACCCTCTTCCATTCCTGATAATAATTATGTTTTTCTTGATCAGTTTTGCCAGGTTTGTCAATTTTAGGTCTTTTCAATGAACTACTGATTTTCTCTACTGCATGTTTGATTTAATTCCTATTCTTAGCCCTCTTTCCTACCTTCTGTTTTCTTTACTATGGTGCTATTTTTCTAACTTATCATACAAGTTTCGATATGTAATATTTCTATCATCATTCTGTTGAAAATATTTTCTAACTTCCATCACGATTTCTTTGATCTTTGTGTTATTTAGAAGTGTCTTTTTGATGCTTTTAAGAAGATAGATTTAAAATATAGATGTTTATCCTACTTAGTTGCTTTCAGTGGATTATTCAGAAAACCTTGCCCACCCTTACCAGAAACAAAGAGTCTACAGTATGTTCTAGAGTGAAAAATGCAAATCAAACTACAACATGTGTTGTTTGATTCCACTGAAAATAAAAAACAGAAAAAAGTATCTGTACTCAGGTGTTATTCTCTCTCACACACGTACACATACACAAAGAATTTAGAAGGATAAATACTAATTGTTAATTGCAGTTACATGTGCAGAAAATAACAGAATTCCTGGAGTGGAACAGAAGGAAGAGATTTTATATCTAGGCTTGTTTTAAATTTTTTACAAGCAGCAGCCACTATTATTATATATTTTTTAAATTAAGATTTTATTTGAAATAGACCCAAATGATACGTTTTATTATTTTAATAGATTATAAAATTATATATAATCAGGGTAGCAATGAACTTGAACCTTTATCTAATTAATTTCTTTGGTCTTCAAATATGATTAGTTTGACCTCAGGAAACATACGAATTCATTTTACATATGATGTCCCACAAAGAAGATCTTAAGACTCTTAGGTTTATTTATTTTTTATTTTTTTTTAAATTCTTTTTTTTAATTTTTTTTAAAATTTTTATTTATTTATGATAGTCACAGAGAGAGAGAGAGGCGCAGAGACACAGGCAGAGGGAGAAGCAGGCTCCATGCACTGGGAGCCCGATGTGGGATTCGATCCTGGGTCTACCAGGATTGCGCCCTGGGCCAAAGGCAGGCGCCAAACCGCTGCGCCACCCAGGGATCCCAAGACTCTTAGTTTTAGAGTCAAAAACCTATATATGTCTTTTTTCTATGTCACTCAGATTCCACATACTATCACATTCTCTGGAGAAGACTGCTTATAAATGAATCCAGAAATAGAGCTAAAAACGTGCATTTTAACAGTATAGAACTGGAAGGATAGGATAGAGGGAAGCATCTTATCTGACAAGAGAAGAAACACGTGTTCAGGAGTTCCTGGTGTTTGTCTTTTTGCAAAAAAAAAAAAAAGAAATTAACATTTATTACTAAGTAAATTCCATTTATTGTGTTGGATACTTCTACATTTCACAATGATTAAAAAACTGTTTTAAAGTATTTTATTTCCAGGGTGTCTGTGTGGCTCAGTCAGTTAAGCGTCTGTCTTCAGCTCAGGTCATGATCCCAGGATCCTGTGATCAAGCCCCATGTTGGGTTCCCTGCTCAGTGGGGAGTCTGCTTCTCCCTCGCCTCTCCCCCTACATGTGCCCTCTCTCATTCTAATAAATAAAATTTTTTTAAAAAATAGTTTTACTTTTCTTCTAATATAAAAAGTAATCATGTATCCTTTAAAAAGATATTTTATATTTATATTTAGATTTAGATTTAGATTTATATCCTTTAAAAAGATATTTTAAATGGTACTAAAGACTGGAAAACTTGTTAAATCTGTTTCATAAACTCATTAGCAACTATACATAAAATTAATGTAATTGGCATGAGTACACATATATATTTATAATACAGTAATATAAAACATGTTACTATAAGAAATTTTATAATTTATTTTTATTTATTTATTTCTAAATATTTTATTTATTTATTCGAGAGAGAGAGAGAGAGAGAGAGAGAGAGAGAGAGGCAGAGACACGGGCAGAGGGAGAAGCAGACTCCATGCAGGGAGCCCGACATGGGACTTGATCCCAGGTCCCCAGAATCATGCCCTGGGCCGAAGGCAGCGCTAAACCGCTGAGCCACCCGGGCTGCCCTATAATTTATTTTTAACTTAAGTATAGTTGACATACAATTTTATATTTTCAGATGTACAACATAGTGATTTGACAATTCTATGCATTATAAGATGCTCAACCACGGTAGGTGCAGTTACTACCTGTCACCACACAATGCGATCATATTGACTATATTCCTTATGCTGTACTTTTCATCATCATGACTTATTTATTTTATGACTGGAAGTTTGTACCTCCTAAGCCCTTCCACCTATTTTGCCTTCATCCCAACTCTCCCCTCTGATAACCAACAAATAGTTTGGTTCTTGTATTTGTGAGGTCTTTTTCTGTTTTGTCCTTTATTTTCCTTTATAAATTATGCATACAAGTGAAATCATACTTTATTTTTCTCTCCATTTGACTTACTTCACTTAGCATAATACCCCCTAAGTGAATGGCAAGATTTCATTCTTTCTTATGGAGTCATATTCCCATATATATACCACATCTTCTTTATCCATGCATGCATGGATGGACACTTAAACTGCTTCCCTATCTTGGCAACTGTAAATAATGCTGCAATAAACATAGGGGCATATATACCCTTTTATTCTTTTTAAAAGATTTTATTTACTCATGAGAAACACACACACACAGAGGCAGAGACACAGGCAGAGGGAGAAGCAGGCTCCATGCAGGGAGCCCTACGTGGGACTCAATCCCGGGTCTCCAGGATTAGGCCCTGGGCCGAAGGTGGCGCTAAACCGCTGAGCTACCTGGGCTGCCCGTAAATACCCTTTTAAATTAGTGTTTTCACTTTTTTGGCGTAAATATGCAGAGGTAGAATTGCTGGATAGTATATGTCTATTTTTATTTGTTTAAGGAAACTCTATACTTACTGTATTTCCATAGCAGCTGCACCAATTTATATTCCCACTGACAGTCACGTGGGTTCCCTTTTCTCCACATTCCTGCCAAAACATTATTTCTTTGTTTTTGATACTAGCCATTCTAACTGGTGTGAAGTATTATCTCACTGTGGTTATGATTTGCATTCCTCTGATCAGTCTTTCTGGGCATCTTTTCATGTGCCTATTTTCTTTGAAAAAATGTCTCTTCGGGTCTTCTATTCATTTTTAAATTAGATTATTTGATTTTTATGGGGGGGAGTTGTGTAAATTCTTTACAAATTTTGAATATTAACCCCTTATCAATGTTTCATTTGTAAGTAACTTCTCTCACCCAGTTAGATGTCCTTTTTGTATCTTTTCAAAGATTTTTTTTTTTAAGTGATCTCTATACTCAATGTGGGACTCAAACTTACAATCCCGAGATCAAGAGTTCCATGTTCTACTGACTGAACCAGCCAAGTGCCCCTCTTTTCAGTATTGTTGATGATTTCCTTTGCTGTGTAAAAGGTTTTTCAGTTTGATGTAGTCCCAACTATATATCTTTGCTTTTGTTTCCCTTGCTTGAAGAGACAGATCTGCAAAAGTATTAAGACTGCCGTCCAAGAGTTTACTGCTTGTGTTTTCTTCTAGGATTTTTATGGCTTCAGGTCTTACATTTAGATTTTAGATCCATTTTGACTTTATTTTTGTAAATGGTGTAAGAAAATGGCCCAGTGTCATGCTTTGACATGTAGCTTTTGCATGGAGTTTCCCCAACACCATTTACCAAAGAGACTGTGTTTTCCCCATGGGTGTTCTTGACTCCTTTGTCATAGATTAACTGACCATTAAGTGTGGGTTTATTTCTGGGCTCCCTATCCTGTTCCAATGATCTACATGTCACATGTCTACTTTTTATGCCAGTACCATACTGTTTTGATTACTATAGCTTTGTAGTATAATTTGAAATCTGGGAGTATGATACTTTCACCTTTGTTTTTCTTTCTCCAGATTGCTTTGGCTATTCAAGGATTGTTTGTTTTTGTTCTATGAACAATACTATTGGTATTCTGATGGGGATTGCAGTGAATCTATAGATTGGTTTGGGCAGTACAGACATTTTTATACTGTTAATTCTTCCAATCTACAAACATGGACTATCCTTCCATTTGTTTCTGACATTTCAATTTCTTTCATCAAAGTCTGATAGTTTTCAGAGTACAGGTCTTGCAACTACATGGTTAAATTTATTCCTGGGTCTTTTATTCTTAATGATGCAATTTTAAGTAGAATTGTCTCCCTAATTTCTCTTTCAAGTAGTCCATTAGTATATAGAAATTCAACAGATTTCTGTCCATAAATTTTGTACCCTGCAACTTTACTGAATTCATTTATTAATGCCAATAGTTTTTTGGGGTGCAGTCTTCAGGGTTTGCTGTAGCATCATATCATCTACAAATAGTGGCAGTTTTACTTCTTTCTTATCAGTTTGGCTGTCTTTTATTTCTGTTTCTTGTTTGCTTTTTGTGGGTAGGACTTCCAGTATCTACAACATAAAGAAGAGATAATGGACATTCTTGTCTTGTACCTGATCTCAGAGTAAAAACTTCCAGCTTTTCACTAAGTATAATGCCAACTGTGGGTTTGTCATATATGGCCTTTATTATGTTGAAGTATGTTTCCTCTAAACCCACTTTGGGGTTCATGATAAAAACCCACAGTTTTTATCATGAATATATGTTGAATTTTGTCAAATGTGTTTTCTGTGTCTATTGAGATGATCCTATTATTTTTATCTTTGTTTTTGTTAATGTAGAATATCATGTAGATTGACCTGTGGATACTGAATGATCCTTGAATCTCTGGAATGAATCCCACTTGATCCTAGTGAATGATCCCCCCCCCCTTTTTTTTCTAAAGATTTTATTTATTTATTCATGAGAGACACAGAGGGAGAGAGAAAGAGGCAGAGACCTAAGAAGAGGGAGAAGCAGGCTTCATGCAGGGAGCCCGATGTGGGACTCGATCCCGGTCTCCAGGATCATACCCCGGGCTGAAAGCAGCGCTAAACCCCTGAGCCACCTGGGGCTGCCCGTGGATGATCCTTTTAATGTATTGCTGAATTCGGCTTGCTAATATTTTGTTGAAGATTTTTGCACCAGAGATACTGGCCCTAAAATTTTTTTTTTTTTTTTTTTTTTTGGTCAATGCCTGGTGTGGGTATCTGGATAATGCTGGCCTTGTGAATGAATCTGGAAGCCTGCCTTCATCTTCTATTTTTTGTAATAGTTTGAGAAGGATAAATATTAACTCTTCTTTAAATGTTTTGTAGAATTCACCTGTGAAGCCATCTGGTCCTGGACTTTTGTTTGTTGGAAATTTTTTGATTACTGATTCAATTTTGTTATTAGTAATCTATCTGCAGATTTTCTATTTCTTCCTGACTCACTCTGGGGAGATTGTATGTTTCAAGATATTTATCCATTTCTTCTTGGTTGTCCTGTTTGTTGGCATGTAATTTTTCACAGTAGTCTCTTCTAATCATTTGTCTTTGTGTGGTGTCAGTTCTAATTTGTCCTCTTTCATCTGTGATTTTATTTATTTGATTCAGCTCCTTTTTCTTGATGATTCTGACTAAAGGTTTATCAATTTTGTTTTTAAAGAATCAGCTCGGGCAGCCCAGGTGGCTCAGCGGTTTAGCACAGCTTTCAGCCCAGGGCAAGATCCTGGAGACCCGGGATCGAGTCCCACGTCAGGCTCCCTGCATGGAGCCTGCTTCTCCCTCTGCCTGTGTCTCTGCCTCTCTCTCTCTGTCTCTCATGAATAGATAAATAAAATCTTTATAAAAAAAAAATAAAGAATCAGCTCTTAGTTTCATTAGTCTTTTCTAATTGTTTCAGTCTCTATTTCATTTATTTCTGAACTTTATTATTTCCTTCCTTCTACTAACTTGAGCCTTGTTCTTTTTCTAGTTTCTTTAGGTATAAGGTTAGATTGTTTGAGATCTATTTTCTTGAGGTAGACTATCAACTTCCCTCTTAGAACTTTCTTTCTGGGCAGCCCGGGTGGCTCAGCAGTTTAGCACCGCCTTCAGCACAGGGTGTGATCCTGGAGACCCAGGATCGATTCCCACGTCCAGCTCCCTGCCTGGAGCCTGCTTCTCCCTCTGCCTGTGTCTCTGCCTCTCTCTCTCTCTCTCTCTGTCTCTCATGAATAAATAAATAAAATCTTAAAAAAAAAATAAAAAAAAAACTTCCTTTCCTACATTCCAAATTTTTTGAACTGTTATGTTTCATTTTCATTTGTCTCCAGTCAACAATTCAGATAATAAGCCAGTAACAAATGGAGCCAACACAGCTTTATTAGAAATCCAAACCTCAGTTATTTATTTTTTAAAATTTCTGCTTTGACTTCCTTGTTGGCCAACTAGTTGTTTAGCCTCCATATATCTGTGGGGTTTTCCCAATTTTTTTCTTCTGATTTCTAGTTTCATACCATCATGTTTACAGAAAAGGCTTAACATTATTTCAATCTTCTTAAATATATTGAGACATGTTTTGTGGCCTAACATGTGATCCATCCTGGAAAATGTTCTATGTGCACTTGAGCATTTGTACTCTATTATTTTTGGATGAAATGATTTGTATGTATCTGTTAAGTCCATCTAGTCTAATGTGTTGTTCAAAACCACTATTCCCTTATTGATTTTCTGTCTCAATGATCTATTCACTGATGTAAGTGGGGTGAAGTCCCCTACTGTTACTGTATTACTCTCAATTTCCCCCTATAGAGTATATGTTAATATTTGCTTCACATATTTATGTGCTCCAATGTTAAGTGCATATTTATAACTGCTACATCCTCTTTTTGGATTGATCCCTTTACCATTACATAATATAGTACTTCTCTGTTCCTGTCTTCTTCTCTTGCCCTCTCCTCTTGTGATTGTATGACTTTATTTAGTATTATGTTTAGATTCTATTCTTTTTGTTTTTTTGCATATCATTATAGGCTTTTGATTTGTGGTTACCATGAGGTTCATATGTAACATTCTATGTATATATACAGCAGTCTATGTTAAGTTGATGGTTGCTTAAGTTTGAACACATTCTAGAAGTACATTTTTATTCCTCCCCTCCATGTTTTATGCACGCTATATCATACATTTCTTGTTTTGCATTCCCTTAACTAATTTTAGTAGATATAATTGATGTTAGTACTTTTGTCATTTAACATTTTAACTTTCATATTAGCTTTATAAGTCTGGTCTACTTATTACCTTTACTGTAGCTGAAATCTGCTTTGATAATTTTCTTATTTCTAGTTATGGCCATTTCTTTTTTGCTTAAAGAAGTCTCTTTTGCATTTCTTGTAAGGCCAGTTTAGTGGTGATGAACTTCTTTAACTTTTGTTTGTCTGGGAAATTCTTTCTCTCTCCTTTAATTCTGAACGATACCCTGGCTGGGGGCATATTCCTGGTTGGCAGCTATGTGCTTCTGGCCTAGAAAGTTTCTGTTGAAAAATCGGGTGATAGTCTTACAGACTTGTGAGTAACTATTTGCTTTTCTCTTGTTGCTTTTAAGATTCTCTTGTACATAACAATTTGCTTTTATCTTGCTGCTTTTAAGATTCTCTCTTTAATTTTCAACACTTTCATCATTATTTATATTAGCTTGAACCTCCTTGGGTTCATCTTGTTTGGGATTCTTTGTGCTTCTTGGACCTGGATGTCTCTTTTCTTCCAGGTTAGGGAAGTTGTCAGTTACTATTTCTTCAGATAAGTTTTCTGTTTTTCTCCTTCTGGGAACCCTACAAGGCAAATGTTTTTATGTTTGATTCTGTCTCCCAGTGGTCCTTTAACCGATCCTCATTTTTTAAATTCTTTTTTTGTTGTTGTTGTTCAGCTTCAGTGATCTCCACTACTCTGACTTCCAGATTGCCAATATGTTTTTTTTTTTTGCATCCTCTAATCTGCTGCAGATTCCCTCAAGTTTATTTTTCATTTCAGTTATTTTATTCCTCAGCTCTGATTAGTTATTTTTAAACATTTTTTTCTCTCTTTGATGAAGTTCTCACTGAGTTCATCCACTCTTCTCTCAATTTCAGTAAGAATCTTTACTTTGAACCCATTATTAGATAGATTGCTGACCTCAGTTTTATTTACTTATTTTTCTGAGGTGTTGTCTTTTTCTTTCCTTTGGAACATATTCCTCTGTCTTTTTATTTTAGCTGATTGTTTGATTCTATGTATTAGGTAGACCAGCTATGTCTGGATGTCATAGCTATGTCAGGAGCTATGTCTCCTGGTCTTAAAACTAGTGGCCTTATATAGAAAGCATCCTACTCCCTGATCATCAGAACCAGGAATTCCAGGGGTGTCCCATGTGTGGGCTGTATGAGCCCTCTTGTTGTGATTGGGCCAGGACAGCTGTGGGTGTGTTGGTGTGCAGGCCTCTCAGCCAGCTGTACATGTTTCAAGTGTGCTGGTGGGTGGGGTTAGCCTCCACCCCCCTTGGTAGGAGTAATAGTGGAGGAATATCAGTTCTGGCTGAAGCTGCCCACTGGGTATGGTAGAAAGGCAGTCACTTTGGGGGGACACTGGTCCTAAGTGAGGCAGCCTGCTAGGTGTGGCAGAGTTGGAGTCACTTTGGAGGGGCATCTGCCAGGACAGGAAGGGTGGGTGGGGCGGGTTCACAGGAAATGTCAGAGAAGGTCAAGTGGTACTAACAAAGAAGATGAAGAGTGTCAAAAGTGACTCCTACTACCATCCAGCCAACTAGGCTAAATGGGGACAAGATAAACAGTGCTTACCAGCATTCCTATTCTTGGAGAAAGTTCCTATAGATCCCTTACCTCCAGCACATGCCCTAAAATCAGTCAATAAATCTTCATGTATAACCTAGGTGCTATTCCAACTGCCATCTCTATGCTGGGTCTTGAACCATGTAATACAATTTGCTGGCCCTCTAAGAGCAGAGTCTCAGTTTCCTATAGCCTTCTGGCTCTTCTGGAGTTAAGGTTCACTAATTTTCAAAGGCAAACACTGTGGGAGCTCATCTTCCTGTTGCAGATTCTCAGGGTTGGGGGTGCCTGATATGGGGCTTAATCCCATCACTTCTCAAGGAAGACATTCTATGTCTGTGATATGGCCTCAACTTGTAGGTCACTGTGCCAGGGATTTGGTTCCTGACTGTGTTTCCACCCCTCCTCCAAACACAACATGGCTTCTCTTTATTCTATAGCTGTGGAAAAGCTATTCTGCTAGTGTTCAGGTCCTTTTCAGAGTGAGTTACGTTATATAAACTCAAGATCCTCCTACTCCACTATCCTCCTCCTTTTTTATTATAAAATATTTTTAAAACTGAGGTATGACATATGAAAATTAGCATTTTATATGGTGCACTCAGAGCCTGAAAAAAACCTATGATTTGCATAATGCAAATTTATTTTGAAGATCTACATGCAAGCTTGGTCTCTCAGATGCCTTCCCCATCTAATCCTTTAATGACCCAAATGTAAAGTCCTTTACTGCACACATAGACCAGACAACTTTCAATATGAAAACAAGCATGGCGTCATTCTTCATCCCCTTCATAAATAAAAAGGACATTCAAAGAATATTAGCATCTTAGAAGTTTGTTTAGTTTTTTTTGTTTTGTTTTTGGATTTTTTTTTTTTCAAATCAAAATGGAGAAATTACAGAAATATCTTAAACCCTTTGCTGAAGTAGAAGATACACTCAGAAAAGTATATAAATAATGAGTATACAGGTTAATAAATTTTCTTAAATGGAACTCATCCCAATAACCAGCATCGGGATTAAGCAAAGACAGAACAGAACATTGCCAGCAGCCAAATGCTTCCTTTATATACTCTTTCCAGTCATTACCCCATACAGATAATCACCATCCTGACTTTTATCACCTTCTGATGAGTTTGAACTTTATATAAATAGAATCACACAGTGTATATATTCTTTTGAGACTAACTTTTCATGCTCTACATACATTTGTGAGATTTATTCTGTTGCATGAAGCAGTAGTTTGTTCTTTGTCAATGCTGTAGAGAATTCCATTGTGTAAGCAAACCATTCTATCCATTCTACTGCTGATGAACATTTGGGCAGTTTCTGATTTTTAGCTGTTTCAAAGGGTGCTATTATGAACATTTTTGTACAGGTTTTTTGGTGAGCCTATTTATGCATTCTATTGGCACGTAAATAAGTGTGGAACTGCTGAGTCATGGAGCATTGTTCGACTCTACTAGATATTGTCAAATAGTGCTCCAAAGTAGTTATATAAATTTATACTTCCATCAGCAGTATAAAAATTCCTTTTGTTTTAGATTCTTGTCAACATTTGGCATTTTCTATTTTTCTCATTTTAGACATTCTGAGGGGTATATAATTCCATTTTGGTTTAAATTTGCATTTCCCTGATAATAATAAAACCAAGTACCTTTCCATATACTGAATGGCTATCTGGATTGCTTCTTTTTGTAAATTAGGCATTCAAGTCTTACCTTTCTCTCACTGATGTGTAGGAGTTTGTTATATAGAATAACTGGATAATAAAATTTTTAAATTTCTCATTTCAAACAAAACAAATGAATAAACAAATGAAAAGCAGAATCATATCTATAAATCCAGGGGACAAACGGATGGTTACCAGAGCAGAGGGGAGAAGGGAGTATGGGCAAAATGGGTGAATGAAGGGGAGTGGGAGATGCAGGCTTCCAGTTAGTGAATGAATAAGTCTCACAGAAGAAATAAAAGGCACAGGATAGGAAATAGAGTCAATGATACTGTAATAGTTTGTGTGGTGAGAGAAGATAGTTACACTTGTGGGGAGCATAGTATAATACATAGAGAAGTTGAATCACTATGTTGTATACCTGAATCTAATGTAATATTGTATGTCAACTCTTCTCAAAAAAATGAAATGAAATAAAAACTTCTCTTTTCAGACTGTCAGAGGAAAACATAAGCAACATCTGGATTAAATCTGAAGAGTCTTAATACAGTTTCTATTCTCCTGTAACATGGGTTTGACAGGGGAAAAGTGAAATAAAAAGTCTGTCTTTAAATATTTAATTCAAGAACTAAGCAAAATGAAAATGGATTTATAATTTCTGACACTGGGAGAAACCTAGTGGGAAACTGTCATAAATTACTACCCTTTGTAGCAATAAAATAGTCATATCCTTGAAGCTCACTATTTCTTGTTAATTAAAATTTCATTGTCAAATACATTTTGCAGTTTGCTCACAAGAATATATGTTTCTGGGGGAGAAAAACAACAATTGGTAAATAATTGGCTGGATTTTCCTTTTAAAAGACCAGACAAAAAAAAAAAAAAAAAGACCAGACAAAGCCAGGGTTCTGGTTTTAAATATCCTTCCATTTAGAAACAAAACAAGGGTGCCTGGGTGGCTCACTCATTAAGCTTCCAACTCTTGATTTCAGCTCAGGTCATGATCTCAAGATTGTGGAGTTTGCTTAGGATTCTCTCCCTCTGGCCCTCCCCCTGCTTGTACTCTCTCTTTAAAATAAATAAAATCTTTAAAAAAATAAAAGCAAAACAAACACCCAGCTCTCCCTTTGCTCCCCCAAAAACAACCCTGAAATAAAGTGGTGTCATCGGGGGTTGACCTACACAATTTTACTGAGGCACAAAGGACAAACAAATTTAGTTCCACTAGACTGCTGCCTTTGTCATTACAATAAATTCCTTCTGCATAATACCTTTTGGGTTTGTATAAGCTAAAAATGTTTCTAAGGGAGGCTGGTTTTCATTCTTATAATGACAGCAGTAATTCCTAGGATTTTTTTCTTTACATCATGTTTTTGGTTTTCTTAATAAAAATGGTTGACACCAGACACCAGGTCCAATTGAAAAAAATAAACTACTTTTTTGAAAATTTACCTTTAAAGGTTGACCATCAATCAAATATAAATACTGAGTGCTGGGACGCCTGGGTGGCTCAACAGATGAGCATCTGCCTTCAGCTCAGGGAGTGATCCCAGGATCTGGGATCGAGTCCCACATCGGGCTCCCTGTGAGGAACCTGCTTTTCCCTCCGCCTATGTCTCTGCCTCTCTCTCTCTCTCTCTCTCATGAATAAATAAATAAATCTTAAAAAAACAAAAACAAAAAACAAACTGAGTGCTGCATTTGTATGGGAAGGAAATGACTAAAAATAAAATTACCATAAACATATTCCAAAATTTAAGCAATAGTGGCAATGTAAATATTTACAATTAAAATGATAGCACTGGTAAAATAGAGTGACATTTATTGTTTCAGGAAACCACTGTGCTTTTTCACTGAACTTTGTTCAAGTGGAGGCAAAATCCTTCAAGGAAAATCTCATGGTGTATATAAGCAAATTCTATAGAATATAAAATAAAGATTTTTAATCCACTAAAAACCTTCTTAAATTTCAACCATGTAATGGAGACTCACAAAAATCAGACCAAATACTATGTGATGTCATTACTTTAACCACATAAATAGAAATTAATCTATTACCTTTTCTTTGAATGATTATTTCTCAGACTTTGAGAAAATGCTAGTAAGATATACTATATAACCATGCTGAGCCAACTCTTACAAATAGGCTCTTTACAACAAGCTCTTGGTACACAAAATATGATTATCATTCCCTGTAAGAGACTTATCACACCTTGTCCTCTTCTTTGAATGGACAAACCCATTTCTTTCTATACAGTCACACAGGCTAGATTTTTTTGCGGCTCTTCTTACACTCACTTTGACACATCATTCTTTTTCTTAAAAAATAAAAAAGGGAAATAAATTATTTTATATGCTATGTGTTTCTGGCAAAAGGAGGTACTGAAGTGAGACTCAAACATCTTTCTTTCTCCTATCTGACTCAACAGGTAAGAAATCAAATCAGGTATACACTGTCCATTTGAAGTATAATTTAACAAAAAAGTTATGAACCAGAATATTAAAAGAGTGGAAGAATATCCAGTTTCTCTAGTCTTCATATTAACTAAAGTTACTATCTATGAATAGTTAACTATGCAACAGTACTGTTAAAAAATTTTCAAACATACTCCACAGTCTTAGAATTAGATGCAAGACTTCAGAGTTAGCAACTCGTCCAACAGGTTAGCTGTCCTATGTGACACCTGATCCTGAATGACACTTACTTGATCCTGGCAGCTTAAGTTGCTTACTTTAGAAAACCTGACATAAGAGCAAGAAAAAAAAAAAGAAGAAAGAAAAAAGAAAAGAAAAGAAAAGAAAAGAAAAGAAAAGAAAAGAAAAGAAAAGAAAAGAAAAGAAAAGAAAAGAAAAGAGCAAGAAGACCAGGTAGCTTTTTCTTCCTCAAATAATAGGACTGCACTAACTTAAAAGAACTTTTCAAGTTGCTGCTTCAGTAATTCACTTACTCCTAAAATACAGTAAACCTGAGAATGACAAAAATATGGAGTCTCTACAGAGTCAGATTATTGATAACTCCTCACTGGCTCCCTCTCTGGTTTTTAACTTCATAGTACTCCTAATTCAACTGAATGGTAAAGTCTGAGTAGGGGCAAGGAGGACACCAGAAGATAAAGACCATCCGAATTTTAATGACTGATTCAGTAAATCTCTCCTACTTGTCAAGTACATACAAAGAAGGTATTCTCACTGGCAATGCTTAAGGCTTCTAAACACAAGCTGAGATCATACCCATAATTAAATGTGGAATCTGGTAGACTGAATCCCAATCAGCACTTAAAAAGAGAGAGAGAGAGAGAGAGAGAGAAGAAAGAAAGAAAGAAAGAAAGAAAGAAAGAAAGAAAGAAAGAAAGAAAGAAAGAAAGGAAGGAAGGAAGGAAGGAAGGAAGGAAGGAAGAGAGAGACAGCGATAAGGAGTCATATTGCTAAGTCATGACTCATTTTTTTTGAATCGTTGTTCATGAGTAAACAACAGAACACAATCATTTTTTCCCCTTCTCTGTGCTAAGAACTAGATATTTTAAGGAAGTTTATGCAACTCAAGTATAAGAATCTGGTGAACTTTATTTCACAATAATCACCTGCTCCTTTACTAAAACTGATTTACTGGAAATTAAGAACAAGAACCGCCACAAACAACCACTAGAGAGCATGAAAGAACAGAAGAGAACAGAAGGAACAAAGGCAGACTGTAACACTTTTTCTCTCTAGAGGCCAGTGAAGGTCAAGAATGAAGCAGAAGGGGGAAATACATCCGTCTTATGTACATAAAAAGATTCCCAGAGTTTTGAGTGAATAATCAGGTAACTTTTACAAGTAAGGAATTAATTTGACAACTCAGAGCATTTTAGATGTCTAGCTTCAAGTTCTTGCTCTTGGTCTGTTTTTTGTCTTCACTTTTGTTTGAAAAGATGTTATTCTTACGGTTTTAACTGGGATACAAAACATAAAATTATATTCAAGAAACTGCAGTGAGAAAGCAGAAGTAGCAATTCCTGCGAAAGAGATAAGTTTTAATCAACTATAGCCAACCTTTTGTTAGACAAATATCATAGCTATATTGCAGAGCTCTGTACTTTCTTTGAAATTTTAGTATAAAAACTGTATTTCTATATAGAGAGAAATGTATATATATATTTCATGAAAAGACATTTGAAAGAAATTAATATCAATGAAAAACCAGGAAGAGAGAAAAGGGGTCTGGCTCCAGAAAACACTGGTCAAAGAAGAATGATTTCATTCCCATAGGGGAGTTTTTATATCACTCATTTCACTCAACCCCTTCTATTCCCATTTAAATATTGTCTTTAGTCACAAAATTGCTTATTATTGCTTTTCTCTAACACAGAAAGTATAAACCTGTATAATCTTATAACTGTATTCAGGAGAAGAAAAGGAGTGTTTCCTTCTAATATTTTCTCTAAGGTACGGTAATGAGTTTTATAAAGGTTAGTTTGGTTAATAAAATAGCTTCTTTTAAGTTAGTTTAGTAAAATACCAGCACTAGATTAATGACCTCTGGCTGTTTCTGATATAGAGAAATATACTCAGGCCAAATGCCCATCCTAATAATTACCCATTTATCCATCCATCCATCCATCCATCCATCCATCCATCTATCAATCAATCATACACACATAACATAATGTGTGCACACACACATATGGCAGTCCCTTCACACATTCCATGAAGGATAAAAGACAAGAGAAAAACCCAAGCCATGTGTAATACACATGAACACTGTTAATTGGATAGAGCATTATGCCCTCATTCTCACAGTCATCAAGTCCTCTTGTAAACAGTGTGCTTAAATAATGGATTCTGCACTAAGACAAACAGTCTCTTGTTTCCTACTGGGTGGAGAATGCACTTTGTAATTTGGTTTCTGATAGCCAAGAGCAGTAATGAAACTATTCCTTACAACTTACTGCTCATCCCACACAGACTTGTAAATCAGCACACAGGCCCAGTTGAAAACTGGAATGAGCAGGTCAAGCTTTAACACAAAAGGGCCACATCCCTTCACTGTGCTTATAAGCCACATGGAGCTAACTTGTTCCCAGGAGCTGTAAAGAGCCATGACAGATCCTTTTGACAGCGGCTATCTCTACTATTTAGCTCACTAGAATAGTGTGGCCTCTCTCAACCCCACAATGGTCTGCACAAAAACGAAAAGGGCAGCAACCTTTTTTAGAGACTAAATGAAAATGTATGAAGACAGATGTCCACTGTCTGTGGTGGCTCTTGAGCTCTTCCAGTTAAGTTCTCCTCTAACACATAATTCATGAGAAGGAGTAACAGAGGACCCTTACAAATGTAGAGAAAAAAGAGCTGGAGCTTGGATAAGTAAGCAAGTGGTCCAAATGGTTGGATAATTTAAAAACGTTATCTCATATAAATAAAAAATAAACATAGAGAAGGCAGTGAATACAGAACAATTTTTTGCTTCCCATAAATAGATACAAGTAATGAAATTAGATACAAGATTTACTGAAAGTATATAGAAAATTGCTAAGTCCTAAAATCTTTAGGAGAAATTAAAATCAATTTAAAAGAATTTTAATTTCATATACAAATACTCAGAATATGCCACAGCTATGTAATTGTTTATATAAAAGTAGCAAGCTATAGCCATTCTCCTTAATTGAACACCATTTTTTTCTTCTGATACTTTGTTATATATTTTCGGTTTTGATTGAGAATGTAGTATTAATACTGATTTGATGATATCCAGCCCTCAGTATCTCCTTCCCATAAGATTTTAATCTAGGTTTATAATGCATTTGATCTATTTATGCAATAATTCATGGTATTTGAGGCCAACAGATATAGTATAGATAAAATATAAAGCCTGAATATAACTGGTACCATGAAAACAACAGTAAACTGAAAATCAGGAGATCTAGATTTTCATTTCAATTCTGTTTCTGTGTGATCTAGTCCTCAATGTTCTCATTGAAAATGGAGAGACTCAGGCACTTAGGTGGCTCAAAGGTTGATCATCTGCTTTGGCTCAGGTCATGATCCTGGGGTCCTGGGATTGAGTTCCACATCGAGCTCCCCACAGGGAGCCTGCTTCTCTCTCTGCCTATATCTCTGTCTCTCTCTGTATCTCATGAATAAATAAATAAAATCTTAAAAAAAAAAAAAGAAAGAAAATGGGAGAGACTGGCTTATAAATGATCCCTAAAATATCTTTCAGATGCAATTTTCAATGAGCTAATTGGTTAAAGTCTCTAAGCTGTCATCTGTTGGCAAAGGTTATTAAAAGTCTACCTCAGGCAGAAAGAACAAGCAAAGTTCTCATCCAAATGCTCTACTGTTGTGTACAGATCCAACCTGTTGAACTTTCTGAATGACATGGATTTATTTATGTGTTTCTGAGACTCAAGCAAGGCTATTAAATTCTTATTGATGGTCAATATATTTTGTCTCCCTCAAAGAGAAATGAGCAACATCCATTCCCGGTCATCTTAATATTTCATAAAGAATTTTGGAATTCTTATCTTCAGAATAAGAATCTACTTCAAATTATTAAAAGAACAAGTAAATGCTGCATTGTTAATATTTTGCTATGATTGCTTCCCTTTTAATTTATCTGAGTTTCTCAAATGGCTCTTCTTGTGCTGGGTTTTGTACTGGAATGCCGATAGCCTCCACACAATATTCCTGTGAACTGACAGGAATGAAAACCAACCTACTTCTTTAAAGCCAATAATCACAAAGGTTAGCAGTCATTGCATTTGTATAATAAAAATAAACTGCCACATTCCCTTTAAATATGTACAAGCTTAAATTCAGACTCAGGCAGATTCAAGGATCGCTTACCTGGGGTCTGCATTCTGCGAAGTTTCTGGGTGTTGCTAACATGATCCTTCCGGCATGCCAGTCAGAAACTCAAAACACTTGTATACCGTCCTCGCCCATGCTTGCTCTGGCTGGCGCTCTGCTCTCTTTTTGCTCTCGCTCTGTGCCTCAGACAGTTTGGAATGCAGAAAAGCCAGAGCCAACGCCAGTCAAACTCAAGCCTTTTTTTTTCTTTTTCCCAGTTCTTTTGCTACAGAGCACTCAACAATAGCCACCCTTCCTTACTCACTGCACGTTTTTTGCATAGCACTGGGTGCAGGCAATCTACTTCAGGAGAAGCAATGGATTTACAAAGCTAGAAAATTCATTTTTTTCTGTCCCAAGAGGAAGTAGGAGGGATGCATGCATCTCCACATTTTAAGAAGGGACTTTTTTTTTAAAGTGGTCTGTTTTAAAATCTGTCATATTTTAGGGAAATGAAAAATACACATTTCAGAGATTCTTATTTTGAATATTATGCTGAATTAAAACAAACTTTTCAAAGTACAAAAAGTAGGTAAATATCTTACAACTAATGTGGTGTATATAGAAGTATATATCTGCTAATACACATATTAATATATTAATAAATTCACTCTATAAATTACTTTCTTACAGCAGAAATATTTCAAATTTGGAAAAGGAAAATTGTATATCCCTAAAATCCTTCATTCAGCTCTTAAGCTAGAACTTCATTTTAAAAATAAAGAAAAATTTAATTTTATAAACTGAGTGGCTCTTGACTCATTAAGTCAACTACATGTGATGAAATTATAGATAACATCATTGTTCTTAGCTATCATTTCAACTTGTTTTAAAACCAAACATATTTCTAAGGGTTTTTTTCTCCCTATGTTCCAAAAATGGAAGATAGGTCAATGATGTAATCTTCATTATTGGTATGATGACCTAACACATTATGCAGCTGCTCAGTTGCTGAGGTTAGCAGGTCACAAATGATCAATTAAAAAATTCACAGTTTGAATCCTTGAGCAGATCCCACCTGCCACTGCAGACAGAGGGAACAGGACAGACATGAAAAGAACACAGTATCAATATTATCTACCACTTATCAAACAGCTCAAGGAAAGACATACGCTCCATCTAACTATATGTCTGTATATATTCTATATGTGATACATCTCTTACACTATTTAGATACACATATATACACACAGGTATGCATACATACATATGTGTTTGTGAATATATGTATATTCTTTTTCCTTCCTACCTCCCCACCCAAGTCTCAAAGATTTAAATTTAAAGTTTCCTTTAACACCATCTAATTTGGTTTTGGTTATTTAGTCTCATCTTCCTCGAAAAATCATTTACGTTCTAACATTATTGCATTTTCTTCTGCCTTTACTTCTGGTTTCCTATTTCTACTTCAAACCCTAGTGCTACGCAGGTAAGAAGCACAGAGAGAGAAAGGCATAAACAAAAGTTATACAGAAAGGAACAAACTATGAGTCTGACTAGGAGGACTTTCAGACCACAGATCCCACCTTGCCCTATATGAAACAACACACCAACAACACCTACGCTCTTCCTCCAGGGGTAATACAGCTTTATCAAGTATATCATTTATAATCCCTTAAAATTGTGCAAAGCACACTAAGATTATTTTTCCTTGTTATGAATAATTTTAAGAAATAGATCATGATTTCCATAATTCTACCCAAGAGTTAGAACTAAGGACAAGTTAGTCTAGTTACAGGGAAGAGAGATTTCAGGTCAAGAAAGGTAAGTCAGGGATCCCTGGGTGGCGCAGCGGTTTGGTGCCTGCCTTTGGCCCAGGGCGCGATCCTGGAGACCCGGGATCGAATCCCACGTCGGGCTCCCAGTGCATGGAGCCTGCTTCTCCCTCTGCCTATGTCTCTGCCTCTCTCTCTCTGTGACTATCATAAATAATAAATAAAAATTAAAAAAAAAAAAAGAAAGGTAAGTCAGAGATCCTGGAAACAGCTTTCTGCAAGGGCTCCCTGCTATAAGAGACAGTGACTCTCTAACTCTTCCCACACAGGTGAATATCCATTTGCTGAATATACTGTAGGGCTGTAGTTCTCAAACTATGCTACTGAACAATGCTAAAGTTCTGATGAGAAAACAAGGTAACAGCAACCTTTTCCCAAATGACAGAAAAGGTTCACATATACAATTTTCTCAAGTGTGAGTTTTTCTTCTTAAATATATTCTAAAATGTTAGAATCTATTACTGTTAACTAACATTAAAGAAGCCTAGAATAGTTCCAAATTCAGATCATAATGACATTGTCAGATATATGCAGGTTAATTATAACAATGGTTTATTATGTTCTGCAAAAAGCACTTTTACTACCTGGAGTTCTAATACCTGCTTAAATCTGAGAACCACTGTTGAACCAGAAACAACTTTTCTTAAACCCATATGTTATTTCATTATTCAACACACCTCAAAGAGGCCTACACACCATACTTTATTCATTTTTACACTAAATCTTTTTTGCAATCTTTTCTGCGCTATTTTTAACTCCTTGTCTTATGCCTTGGTATTGCTGCTTCTGTCTGAAGTCCCCTGGTCCTCTCTTATTTATCCTGCAAAACCCAGACTTAAAATTATTTTATTTCCTACCCAAAGTTGATTACATTCTCCTCTGCATTTTTTTTTTAATACCCTGTACTAATTTTTCTCTTCAGAGCCCTCACCATTACCTAACATTCTATTAGGTGCTGATGTTTAATGCCCTTTTTCCCATCAGAATGTGAAGGAGATGAAGGGACAGTGGGGAAACACGGGCGGGGGTGGGGGGGGAGGCTCTGTCTTATTTTCAGCTTGTCCACACACTCAGAACGATGTCTGGCAGTAGCAGGTACTTAATAAATGATGGACAAAAATGGATAGATGGATAAAAAATATATTTCACTTATCAAACCTTTCATGAGTATCTAGAGTCAAGAGTACTTTGGAATATCTTGAGGACAGGGATCACAGCACACCTGTTTTCTGATGCCAGAGCCTAGCCCTGTATATGTCATGTGGTGAAACAAGAACATAAAGGAATAAGTCTCAGGCTTGTATGGTTTCAAACAGCTAACTGAAGGCTAAAGAATTATATAACAAGGGAAGGCAGTCATTTCATTATTTACCCATTTAGGACCTACTTGGACCAGGTGGAATCCTGATATGTGAAAGTTGATTCTGGGGCGTCATTTTTCCCTTCTATGAACCCACAGCTGCGTGTTGTGCTACTAGGGAAGGGAAACACAGCTTCTATGGCAAAGACTGAAGAGACTGATAAAATCTTAATCTACAACACTAGGGAGTTCTCCAAGAAGCTAGAGAAGCATGAGTAAATGTTTCATCCTTTAGCCATCCACTCAGTTTAGACAGTGGCTAAAATTCATGTCCACGAAGAAGCTCTGAACTGGTATCAACTCTCAGAACTAGAATACTCAACTCAGTATCCAGCATGTTCATTATGAATATGTCAGGTCACTTAAACCATTTTATTTCTGCAAATAATCACTATGTTGTGATTATTTAGTTTCAAATTCCTTGTCTGTAGAGAGTTGGGTAGGGTTGTCTTGACTAATCCATCTTATGTAGCCATGATCTAACATCATATTTAATAAATAGTGTATTAAGTTGAACTACATGAAAATGCCATTTTTGTTGGCCAATAATGGTCAAATATCAGCAATGATTAAATGAATATTTAAAAAGATGCAAAGACTGAATGAAGGGTGAGACTAGGTAATTTTCAAGATCTTTTCCAGTTCTGGAATTCCATGATATTATAATTCAAACATAAATGAGAGAATCATTCATTTTCAATGCTTGGTCACCTTGACAGACTATGGTCCTCCTGTTACACACTAACATAGCACTCTGTTCTTGTCCTTTTTGAAACTTAACACAACTACAATTTAGTTATTCATGTACTGGATGTCTATCTGCTCCTCATCCTGGTGCATACAAACTCCATGGTGGGAGGGACTATACCTGCTTTGTTCACTGATGTATCAGTGCAGAGTATAGGATCTGCCACAGAATAAGTACTTAATAAATATTTGTTGAATAAACAAATAAGTGGACTCTTGAAGGTTATATGTATGTGAATTTCCAAATTCAGTATCAACAATTTTTTTTCTAAAAAGGCTAGGATAATATTTTTCCAGTTATGAATCAACTAAGTAGTACACTTTATGAAATTTTTAAAAAGATTTTTATTTATTTATTTATGAGAGATACACAGAGAGAGAGGCAGAGACACAGGCAGAGGGAGAAGCAGGTTCTGTGCAGGGACCCCGATGCAAGACTTGATCCTGGGACCCCAGGACCACACCCTGAGCCAAAGGCAGATAGATGCTCAACAGGTGAGCCACCCAGGCATCCCCACTTCATGACTTTTAATGGATAGAGACAGCATATGTTCCCCCTACCCTTTACAAAAGTAATTATGAAATTCTGACTTTTGTACAGGTATAGAAGTCAATGTGACAACCATTTAGACATCCTAACTGCACAATTTTCCACAAATGCCTAATTTTCTGAAAATCAAAGAACACAAAAAATAAGCTAACTGCATATAATTAAAAATGACTTGCACATCAGTTTTATTCCTTGCCAAAAATAAATTTAAAAAAAACAAAAACACTCTTAATACCTACTTCTCCTCTTTCAAGCACAAACACATTTCAGCAGCAGACAAGCTGAGGTATACACCAGGCTGTCTGTGTGCTTCCTCTTTTGAACAGCAGGTGATCAGAAACAGCTGCTTCTAACCATAAACACAATTTCTATTAAGGTCTCCCCATAAACCAGAGTGGCATTCTGATACTGTGGTCTTCCCACATTCTTTTCAGAGTTCATATTAGAAAAAGACATCATTGTCTATAATTGGAATAACAAACACTAAAGTCACCCACTTTTTCAGAAATGCTTCTGAAATTCTAATTTTTATTTAAGTTTATTTATATATGATGGGACCAAAATGAGCACACATACATACACACTTTTCTTTTGATAAAAAAGTATTATAAAGACTTGAAGGGGATCCCTGGGTGGCTCAGCAGTTTGGCACCTGCCTTCAGCCAAGGGCATGATCCTGGAGTCCCAGGATCAAGCCCCACATCAGGCTCCCTGCATGGAACCTGCTTCTCCCTCTGCCTGTGTCTCTGCCTGCCTCTCTCTCTCTGCCCCCCCCCCCCCGTCTCTCATAAATAAACAAATAAAATCTTAAAAAGAAAAAAAAAAAAAAAGACCTGAAGATCTGTTAGTTGTAGGGTCTAGCAAAGTACTTCTAAGTGTTTAGAAAACGCGCATTCCAAGAAGTGACAATTATGCTAGCCATTGTAATATTTCCCAAACTTCTGGCTAAGCAGTAGAGCTTTACCTTGCTTTTCCAGCTACGACAATTTAGTACACTGCATTTCCTTGTCTGAAATGGCAACTAGCATAATAGGGAGTGAGCAAAATCAAAGATCAGTCAACTTCTTAATACTGAGGTGATCATATGAATAGGACCATATTTCAAAGAAAAATAAGCTAAAACTTAAGTGGAAAAATACAAACAAATCTTTTTCTAATTCTCTTTCATCATGTGAGTAAGAATATGCTACAAGCACAAAAGCAATACTTCTATTTCTATGGAAAAAATTCATTAAGAAACAACAAAAAGCAACTGAAAGCATTTGGGGATAGAATAGGATATTAATGGATAATATCTCTGAATGTGCTCAGAGAGCCAAAGACAAGCCTGTGATATTGTCTCTCCTCATTTAAAAAGCAAGCATAGATTGTACTTTAATAAAGCCTTCAAAAAGTTATTTTCTTTAGTGGCTTCAAAATATATACACAATTATCTGTGAGGCTTGTTGATTTCCTATGAAGCTAATCCACTGACATGTCAATATGAATTAAAGCACTACCTTTCTCATATACTGCATTATCTTGTTTCTATAAAAAAGTCATTATGCATTTGTTTTTGGTCTTAAAGAAAATTCACAACTGTGGGCTACCGTTTCCATAAAATCCACTTGGAAAAAGCATAGATGTTATGGTACAGTCATCTTTAGCATACCACTAACACAACAACTTATACACACACTACACAATTCAAAATACTACTGCATACCAGGTTCATTCAATTTCACTCAATTTCCATTATTCCCTTAACTAACTAAACCAAGTTAAAAATCTAGTAGAACACTAAGAGATAAGTCATGAAGTATCAAAAAAAGAAAAG
This sequence comes from Canis lupus familiaris, assembly GCF_011100685.1. NCBI lineage: Eukaryota > Metazoa > Chordata > Mammalia > Carnivora > Canidae > Canis > Canis lupus. The sequence continues at coordinate 21,280,983 of NC_049228.1, forward strand.
GAAAAAATTAGAAAATTCTAACATCAGTTTCCTAGGAAGAAGAGTTCTAAAGAAGACAACCTAAAAAGTAAATGCTGTTTTGTCCATGTTACATATGAGCAAATGGAGACACAGATAGGTCTGAGTGAGTAACATGCCCAAGGTCACAAAGTGGTAGAGCCAGAATCCATACTTCAGTTAGCTCTGGAGTGCCTTCTCTTAACCACAATGGTATACTAAACTAAACTATTTCTCCAAATTTATCTTAAGTGGCATTTGGGCTTATTATTTTCCTTCTTCCAGCTTTCTGTATTTTTCTAAATTTTCTATAATATTATTAATTTTATAAAAGAGTTTGTATATTGCTCTGGATTAGGTTTATCAACAGCTATGACTCTTTTCTTCAGTGTGTATAAATCCAGATATCATGAAACATATGTCTATTAGAACAATATACTGAATTTCATTCCACTTGTGCTTTTTCATTTATTTCAGCAATTGGACACAGCTCTATTACTTGCAACCTGAGACGAGCTCCTGACTTGAGAATGATAATTTCAAGCGATAATGTGTGAATGTTTTCTGAACATCTGGGTCCTAGGATATGGGAGATAGAAGACAGAAGAGAATAGTGAGGAAAGGAGGAGATACTCTCAGTCACTTGGTCCCAGATTGTGTGTTCTCAGGAAAAATCCAATCAATCTTAAAATCCAATTCAAGAGAATAAGGGACCACTTTTCTCAGTTCTATGGCTATTCTTTTTCTCTTGTGTACATATATATACATACAGACACACATATATATAAATATATATATACATATATATACACATATACACACACACATATATGTATAAGTTCTATACTATAAGAAATGAATTAAATATTCTTCCAGAAAAGGCATAATCAAATAGTATAAAAGGTGCTAGAATTATAGCATGAAACATGTAATCAATTCCTGACCAATTCCAAAACAGTGATCCTACAAAAAAAATCCACAGTGCAGTTCAGCAACACAAACACCACATGCAAAGATTTACCATTTGCTTTGAAACAAGCCAATTTTTTCTATCACAAGGGATAACATATTTTCTCTTGGCAATAAAATAGGATATCTAAATTTATTACTGTTGAAGCTAAAGACAAAAAAATTTCACTACCAATAAAAAATTTGAAAATCCTCTGAGAGATTTGTTTCAGTGACAGTAGCAATGAATTCCAATAAAAACAAAGAACTTAGTTTTCAGCATATTCAAGAGTTATGATTATATGGCCATACCATTCTTTAACCTACTTTCGATAGTGGTTACTATTAACAGATAAATCTGCCCCAGGATACAGTAAATTTAGAGAGCAAATGGCTTTGGTTTTTGAACTGATTTAAAATGAAATAATGTATTTAACACGCTGGTCTTCAAATTTCATATTGTCACGCTACAACAATAAGTGAAAAAATAGCTATGTTTTAGGGAAGCCTAATATTTGAGCGATAGTTTATGAGTGACAGAAAATGAAAGATAAAAAAGAGATTAATGAATTGGCTAAGGAAAGAATCATTGGTGACTAAAGGCAGAATCACATTCTCTATTACACCTCTCAGGAGGCCATCCAGAGAAATAAGAACAGGGATATCTACGCATGGGAATTGGAGATATCACGTCAGGAAATAAATACAATGGTTTCCATGTAATTGGCAAGAGAAATCAGGCCACAACACTGATTTTAAAAATATGGTATTATCCTTATAGAAGTTCTAGGCTTGAATTTACAAAATGTGATTAGTATAGACCACCCTTTATTCTGTAACATCAGTTGTTGCATAATTATCCTCTATAAACCTTCAAACTCTCTTACTTTTATGATACACATTTTAAATCCTACATTATACCCAGACATGTAAACATGAAATTTAAAATATGATGAATCGGAAAAGACTGAAAATACACTGTGCTTTCTTGTTCAATGTTTAATTGTACTTCATATTTTTTGAGTGGTATTAGTGCCACACATGCTTGTTTGTTTTTTGTTAAGTTCTCTAAATGATACATGAAGTTTAACAGAATTTCATTCATCAATGGCTGCTCCCTCAGCTAGCACATGACTGTCACTCTGAGACCTCCCTTCACCAATATTCTGAGGATTCTCTTTGTCTTCTCATCCTTCTCAATTCACCCCTTCTATTACTTGACAGATACTTGAGCTTGGAATACAATTTCAGTTTAGAAATCATTGCACTTGGAATGTTATAGGATTAATACCCTTCTATAGAGAGACCCCAGAGAGCACCCATGCCCTCTTTCTGCCATGTGAGGTACAAGAAGTCAGCAGTCTGCAACCCAAAAGAGAGCCCTCAGTAGACACACCTTGGACTTGCCAGCCTCTAGAACTGTGAGAAATAAATGCTTGCTGTTTAAGCCACGCAGTCTATGGTATTCTGCTACAGCAGCCTGAACCAAGACAAGTCCTATACCTGAATGTGTTATGTGGGCATAAATACAAGAGAGCAGTTAAATTTATTGCTAACCCTTGTAAGCCTTGGAAAAGATTACAAAAATAAAAGTGTATTCTAATTTTAACCAAAGTAACACATTTAGTTGTAAAAGCTCATCTTTCCTATGCTATATCACTGATGTCAAACCTTATTAGAAGAGGCCAAGTTTCTTCCTCACTCCCATTGTGCCTGCAGTTTCTTTTTTGGAAGGCTTACCTAGAACTTTCTAGCTTGCAGTGGCTACTCCAAGGCTATTTTTATCTAATTGTTAGGTGCACTGCCGATGATATTCTGTTATTTTAAATGTATTTTTCTGTCTCCACTTCTTTTCAGTCACAGTCAATGAAATATTTCCCTGGCTTTCTCTCCAGCTCATCTGGCTCCCAAAATGTACATCTTAATAGTTCTCTACAATTCCTACTTTTGAAAATTAATTACAGAAGATTTGTTTAAATATGTTTTTGACTCTGATGGCACTACTCTGATTAAAGTGAGAGGGGAAAAATGGAAAGGCCTTTAAGTGAAAAAATGAACTGAGATAAAATAATAATATTTTTTTATTACTGGCTCTCTATCTTTCTACTTCGATCTTTTACTTCCTTCCTACCTTAGGAATTCATGTTCTTTTTCCTCTTCTCTACCTTGAATTTTTCCTGTTATTCTCTACTCTCTAGAGTTAGAAAGGACAGGCAAAACACGGACAAAATACAAATTATTTTATAAGCAGACAGAAAAAATGAATGAGATGGGAATTTCCTGTTGTGCTATATTAAATATTAAAATGGGGGGAAAAGTTAACATTCAAATTTCTGAATATAAAAGGAAAGAAAATAGGCTGTAAATTTCATAGAAAAGTAAGTAATCAAAACAATCTAGTAAACACAACACCTTACTAAGAAACTCGGGAGTTTCTCTTCTTCAGTATTGCTACTGTAGAAATCAGATGACAGCTGGGTGTTGAGGTCTTAACAAAACATCCTTCATCCCTGGAGGCAGCTCTAGTCTGTTTTGGACACAAACCCAATGAGATTTTCCACCAATCTGATTCATAAATCCTTCTGTTTGAAACATAAACTAAAAAGGCTTTGGTAAACAGCTTAGCCAATCCTGGACTACCAAAAAATGGGGGTGGTGCAGGGAGAGAGAGCACAAGTGAAGACCAACTGAAGTAAGCAATGTTTAGTTAATTTTGCTCAAAGTATTTGAATCAGATATTTTCCTTTTGGAAAAGGCTCCATGGCAGCCAAGGGCCTAGATGAAGTCTCAAAAATAAGTCTCAAGATGCATTATAAACAACTCCATATCCCCATCTTTCTATCTCTATTATATAACAGAATGGTGAATTATGATTATACTTTTAGAAGAAAGGAATTTGCCAAATTGTGCAAGTTAAAAAAGAAACAAGGCAAGTCATGAGACAGTTACAGAGGCAGGATGTTTCCTAACATGTCACACCTCAAATTTCTTTATTGGGTTGACTTAAACCCATCCAAGCAAACTGAGAAATACAATACCTACTCTATTATCTCACTGGTTCCATGATTTTATAAGAATCAGAGAGAACTGAAGTTTGTCTCAAATCAAAATTTATGTTGTTAGTCCTGCAGGACTCTTTCAAATCATAATAAAAATCCCATCTGATAGGGAAGCTGAGGCTTAGAGTTAATGATGAGAAGAGATGGAATCTGACTCCATGTTAGGGCAACTTCCAAGCTTGTGCCATTTCTACTGCCCCACATGTGCCTCTGATACAGGCAGTCCTTCCAGAAAGTACAGAGTGCTCTAGTCGGGGCGTGAATTTTCTTTCTTAAAGTAATAAACCCTCTGTCTGTGAATTAGCTGCTAAGTCCACTCGTGTGATTTTAATATGCTAATTAATCATTTAATAACCAAACTCCAACAATACCACACGTTTATGCTACCAAGCTCAAATGCAGCATAAAAAGGTCATTTTCTTTCATTAAAGGAATTGATTTTCTATTACTGTTCTGTATAGAAACAAGGTATCGACTACAAGCTATTTACTACTAATAATCTTAAAAATAAGCACAGATACCTTGCTCACTAATACAACCATGATGTCACAAGCAGCATGGTGTAAGAGTTCACAACGGACACTAGCAAACAGACACACCCTACACTGAGACAAGCTAATGGCAGTTACCAACTTCATACTTATCAGAACCAAGTTGCCGCTGTAACTGTTGTGAGTTCTTGTGGCTGCACAATGATATTTAGTACGTCTAATTGCATTCAGAAAATATTTCTCTGAAGTGGATGCGGTTTTCCCCACAGGAAAGAAAAGTACTTCCCACATCTAAGATGATTTTTCACTTTGAAGTGTTTCATCTGAAAAAACTCAAGCAAGGCTTTTACTAATGCGTCTCACTTATTCACTCAACACACATACCCCAAGCCTATAAGAAAGCACAAAACAACTTACTGGTGGCTGCGGGGATAATTGATATGAACAAGAAGCAGTCTTGACATCTAAGATGTTCCAACCTAGTAAAGAAGATATCTACCAACAACTTGCTGAAAACATTAACAACGTACATTCAGTATTAGAAGGACAAAAAGTGCCGTTTATCGTATGTAAATGCTAGTGAATTCTGATTACTAGAATGAAGAAAAAGAATGCCAAGTCCAGGATAAATGGGATTATCACACAAACCCCCAATACTGAGGACATACTAAAACGTAATTTTCCCAATATTTAGAAGGGAAAAAAAGAAAGAAAGCCTCTGCACATGAGGCTAACAATAGAACATCAGAAAGAAGTCCGGATTCAGAAAATGGTGGTTTGAAATGCAATAGTAGTCCAATAACCCTACTTCATATTTTATTTATTTAGTTTTTATGGAGGTAGTGACCTACAAATCTGTAATCTGAAGTGGGAAGTTAGAACCAGGTTAAGAGCTAGAAGATGATTATTTTGTTAGGCTCATCAGTAATACTACGGAAAACTATGAAAAGAAAAACAATAAAATTACTCACAAGCAATTTTTCTTACTAACGGTCTCTGAATTTTCATTAGCAGATGTTACAAGAAACATAATAAAAATATTCCTAACTAAGGTAGAAAAACTATGTTTTCCAACCTTCTCATATGAATTTTCATTAGCTGATGTTACAAGAAACATAATGAAAATATTCCTAACTAAGGTAGAAAAACTACGTTCTCAACCTTCTCATATGAGGAAAGGATCTCTACAGGTGATCTATGTAGAACAAATTCTTCTGTATTTGACTATCATGGTCTTTGAGTTTTGAATTTGTCCAAAGAAATATAAACAAAAACTATACATTAAATCATAGGCACAGCATTTCTGATCCACAGAAAACTTGTTCCCCAGCATGATTTCAGGTGTCTTATTAACAAAGAGGTAAAAAGAAGAAAATATCCTTTTTAATATTCCTGAAAAATCTAGTAGAGATACCTTTATAACCCATTATATTATAATCACCTAACATAAAAATGATAGGGTTTCTAGTCTTTTTTAGTCAGAGTCAATTTCTCTTCTTTCTCTTCTCTTCTTTCCTGCAGATAAATAAAAACTAAGCTGTTTTAATGGTCAACTTAATGTCCTGCTACAAATTCATGACTGGAGAGTGAGATGAAACCCAGCTAATTTTAAAGCAGTGTATTTTAGTAATGTGAAATTCCTTTGTTGACATCAAAATAACATTCCCGGGCAGCCCCGGTGGCGCAGCGGTTTAGCGCCGCCAGCAGCCCAGGGTGTGATCCTGGAGACACAGGATCGAGTCCCACATTGGGCTCCTTGCATGGAGCCTGCTTCTCCCTCTGCCTGTGTCTCTGCCTCTCTGTGTGTGTGTGTCTCTCATGAATAAATAAATAAAATCTTAAAAAAAAAAATAACATTCCCTTCCACTTAATTGTCTAAGATTTGAATTTACTGTTTTCCCTGTTTGAAATTCAACATAAACAACTGAAATGTCCCTGTAGAACAGGTACGTTTCTTCTTTCCTTCTATCTTTATTAAAGTTGAAAGTATTCCTGCCATTATTACTATTTAAGAATACTAGCCCATTCATTGGATAAAAAGTTAAAAGGTTAAAAAAGGGTGAGATGATGACGAATTCATCTCCCTACCTCCCAGTAGGTCCCCAGTTTTCTCCTCCGAAGCGACCACTGCCAAAGGCTTCTTCTATATGGTTCTAAAGTTACATACACACACAAATGTGCACTCACACACACATATATGCATTTGGCATTTTTTACACAAATCATAGTGTGATATACACACACATCTGCACTTGTTCCCTGCTCCCAACTCCTTAACAATGTGTCTTGTAAACTGTTTCAAATTACTTACACACTGAGCTTCTTTCTTCTCCATAGGTGCATACATAGTAGTTCGTTATGCAGATTTAACGTAATTCATTTAAATAATCTATGGAGGGACTCCTGGGTGGCTCAGTGGGGGACTCCTGGGTGGCTCAGTGGTTGAGGGACGGCCTTTGCCTCAGGGTGTGAACCTGGAGTCCCAGGATCAAGTCCCACATCAGGCTCCCTGCATAGAGCCTGCTTCTCCCTCTGCCTGTGTTGTGTCTCTGCCCCTCTCTCTCTGTATCTCTCATGAGTAAATAAATAAAAATCTAAAAAAAGAAAGAAAGACTTTCTTAAAAAAATAAAAATAAAAATAAATAAATAATCTATGGATGGATATTTCAGTTGGGTCTGCTCTTGTATTATTATAAACAATGCAATGACTATATGAGTAGGTGTACATTAGAGGTTAGACTGCTTCTAGAGTAAAAAGGATGGTTATCTTTCGCAAAATGCATCCTGCAGAGGCTGCCCTCTACAGAAACAATTTGGCATTAGTGGACAAGAATGCTTGTTTCCTCCTATCCTTCCAAAACAAATACTTTTATATTTGCTAATCTCTTAGGTAAAAATTGGCAGCTCCTTGTAGTTTCAACAAAAGCATATTGACTATATTCAATATAATTGAGGTATAGCATCTTTTCCTTCTGTTTAAATGACATATTACTTTCCTTTCATTAAACTGTATGCCTTTCCCTGTTTTTTAAGTTTTTGTGTTAATAAGACAGCATATACACATAGTTCAGAGTCTACTCATTTTACAAGACTTGTTAATACAAATGACAACCCCCCGACCTCCTCTTCTAATACTGTTCCTTCTCCAGGAACAACAACTTTGATCTATCTTAGCCAATTCTTTTGGTAGTTACCATCAAATCTTAAATAATACAGTTGTACTTACAATTTTTCCCATTTTTAGACATTATCTTTTGACTTCCCACTCATTTTAGACATTGTCTTTTGGCCTTTCCACTTTTCCAATCAAAATGAAAATTTGATTCTTTTCCCCTCCATGACTACCCTAGAAGGTATAAAGACACTTCCTACTCCCTCACAGTCCCTATTTAGTCTTATAGTAATTTTGGTAAGGATAAACAATATTTTGACTACGTACGCTATGTAGAGTGCAGCCCCAAAGTGAATTCTATGTATAATACAGCACCATGGTCAAGAAGAGAGATTCTGCAGGTAGACTGGCTGGGTTCAAATCCTATCTTTGCCATTTATTAGCTGCCTAGGTATTTAGACAAGTTACTCAACCTCGCTATGTCTCAGCTTCCTTATATTTAAATCAGTACCTTGTAGATTTACAAAGATTAAAAAGTTAATATATACAAAGTGCCTAATATGTAGAAGGTGCTATACAACCATTCTCTATGTCCTGAACTACATTTTGTTTTTTCCTGTAGTTGTTGCCTGATTATTCATTTAAATTTCTGTGCGCTTGTTGTTAATTCAACCCAAATTTGCTTCAATCCTAAATTCGTTGTTTAAGTTCATTCCATTATATTAATTTTGTCTTCTTAGAGAAGACTTCTGAACTGCAATCTGCTGCAATCTGAACTGGCTGTCCTCATTTAAATCTGGTATACAGTTGTTTAACTCCATTCTCTCTATAGTGTTCTCCTGAGGTGTCCCTTTGTCTTCTCCCCTGTGTTGGATCTCCTATCCTATAATCCACATCCTACTTCTCTCTTGGTGAAGAATATATTTCATTCGCTTTAGGAGAAATGATGTGTAGGAGATAATATTTTTGTTTAAATCTTGCATGTTGGGGATCCCTGGGTGGCTCAGCGGTTCAGCGCCTGCCTTTGGCCCAGGGCGTGATCCTGGAGACCCGGGATCAAGTCCCGCATCGGGCTCCCGGCATGGAGCCTGCTTCTCCCTCTGCCTGTGTCTCTGCCTCTCTCTCTCTCTTTCTGTCATGAATAAATAAATAAAATCTTTTAAAAAAAATCTTGCATGTCTGAAAATGTCTATTTTATTCTCATGTGTGATTAATAGCTTATAGATAAACAGAATTTTAAATTTGAAGTAACTTTCCTTCAGGAGTTTGAAAAAAAAGGAGTTTGAGGGCACTTCTCATTGTTTTCTAGCTTTTGATATTGCTGATATGAAGTCTCATGCTATTCTGGTTTCTGATCCTTAGAATATAATGTTTATTCTTTCTTTGGAATTTTGTAAGACTGTCTCCATGTCACCAAAGACAAATTAAAATTCAAATTTCCCAAAACTATGTCTTGCCATAGGCATTCAGTAAGCTCTTTCAATCTGGAAACTCCTATCTTTACTTATGGGAAATTTTCTTGAATTATTTTGCTAATGATTTCCTTCCCTTGTTTTTCTTTTTCTGGAACTCATTGTTTTGATGTTGGACTTCCTAGATCGGCCTCCTACTTTTTTTCCTCTATGTTCTGGGATATTTTCTCATTTTCATCTTCTAACCCTTCTATTGAGTTTTATTTGTTACAAATTTTTTAAAAAATATATAGCAGTTCTTTGGTTTTATATAACATTCAGTTTTGGTCTCATGTATATAATATTTTATCTGTCTGATAGCAATGCTTTTAAGTTTTCTGTTCCCTGTCTCTGTTCCTCCAAGTTTCTTTTCTCTTTTTGTTTGTTTTGGTTTTTCTCTCTGGTTGGAGGCTTTTCTTCAGCTGTCTACTAGTCTTGGGAATGTCAGTATCTTGAGATCTTTCCTCTTGGGCTGGTTAAATACCCCAAATAGTACTCTTCTGATCTCCTGCCTGAAGGGTAAAGACAAGTGAGGAAAGACAGGTGGAAGGGTTTCATTATTCCATCTGTAGGCATTCACTTGATTTCCTTGTATATGGTGAAGTGCTCCGAGCTCTCAGTTTTGCCTGGTATGCTCCAATCTAGAGACTCTTAGATCCCCCACATCCTTTGGATCCCCCACACCCACCCCTCAAACCCAGGAATTAGCCTGCAGTTTTATATTAGGATAGAAGCAAGGGTAGGAAGAGCAATTGTTCAGTGAAATGGGGAATAGGGGAAGACCTAGGGATCTACTACCATTTGATCTGATACTAGCAATTCCTGAGCTATTTAAAGATTCTATAGTAAAAATCAGGTTTGTTTCTTAGCTTTCTTAATTGCCAGACTAAGACTTGGCTTTCTCAAGTCAGCTAGGTTATTTACCACATTCCGTCTGCTTTTCAGCTTTCGATGTATTATTGTTATTATTTTGTCTGGTTGCTCTCTTCCTTCCCATTCTTCTTATCCTTCAAGGACCATGTCTTTAAAAGAAAATCTCTTCACTCTAGAGTTATAGTCCGATTTCTGGAAGGAATATAATTAGATGCTTATGTTCAAACCACCTTTTTTCTCCCCAGAAGTCTAAGAATCTAAAAACCATTCCAGATTGCTTCTGTGACTCAGTCCTCCTTCCTACTCAATTCTCCAAACACCACAGTGGTGTGCTATGATTGATATTGCATTAGGATTAGTCTAAAGAGGCTCCTCACTTGGGCATCACATTTTAGAGGATCCGACTCTCGAGCTCTTGGGCACAGATCTCCCGCAGAGCTTGAAGGTACAGGCTGGGCTGTACCGAGCTGCATGTTTGAGAGGCTTCTTGTGATATGGAACCAAATTTGAAAATTCTAGCCTGGAATTCCAGATTACCACAAAATATATAGTCAAGACTGAAGCACAGAACATACTTATATTTAGTGTGTTAAGAAAAAAAACTTCGTTAGAGACTAACTTAAATATTAAGACAGAGGATACAATTTTGAATTTTGTAATAAACCTAGCAAGCAGCTGGTGCACTGCTCAATGTTGACTGCCTTCACGGATTCTCCTTCCCCTAGTCTTCTGGCTTTATAACCACCCTGACAATAGCCTAATACAAAGGATCTATACAAATCAGAAAAGGAATCCTTCATTTAGGAACTTTACTGCCATCTGCTGGAAATTTTATGAAATTACTACATATCAATGACTTGCGCCCACCCAGAGTTGTTAGGCAATTTCAATTAGCACTGCCCTGGAAACCACCTTCACAGAAATGAACAAATCTCTGCTCTGTGGGGATGAGGATGTGGAGGAAGATAAAAGAACAAATCAGGAACCCAAACTTGCATTTACAAGTTGGAAGGAACTGTGATCTGTCACCTTGACTTAAAACTGAGAACTGATTTCCTCAGAGAAAAAAACTGTCCTGCTGACCTAAATCTAGCTCATTAGGAGTAAAATAAAAATTGGCTTTAGTAAGTTAGATTGAGAACTTAACTATTAGTTTTTATTTTATTCGTACTAGTTTTGAGTTCTAAATAACTTCCAAAAAATTTAGGATTGTGTTCAAAAGTAATTGATATTTTGGAATTCAGTTGGCTAACAAATACAAGCTACTTCTTTCCAATGGACAAACCTGATTAAATCGGGTTGGGAGGCAAGCCAGTTCTGTTATAATGCTTTTGAAAATATGAACATTACACACCACAACAGACAAAACAGGGCACAATCTGTAATTCTGTGAATTTTTTGTTTGTTTATGCATGATTTCCTCTGTGAACAACACAGGTGAATGAAGAACACCACACCCAGTGGAAGCAAGCCATGAATGAATACACAACAAAAATGCTCACATACATACTTCAACCATCTACCAGCTACCTCACTTGACCACATGTGCTACAGGCCACGCTCATCCACATCTTGTATAACAGCATTCTATTCAATTTCCAAAAAACTTTCTTTCCATCACTTCATAGTCAACTTCCAAACTACTCTGATTCTCACTACCACAAGTAAATTTCCCAGATTTTTTTCAAGTGAAAGTACTATATTTATTATAGTATTCATGTATTTTGCAACCATTTAACACATGTAAAAATGTGCTACCATTTTTATTTTGTTCCTATTCTTTCTAATGTGTCATCGACCAAGTTTTTTAGTACAGTACCTCTGATCCCCTTTTCCCCTAAGACCTGTGATTTTTATTGTGCAGTTTTGCATGGTGATGTGATTTTTAGAATCACATATGCCACATTATAGAAATGACTGTACATGGTTATTTTAACCTAGAGTCAAGTCCATTCTTCTAGAATATTATCATCAGCATTACCTGTGTATCTTACAGAGTCTTATAGACTTCAAAGAAATAATATATACAGGCTCATAATTTTTAAGAAAACTCAAAACTACCCAACCAAAAGCTTCAAGGGACATTATTCAAGGGTCTTCCATCTTTTTTTTTTTTTTTAAGGGTCTTCCATCTTAATTACCCATAGTATTTTTTATAATTCTTGAGCTCATTTGACCTTTTTTTTTTGACCTTTCTTCAAATAACTTACGTATCACTGAGATCTAGAAATTAAAGAATTCAAGTATAAAGGCTAGATATTATGCAGCTATCTTAGCATGAGCTTACTTACTAGATATTGGTGATATAGTCTTAGTTTATTAGGCTATTTCAAAAACAAAAACAAACAAGAGCTGCCATTATCCATTGAGCTCTAACTTCCTGAGCTAAAACTATCAGGCTACTGATTCTTTTTCATAACTGTTTTGATCACTTAAATATGTATTACCCTGAAGTACAAGCTCTGCCTCTATTGGTTTTATATACATATAAATATGTATTATAAATTCATTATATTATGTCATAATATTATATATTATATACATATAATATATATAAAACTTAGTATTAGCCTATTTATATTACCCTAAAGCACAAGACTTGCTTCTATTGGTTTTATATATATACATATTATATATTAAATATTATGCATTATATTTTGCATATATGCTTAATATTAGCCAATCTAAATATTGAGTACTATATCATACACAGGAACTATTTACCGACATTTTTAATTCTATTACTTTGAAAAGTGGAAGAATAGGTTTTTTATAATATTAAATCTTCGTTATTCACATGTCCCCTATTTTCAATATTATTATTACTACTCTATATATTCATCGAAGATTCTAGCACCTTGAAAATCCCTCATAAATTATCTAGGTACTCCTAATAATGTTTTGGGAGTAAAAAGAGACTCATCATTAGTTTATACATAAAGTTAGAACTGAGGCTACTTTAATAAAGAAAGAAGGTCAGGGTTAAGGCTAAGGTTTGAATAATCAGTATCCTCTACTTATTTTGATTAAAAGAGTTAACTTTTCTTTTTGAGATTTTATTTATTCAGGAGAGACACACAGAGAGAGGCAGAGACATAGGCAGAGAGAGAAGTAGGCTCCCTGTGGGAGCCTGATGTGGGACTTGATCCCAGGACCCCAGGATCACAACTTGAGCTGAAGGCAGATGCTCAACCAGGCGCCCAAAAGAGTTAACTTTTATAATAATTTTATAAATGCCTTGGAGAGGATATCCTGCTTTAATAATAATTTTCTTCAAAGTTGGATAGTTGGCATTTTCTAATTAATTAGAAAGATAATTTTGGTTATGTTTATGTTATGTTTATCATGTTTATGATGATATCTACAAACAAGTACTCTTATTACTCATTTCAGGCTCCAATTTTGCTTTGCCCATCCGAGCATGTGACCATGAACCTTCCTGACAGGTCAGAGTAATGCAACAAACAGAATAGACAAGAGTTCCTGGTTCTCCTGTGTGCTATCCACCAGCCAGGCATAAACAAGATGCAGTAGTAGATACAGTTTCTTCTGTAAATGCACACTTCACGAAAATGCTGTCCACTGTTCAGCTTCCCCCTTTCTCCCTATTTCACAGTGTTCTTGGAAGGTATTTGATGACTTTTTTTTTTTTTTTAAGATTCTATGTATGTATGTATGTATTTGAGAGAGAGAAAGAGTGCACGAGCAGGAGGAGGAGCAAGGGGAGAGGGACAAGTAGACCAGCAGACTCCACCCTGAGCGTAAAGCCCGATGTGGGGCTCAATCCCATGACCCTGAGATCATGACCTCAAGCTGAAATCAAGGTGGATACCGAACCAATTGAGTCACCCAGGCTTTTTTTTTCTTTAGGCTGAATCCACGTAGGTTATATCTCCATTGAAAATTAATCTTTACTAGTTCTAGTCCATGCGGTCAATTTATACACTGCCCAATATTGTTAGTATGCAAATAAAGTAATATCTGAAGAACTATTTTCCTTTTGAATATTCGAGCAAATCATGCTTTGCATGGTTTGAATTTGGAAAGTCTTTCATGAATAAATTAAAATCTGGATACTGTCACCAAGGGTAGGTAGTTTTTTCTAGGTTTACTAAATCTGGAGATGGGTGCTCTAGAGATGAGGTTCATATGCCTTAAGAAAACATCTCGTTTTCAGTAGAAAAGAATTTGGTGTCTCAAAATCTATGTCAAATGCCACCGTATGCATAATAATAATGGGTAATCTTAAACTGCTAAATGCAAGAGTCTGAGAAGGACTGAGCAAGAAGTACATTCTATGCTTAACTAATACCCACTCTGCTGCCTCATACCTCATACATACTTCCTTTCCCTAAGTTTCTGACATTTATTAGGTTCTCATCAGTGTAAATTTGCTCATGTTAAACAATGTGTTGAGGCACAAATATACACCTTCCCATCTTCTTACGTGCCAAGGCTCTTTAACCAGTTCAAAATCTCTGAGGTACAGTTAAATTGGCAACCACTATAAAAGTTCTTCGCGTATCCTTTACAGTCACAGAGCTCCTTTCTGTTATAAATTCTCTTAAGTACAGTAAAAGGGGCATGTTTTTCATGAGTGGGCATTTCTCTGTAGGTGACTGCCTCACCTGAAATCAAAGTGTATACTATGATTTTTACCTCTGCAAAGACTGATCAGTGTTTGGGGTTCCTCTACTGGAGAACAAAGAGAATCCAGAGCTCGAAGTACAACAACTGTGCAAGATCAGAAAGGGTTGCCCCATACACACTTGACTCATCTGTCTTATTTGGAAACAAAATTATGGATTTTTATTCTTCTTCTCTTTGCCAATGCTTCATTATTTTCCTAACCTCTAAATGTTGTTCCAGTGCTTCATCTTCTACCTACACACATTTCCCTGGGGGTTTCATTTAACTTCATGGCTTTGAATACCATCTATTTGCTAAAGGCCTCCAATTTCTTTCTTTTTTTTTTTTTTAAGATTTTTATTTTATTTATTTATTCATGAGAGACAGAGAGAGAGAGAGAGAGAGAGAGAGAGGCAGAGACACAGGCAGAGAGAGAAGCAGGCTCCATGCAGGGAGCCTGATGTGGAACTCGATCCCGGAACTCCAGGATCATGCCCTGAGCCTAAGGCAGGTGCTAAACCGCTGAGCAACCCAGGCATCCCTGAGGCCTCCAATTTCTATCTCCAGTCTGTACTTTTCTCTTGATTTCCATACTTGCATATTCCTACTTGGGTGTCTTATTAAAGATCTTCAAACTCTGTATGTCCAAAATTAAGCTCCTGGTCAATTCCACTTTCAAATGTGCTTCTCCCAGTCTTTTCCATGAACTTAATTCCCCTAGCTGCTCTAACCAAAAGAGCTCATTCTTCTGTTTCTTACACCCCATATCCAAGCCAATAAGCAAATTCTGTTGGCTCTACCTTCAAATCCAGAATCTGGTCACTTCTCAGCCCTTCCGCTACTACCACTGTGGCCCAAGTCCTAGCATCTCCCATCTAGATTATTGCAATAGCATCCAAACTGGTCTCTGAACTCTCATTCTTGCATCCCTACTTTTACCAGAGAAGTCAGTGGCTCCCCATCTCACAAAGCAGAAACCAAAGCCCTTATGATGACCTATAACACCATCTTGATCTGCTTGCCAAAGAGCTCAATGATGCTCTCCCCCTTGTTCATTCCATGCCAGCCTCACTGGCATGTATGCTGTTCTTAGAACACCCCAAGCATATTTCCACATTTATACTAACTGTTCCTTTGATTGGAATACCTCAACCTCAAGTATCCACATGCCTTACGGTCATTATTTTATCAGATCTTTACTCAAATGTCACTTAACAAGAGGCATGCCATGGTTACCTTAGCTAAAATTACACTTCCTTGACACGTCCTATCTCCATTCCCTACTTTATTTTTTCTTTGTACTTATCACCATTAGCACAGTATATATTTCACTTCTTACTCTTGCTTATTGTCTGTTACTCTCAATAGAATGTAAGCTCCACAAAGGGACAGATTTTTGTTTATTTTTTTTTCACTGTTATATCTTGAGTGCCTAGAATAGCAACTGGCACATAGTTGTCACTCAATAACTATTTGTTACATAAGTGAAAGGTTTTTAAAAAATTAAAAATAAAAGCCACACAACATAATATACCACAGTAATAACACATACTATAATTAGTCATCAATAAGCTATCTATCTTCCTAACTACATAAGAATCTTCCAAAGGCAGAAATCTAATCTTATATCCTTTTTCATTCTTAGGTATTGAGATAGAATGTTACATATACAGCAATTACTCAATTAAATATTTGACAATAGAAAATTTTGCCTAAAGACAAACCACTAGGAGACAAAAAAAAAAAAACAGAATAATTATCTAATTCAACATTAGACTGTCATGTAAGGAAGAATGGCTCTAAAAGCAGTCTTTTTCCCTCTGGTACTTATGAATGACAGCTTCCAGTGCTAATTTAAGACAACCACTCCAAAAATGGTCATGGACCCCATGAATCTAGATGGCTACCATACTTGTAGTCAAGGACAGGGGCAGAAGGTTGGCTCTGGACTAGATAACATGGCCACTCATCTTAGTTTATCTTTGGGACCAGTACCTGGAATGGTGGAGATTTTTAAAGAATTACTATGTAGTTCTCTCTTCTATAAAATGGCAATAATTCTTCCAGACTATGATTACATATCCTCAAAATTAAGTGACTTTTGTGGGTCAAAAGTTCCTGGAGAAGTGGCAAAGAGAGTCATCAACATAACATTACAAATAATGACAGCAAAAGAGGTGAAAGAAGGTGACTCTGGGCCAGTCCAAGCCACAAAGAACTTCTATGTGAAATATATAAATAGGCTAAAATGGTTACACCCAGACAGGTTTGCAACATAATTTAGGCTCACCTAAACTGGTTTGAACACATGCTAAAGAAGTACGGTGGGGGGGGTGGGGAGGGGGGGCACCTGGGTGGCTCAGTGGTTGAGTGTCTGCCTTTGGCTCAGGTCACGATCTTGGGGTCCTGGAATTGAGTCCCACATTGGGCTCCTCGCATGGAGCCTGCCCCTCTGCCTACGTCTCTGCCTCTCTCTCTGTGTCTCTCATGAATATATAAATAAAATCTTAAAAAAAAATAAAATAAAATCTTTTTAAAAAAATAAAGAAGTACAGTGGAAATAAGATGAGAGGAAATCTTGATTTTCTCCGAGTATGACTCCTTGGAGAAAAATGTTTGTCCAATTTCTAGAAATTAGCAACAATTGTTACAGGATAAAAAATAATAATAATAAATAAAGAATCCAGATTCTGACCACGAGTTCTGAGTTCCATTTAGAAAATGAAATGAAGAAATGGGGGGGACCCCCCCAAAAAAACCAAACCCTGATTTTCAAAAATACAACCAAAAGTACATAAAGATCCATATTAAACAATACAGAGACTATAAATGATTTCCTATTATTTACCTATCAAATGTCTATGATTTAATGACTAGGTTCACTAAGCAAATATTAATACAACAATGAAAATACCAAAGCACTCCCTACTTTTCAAATTATTTATTTAATCTTAATTATGTTTCTTTAAAATTACCTGACCTGTCTAATAACCTAAATATCCACTGGTAAGCACACAAAACATCAAATGGAACAGACTTGGTAGCAAACGGGGAGAGTTGTTTTGATATTGACATTAATTCCTATGGTGTATAACTCGAATGGGTTTTTTTTTTTTTTTCCCATTTCTCCCTTCTGTCACCCACTCCAACCACGAATATAACTTATGTGGGACATGCAAAATTAGCTCATCCAAATTAGCCTGATCCAACATTACATAAGGCAACATCAGTAGCTGTGTGAACAGGACACAAACTATTCAATACCAAGTTTCTACACAATACTGGCTCCCCCACAAATCTTAGTGCTTCAACAAGATCACTTAAAGCTCTTTCTAAATTTAAAGCCAAGGAATAAACTCAGAAACAACACATGACTTAGGACTGTATAGCAAAGGTACTAGCACTCAGATAAATTTTCTTTCTGCAAAATAACTTTGTGGCCACTTGATTGTAAAGAACAGAACTTTCTATGACTACTAACTCTATGTTAACATATAATATTTCAATGCACTTACTTAACAGGAAAAGCAGGATGTTTTGTGTTATTCTAACACACAATAACAAGCCCATAAATTACCAGATAAAAGTTAGGAATTTTTTCCTTTTATTAGCATACCCAGTTTGGTGGCGCCCTCTGGTGGGTACTCAGGAAACTGGCCCTCGGAAGGGACACTGACGGTTCTCCTCAGGCATCGCCCTTTGGTGGAATCTGTCTGCTGCTCCTGTCCTCCCTCCACAGGTATCTAGTGAACCAAAAGAAAAAGGAGATGAAACTTAATAGTGAACTTGCCATAACTACCTTCTGACTGAATAATATTTTTAGTTAATAAAGACAGGAGTTTGTAATCATTAGAGCAAAGTAGATGAAACATAGAAATCAGGTATTTACAATGGTAAGATATTACCAACCCCTTGTCAGGAAGTTTTTCTTTAAAAAGAAACCTGTAAAATCAAGAAAGGTGAGCATATAAATTAGCTTACCTGCAGTACAGACAAGTCATATCCAGGTGTGTGCCTGCTTTGGGAGCTATGAAAACCAAATAAAACACCCACACAAATAAAAGATTCTTATACACCAGTAACTAGTCCACATGCTCCAATTCTAGCCAATGCCCAATAAGGTAAATGGAAATAAAAGCCAACCAAAGAGACTTAGCCCCAAAACTCAATTTAAAGAAGGTTTTGTTAGTTAAGAGTAGTAAAATCACCCAATTTTTTTTCAATTTTACAGTTAAGCACTTAGAGATAGTTAATAAAACATATTTCAGTGGAACATAGCAAGTGTTGCTTGTATATATAGAAAAACAACTATGAATGGTACAAAAGATCTCTAACACCAATAACTATCTTAAAACTTACAAGTTATCATTGTAAAGTAATGGGATGACCCTAAGTTCCTTTTTTTTTGGTAACATACTAAAAGATCAAATCATTTTAGTTTAGTGGTAAAGAGCACAGACTTTTTACAAAGATATTTTACCAGTAACCTTTTTCAGAATTAACAATAGTATGGGTAATAACTTATATAGTTTGGCAGAATTTGTCAGTAATTAAACATAGTTTCCATTCCTCTAGCTCCAGTACTGAAATTTCAACAAATTTCAATAATAATGATTAGCACTGAGTGCTGACTTTGTACAAGGCTAAGGAATTTACATGTGTGACATGATGAGCAAGCCATTACTATTCCCATCCCCTTTTTATTTTATTTTTTTTTCCCATCCCCTTTTTACAGACAAGGAATAATTTATTTCTCCAAAGATTACAGGGAACACATATGACATTAACTAATCCAATAAAATTGGGATAGATACAGGCTTAACTGTATATGCTTCCTGCCTTGCCTCAGTAATGCAACTCCTTTGACTGGGATCAAGGGGATGATAGCAAGGGAAACTCTATGTTACAGAGAATATAAAGAGCAAAGTCCTTATGTCCTCGTACAATCTGAAAGTTTGTACACTTTTTATAGGACCAAAAAGTCCCCATTTTCTCATTACTGTAACTATGGTTACTACTAGCACATTGAGAAACTACAAGGCAGAATGAAGAAAGATAAAATTCTAAAAATTAAGGGAGATCGAATAATAGCATCAATAAAGACATGAACTCTTCCAAGAGTACTCTGTAATTTAAGATTTTACGAACAGTAAGCTAAATCATCAGAATAGAAATTATATTATCTTTACTTAAATAATTAAAAGACTAGTACCAAGAAGTTAGATAATTCCTTCCTAGTAAGAAAGGCAAAAATGTATTCTCTACCTGCCTTCAAAGTAGGATAGAATGGGGGTAAGTTTTGTAAAAAAAAATTAGTTTCAATCTTTGAACAAACAGATGAACCTAAATAAACACAACCATTTTTGTGATAGCTCTAAAAATGCCTATTATCTGATATAATGAGAGCCTACACCACACAGAAAAAAGACAGTGGTTATTTTTTATACTTTAGGAAGAGATAACCTATTATGATCTTTTCTGTGGAAATTTATACTGACCATATCCAGTAAAAAGGAAGAAATGGCTTCTATTATCATATACTTTGTGTCTAACATATCTAACGAAGATAAAAATAAAATATATCAAACTTCTTACTTGGGCCTAAAATTCACTCACACAACTATTTTGTCAAAATTTTATTTATTTAGTCAAAATATTTATTTATTCATTTATTTATTTATTTTTATTTTTTATTATTTATTTATTTATTTATTTATTTATTTATTTATTTATTTATTTATTCATTCATGAGAGACACAGAGAAAGGCAGAGACACAGGTAGAGGGAGAAGCAGGCTCCATGCAGGGAGCCTGATGTGGGACTCAATCCCAGGACCAAAGGCAGACACACTCAACCACTGAGCCACCCAGGCGTCCCTTTGTCAAAGTTTTAATGTAGATTCTTTGTTTCCCACTCCTGAAACTTAATATATGATCAAAGGTTTTATTCAAACTATCATTTTAAAGGTTAGGGCACTGAATCTCTGACTCAAGCTATAAGGGAGAATAGTGTTGACCTTTATTCTAAACCAGCGTTTCTTAAGAATATTTTACTTTCAAAAAAAAAAAAAAAAAGAATATTTTACTTTCACAACACTATTGATTGATTCTTACCTAAAATAATTTTTAAACCTACTGACCTGCTCTGAAAATTAGAGGGATCATATTCCAAGTATCTTCAAATGAACTAATTTGGAGTTCACAAATCTTAGAACATAGCCAGAGGATCAGTTTTTAGAAAGTCAATTTTAGAAAAGCAATTTTGTCCTTTCTGATTGCCTTAATTTAGTTTATTAGTTCACATTTATACTAAGTCCTTAAATATTACATATCTTCCCAGTCTTAAAACATGAGGGGAATTTTTCTTTTTCTTTTAACTTTTTTGTCCTTATACTGTGTTTCTGAGTCCTCCTTTTTCTTCAGAGGAGGGAGGAGGAGGTGTCAAATGCTTTAATTCATTCCATCTTAAATATTTATTTATTTTAGAGAGAGACTGTGTGTGAGAGAGAGAGCAGAGGGAGGGGCAGAGAGCGTGGGAGAGCGTGGGAGAGGGAGAGAAAAGCTGAATCAGACTCTATGCTGAGCGTGGAGCCCAACACAGGACTTGATCCCAAGATGGCGAGATCATGACCTGAGTCAAAACCAAGAGTCTGACGCTTAACCTACTGAGCCACCCAGGCGTCCCTTAATTCATTCCAGTTTAGATGTGGAAAGAACATAGTAAGTAATGGCTTCTCAGGTATCTAAAATATGTTAGTAACAAAGTCAAACTGAATCTCTGACTCCTAGTCCTCTGTTAGTTCCAAACCATCCATGACAATAAAGAGCAAAATGGCACAAATAAATCAGGTTACTTAGAAAACATTATATATATAACATATACCTCTGTATTGTCTGCAAAATCTTCTTTCATTTTATTTAGAATTACATAGAAACTCATTTCGATTTCCATCTCAGTACATACAGAAGACATGGATAGTCAAGTACAGGAAACCAAGATCACACTAAGCAAAAGAAAGCAGTCCTGGGGCACCTAGCTGGCTCAGTTGGTATGTAGAGCATGGGCTCTGATCTTGGGGGTCATGAGTTCAAGACTCATGTTGGATGTGGATCCTACTTAAAAAAAAAAAGAAAAGAAAGCAGTTCCTAAAGAACACTTTAAAAATGTTCAGGTCTACTATATCATTAGGACCTTTTAATCCTTAAAAAAAAAAAAAAAAAAAAAAAAACTTCCTCCAGCTTCCTTATCTCCTTAAGTAGTGGCTCTCAAAACAAGTGGGCATCCAGGCCCCAGCATCAGCATCATCTGGAAACTTGTTAGAAATACACATCCTCAGACCCTACCCTGAATCTACTGAATCAGAAACTCCAGGGGTGCAGCTCAGATATGCATGTTTTAACACACCTGCAATTGATTCCTATGCTTACTAGAGTTGAGAATTGCTGCCCTAAGGTGTGGTTTTTTTTTTTCCTTCCTATCCTGGCTAAGCTTCTCAAAGTGTCATCCATAACAGAAGCACTCAACCTTGGCTGTAAATTATAATCACCGAAGGGAGCTTTAAAAAACAGACACGTAGGGACCCTTGGGTGGCGCAGCGGTTTGGCGCCTGCCTTTGGCCCAGGGCGCGATCCTGGAGACCCGGTATCGAATCCCACATCGGGCTCCCGGTGCATGGAGCCTGCTTCTCCCTCTGCCTGTGTCTCTGCCTCTCTCTCTCTTTCTCTGTGTGACTATCATAAATAAATAAAAATTAAAAAAACAAAACAAAAAAAAAAAAAAACAGACACGTAGACCACTCCTAGACATTCTGAGCTCAGGGGCTGGAGTGCAGTCTGGGTACTGAAAACTCAAGACTTCCCGTGTCACTCTAATGTGCAAGCAAAGCTGAGAACCATTGATCTATTCTCAGTACCTCCAGCTTTAATTATTTGTTTATTAATCGCTGACCACCAGTACTAAGTGGTGTGGAGGTATGAATGCAGAGACTTAAGTAAAATCACTTAGTTTTACTAAATCTTAACTTCTTCATTTCTGAGTCATGATCTTTCTGGTCTCTCAGCTGGATGCCTGGGGTGGTAAGGCTTTAAAAAGGTCTTTCACTGGCAGAGGCAAGTCTCTCATTGTTTAGTACAATCACTAGTATCTCTATTTTGTTCTTAACATATCAGTTGCTCTCTGGAAAACCTGGGTAGACTTGCCCTGACCAAGTGTAGTCTGGCCCTTGGCCAAAGACGTGCCAGTATTCTTTCCAGCAGATTCTAGCACCTTCACTTGCAGAATTCTGCTCCCTGCCTCCTCAGTTTCGTGGGACTACTGCACTCTGCTTGGACTTCAGATGGAGGACCATATTTGGGAAATGGTATACAGCAGACAGCCAGGGCAATGGGGTTGATCACTGTCTTTAGCTGTGTATTGTCCAATGCCTGAAACCATTATATATAATATATATACTAAAATCTCTAGGGCAGCCCGGGTGGCTCAGCAGTTTAGCGCTGCCTTCAGCCCAGGGCCTGATCCTGGAGAACCGGGATCGAGTCCCACGTCAGGGTCCCTGCGTGGAGCCTGCTTCTCCCTCTGCCTGTGTCTCTGCCTCTCTCTCTGTGTCTCTCATGAATAAGTGAATAAAATCTTTAAAAAATAATAATAAAAATAAAATAAAATCTATATATATAATCTATATATATAATATATATATACTAAAATCTCTAGTTTTATGGGTTTTTTGGTTTGTTTGTTTTGCAAATGGGAGGGCTAGTCTTATACCATTTACTCCATCATAGCTGGTGCCAAAACTCTCATATTATCTCTTATCCTAACTACTAATACAGTCTCTTCATTGATGATATTCTGCCTCTTAAATCTATCCTTTATATTGTTATCAGAATATCTCCAAAATGCACATTTGATCATGTCATCCTGAGGCTTAAAGCCCTTCAATTGTTCTCCTTCACCTCCAGCAGTGGCTTTCAAAGGACTAACCAGATGTTTGTGTATAGAAGTATCTGACAGTGAGGAGGTAGCTCTCTGCTTCAACCAGAGCATAATTCTGAGTTTATCTGTTATACAGGGCTTTTGTATAAGCTTTTCCACAAAGAAAAGGTTCTGCTACAAGAGTGTTTTAAAACTACTATCTAACAGAGTAAGTGCAAGCTCCCTATTTCAGAATATACCAGGTTTTCCACAATCTCGCTACTGTCTGAGTGTCCGGCTTCATTCAGATTTTACATTCTAGGAATACCAAATTGCTTTCATTTCCCTAAAATATTCCCTATTTTGTAGTTCAGTGCTTTGCTTATTAGTTGGTTCTAGTTGGTTCTCTCAGCCTGAAATATCTTTCCTCACTTTCTTTTCTCATCTATACCTGCCAGTAAACTGCTAATTCATCTTAAAGCTTAGGACAGGCATTACCTCTTCCAGAAATCTTCTCCTCCTACTAATCCCCTAAGGGAAGGTTACGGTATACCTTCTTGAGTTTCCTCCAATAACGGATCTTTCTCTGTCACTACACTTATTACACTGAATTATAATTATTCGTTTGTACAACTAATTCCATGTAAGTCAACAGCTTATACCTTACTAGTCAATCCCCAAACCTTAAAAAATAGCCCCAATCCACAAATAAGGAATATTTGGTAGCTAGAGATGGGGGCTATGTTAGGCAAAGGAAAAAATATACCATCGGCCAAGAAGTGGTAAACACACAACTTTTGTTTTGGAACAGGGAGTAGGCCAATTTAGCTAGAGCCTCTAGAAGGGTAGTAAAACCTAAAACCCCAAAAATATATTATGATTGCATTGGGAGGGTTTTAATACCAGGTCATACATAATTCAGGAAGCACTGGGAAACTATTTCAGTTTTTAGATCAGATGAATGGTCGTCTCTTCATTAGTCTGTCTCCTTCCTATCTCTCCCTCTTCCCAGTCTACAGATTAATATTCATAACATATAGCTTTGATCAAATCCCTTCCTTTCTTAAGCTTCCTTTGGTAATGACCCATTGCCAATAGCATCTTAATGACACAGATTACGGTCCTTTAGAATAAATGAATTTCTTTCTCTACTTTAGCTATTTATCAAATGCCATTTAAAAAGTATTTGTCTTATTTCCACAACTAAGTTTGGTATGGGGGAGAGAAAGGGGAAGGAACTGTGTTTTATTCTTTGTAACTCCTAGCTAGTAAATTCACTCACAGGGGCACACTATGTATCTGCTGAAAAGCCTGAAAATGGTTCTGAATGAAATATGCCATGAGTAGTTTACCCCAGGATAAATAATAGTTGATTTTTGGCTGTTTGCACAAAGCCTAAATGCTATTTTCATCAACATATTTGAATGAGAGTAATGCTTTCCAAAAGCAATAAAAATATTCTAAGATATTTTTAAATTGCATTATTAGTACCTTGCTGCTTATATGCTACCATCCAGCTTTCAAAATTCCAACTACAGAAAGTAGAGTCTGAATGGAGAAAAATGGAGCCACGGTTATCCTTCCTAATGGGTTATTATTGCCAAGAGAAAGAAACTCACATATTTAGCTTCTTTTTTTTTTGTATTTTTATGCTGGCTGTACCTTGAAGGGTTCATGATTGTCTCTCTGCCATTTCCCTCCACTCCTAATCTCTCGTTTACTTGGTCTTATCTCTTGCGAGCAAAATGGAATTCAAATGGCCTCCTACACCCTCTTTGAACTGGGCTGGTGCCAAGCCAGCTGGGGCCTTTGCTGGCATTCGGGCGGGGAAGTATATTTCATAACACACATAAGCAATGTCTATTTGGCACAATTTGCATGAAGCAATTTACTGAACCAATGAGTCATTTCTCAAGGTGATACTCCTGGCAGACTTCTTTCAGCATTCTGCCCAGACCTACCCTTCTGTTATATTCTCAAATTGGTAAGTGGTGTATTTAACACCCTTCTCATGTATATCCCCCAAGCAGACTTGTTCCCATTTCTGACAGGAAACATGCAGAGTTAGGAGAGAGCACTAAAAGATCCCACACACTGAATACATGAGTGATACTAGGCTAATATAATCCTCCTACATTCCAGCAGTGCCTGGCTAAGGCTTCATTTAAATCCTTATAGAACCTCTTAATTATCTTTTGAAGACAGCAGTAAACAACCTGGTGATTAGTTGATTAAGGTTTAAAACAGCATTTTTAGGTAATTTTAGAAGGAAATTCCTTAAACTCCTTTCTTTCAATGAATTCTATATTTTCAATGCAAAATTCAAGAGTAAGTGTTATACTCTTCATGATAATGTGGGTGAAAGGTAGAAAAGTGACAGCATACTCTGGTCCTTCCACAAAAAAAGTGGGTTTCTAATCTTTTCCTGTAATGAAATTAACAATATATTAAGCTTATCATTTAAGAAGCAGGTACAGCAATGACTTTACAATTTCTTATCAGAGAGACTTAATCCAGTTTTTCCAACTTAACGGTAGAATATACCTGTCTCAGGGCATTAAACTGTCTCTGTATCTGCTTTGTACCCTCATCATCCCTTCATCATCCCTTACCAGGTCTACTATAGTCATCTTAACTCATGTACTTCCTTCCAATCCCTTTCACTCAATTTTCCACATGATCAACAGAGTTACTTTTCTAAGAAGCAAATCTGATGATGTTACTGCCCTGTTAAATACCTTTCCATGGTCTAAATCACATCCAGAAAAACATCCAAATTCTTTAGCATGGCCTTCAAAGGCACTTTATTATTTGGTTCTTGCCAGCTATCGGCTATATTTTTTTTCCTCTTGCAAACTTTATTCCAAGAATTCTGAACATTTTGCAGTTTGCCAAAGAGATGTTTCTCGACTTTGTATCATTATACATACTTGGAATATCCTCCCCTACTTTTCTTCCAGCTGAGCTTCTTTTTGTCCCTAAAGACATGGCTCAATCATAAATTTCTCTGTAAAATCTTTCTTGGCGTTCTTCATTTCACATCACAACCCACCCAGGCAATATGTCAGTTAATCTTCCCCTTATGGTTATATTATAATTTTTGAAAAAAAAATTATTGAGGCAAAATTCATTTAACCTAAAATTAACCATTTTAAAATGAATAATTCAGAGACATTTAGTACATTCATAATGTTATACAGTCATCACCTCTGTCAAGTTCCAAATGATTACAGCTTTTAATTTACCTCAATGTGTCCCCATAAGACTACATCTTTGCAACCACAATACTACACACATTATAGGTGTTCGATAAATAAATAAAAATGAATCAATATTCAACAATGGAAAAGCATCTATGGATTATTTTTCTCCTTTATTATCATCTAGTTTTTAGAAAATATATGGAATTAAGTCTCATATTCTGGGAAGATTTATAACATAAAACGAAAAGATAGAAAAAAAGGTTCAGGGATCCCTGGGTGGCGCAGCGGTTTGGCGCCTGCCTTTGGCCCAGGGCGCGATCCTGGAGACCTGGGATCGAGTCCCACATCGGGCTCCCGGTGCATGGAGCCTGCTTCTCCCTCTGCCTGTGTCTCTGCCTCTCTCTCTCTCTCTCTCTCTCTCTCTCTCTCTGTGTGTGTGTGTGTGACTATCATAAATAAATAAATAAATAATTTAAAAAAAAAAAAACAAGAAAAAAAGGTTCATCTCTCAAATTTACATTAATGAAATGGATATTCAGAATCAGAGTCTATAATTTACCTTCTAAAAAAATTATTGGACAAATATTTATTGAGAATTTATTTAGGTGTTGGGAACTGTTCTAAGCACTGAGGAATATAGCATTGAACAAAATAGACAAAATCCCTGCCCTAAACCTTACATTCTCATAGGGGAAGGGAGACAATAAACATAACAAATAAATTATAAAGCATTTCAGAAGGTGGCAAACACTATGAGGGAAAAAAAAAATCAGAGCCAAGTAATTAGATCAAAGTTTGGGATAGAGATATGAGGAGAAGTTGCAATTTAACATAGGTTGGTCAGGGTGCGCTCTCTTTGCTTACAAAGAGTTGAAGGAAGTGAGAAAGTGAGTCATGCAAATATTTGAGGAAAAAGGTAAGGCTTAGGCCTTGAGGCAGGAAAGGAACATGCTGATGTGTTCAAGAGTCCTAACAATGCCAGAATGGCTGGGACAGAGTAAAGCTGGGGAAGTTTCTGGCCTTCAAAACTTGGAAGAATGGAGTTATCATTAATGGAGGTGGGGATGGCCTCTGGCAGGATTGGAAAAATTAGGGGTTCAGCGTGAGGCATGTTGGAGATGTTTATTATATATCCAAGTAGAGATGTAATGGGCAGATGGATATACAGGTCTGGAGATGAGAGAGAGGTATAGACCCGAGACATAAAACTAGGAACCACAGCATTAGAGGGTACTGAAAGTCCTAAGACTGGATGAGATTCTAAAGAAGTGAGGCCTGAGGACTGAACTCTGTGGCACTCCCCTGGTCAGATTTAAAGAGAAGAGAAACCGGGATCCCTGGGTGGCGCAGCGGTTTAGCGCCTGCCTTTGGCCCAGGGCGCGATCCTGGAGACCCGGGATCGAATCCCACGTCAGGCTCCCTGTGCATGGAGTCTGCTTCTCCCTCTGCCTGTGTCTCTGCCTCTCTCTCTCTCTCTCTCTGTGACTATCATAAATAAATAAAAATTAAAAAAAAAAAAAAAAAAAAGAGAAGAGAAACCTGCAAAGGTGACTCAGAAGGAAGGATGACTCCAGAAAAGCAGGAGGAAAACTAAGAGTGCACGAGGTCTAAGCCAAAAGAAAGTAGTTGTAGAAGGAAGGAGCCATCGACTGTATTAAATGTTGCTAACAGATTAAGTAGGATAAGAATGGAGAACTGACCCTTGGATTTAGTGAGGTAGAGGTCAGAACAATTCTGTCAGAATGGTGTAAGAATCTGGTGGAGCGGGTTTAAGAAAGAATGAGAGGAGAAGAATTATAGACAATGGATTTAAAAGTTTTCAAGACTTTTTGCTGTTAAAGGAAGCAGAGAAAGAAATGGTAATTGTTGATAGAAGTGAGATTAATCCAGGCTTATCTCTTCATTTAAAATGGGAAAAATTATAGCATGCTGATGGGGAATGATCCAGTAGAGAGCAAAAAATTAAAGATGTAAAAGAAGCAGGGGAGAATTGCTAGTGATACATCCTTGAATAGGTGAGAAGTAATGGAATGTGCACACACGGAGGAGCTGATCACTGGATTGTAGACAGGTCAACTATAGTTAAAAGAGACAAAACAGAGTATAGGGAAACGCTTGCTTGGGGATGGGTAGACATTGTACATGGTTGGTAATGAAGTATCAGAAGTTCTCTTCTGGGTGCTTGAGTTTTCTCATTGAAATAAGCATCAAAAAACAAACAAACAAACAAACAAACAAAAAAAGAAATAAGCATCAAAATAACCAGCTATACAAGAGTAATAGATAAAGGATTAGAATAGAGGAGAAGTAGAAAAAAAAGTCATTTTATAATTTTTTAAAAGATTTTATTTATTTGAAAGAGAGAGAGAGACAGAGAGTGTGTGCCCAGAGGAAGAGGGAGAGGAAGAAGCAGACTCCCCACTGAGCAGAGAGCCCAATGTGGGGCCCAATTGCAGGACCCTGAGATCATGACCTGAGCAGACTTAACTGCCTGAACCACCCAGGAGGCCTGAAAAAAAGTCATTTTGAAATCATTTTGGACTGTACCACTCAAAGTGTGGTCCAAGGACTTATGTTGTTCTGCAAATGTTATTGGCCTGCAATATATAATTTAACAGTACAGAAATTGAGAAGTATGCCTCGTGTGATCAATAGGTCTGTTTCATTGTACAGCACACTTTCCATGAACATGTACAATTTTCTTTACTTCTTCTTTTCCTATGTTATGATTATTCTGTGTATATTTATTGAATTGTAATTTCATTTTGGTTAAATCTAATTAAAAATTGGGACTTGTGTTTTTATGTCTTTTTGAAATTTCATTTTTCTTATCTATTCATTTTATCATATTTTGTTCACAGCTGGGTAGAGAAAAAAACTGGTCCTTTCCACACGTAGATTGAGAAGTACTAGTTCAGGAGAGTTGGACAATAATCAAGCTAGGAAAATGTTTTGTGATTGCTAAGTAGCATTAGGGGCTCACATGAGGTTTACAGTCACTAGTTTAAAGACCATCAGCACGATGGAGTGATTTTCTGCAGACATATTATGCTGCATGGATGGAGGGCAGGACAGAGAAGGGACAGGATTTAACTGAGCTATCACATTGCCAAGTGAGAGTGATAATGCATAAGAAGGGCAAGGAAATAGTATGCAAGGGAGTAATTAGAATGGCTGACCATGGAATTCAGGCTGAGTGAAGAGGGAAGAGAGGCTATCAGAGGTATATGGGGTAGAAAAGGTAATAGTATCAATGGACCATTGGTCTCTGAAGGATTGTTGGAACAAGGGACGAGCTAGTAAGAAGATGATGAGGAGAGTATACAATGAATGCAATTAAGAATATGAAGAAGTTGCAGCGATGAGACAGGTTAGAAGAAAAGATCTGGGAAGAAAGAGGTCAAGGACCTGAGACCCAGTGTGTTGGAAGAAGCATCTCTGCAGATCTTAGAATCATAACAAAGTAAGGCTGGGGTAGTGTTGAAACTAATGATAATGAGCCAGAAGCTCAAATCAACAGAAAATGAAGAAGAATGATTAGGGGTTGGAAGTATTTGGACTTCTAGGAAAAATGGAGGAGGGCAAGAAGCAGTCGTGAAAGAGGAAGAGCACCTTCCAAAAGCAGCATGGTATGAAGGCTGTGGAAGAAAAACAGCCATGGGGATCCCTGGGTGGCGCAGCAGTTTGGCGCCTGCCTTTGGCCCAGGGCGCGATCCTGGAGACCCGGGATCGAGTCCCACGTCGGGCTCCCGGTGCATGGAGCCTGCTTCTCCCTCTGCCTGTGTCTCTGCCTCTCTCTCTCTCTGTGATAACTATCATAAATAAATAAAAATTAAAAAAAAAAAAAAAGAAAAGAAAAACAGCCATGACTTGACAGGACCTCACAGAAGATGATATTCTCAGGGAAAATACAGGTTCTCTTGAAACCAAGAAGTTAAGGGATGCCTACAAAGAACAGCTGGAAGAAACAGCTGATTTTGCTGATGATAGACTGTGAATTGCAGAGGGTATAGTGATAAAGTTTTATTTTTTTTAAGATATTTATTTCTTTATTTATCTATCTATTTATTTATGAGAAAGAGAGAGAGAGAGAGAGGCAGAGACACAGGCAGAGGGAGAAGCAGGCTCCTATGCCGGGAGCCCAATGCGGGACTCGATCCTGGGACTCCAGGATCGTGCCCTGGCCCAAAGGCAGGCGCCAAACCGCTGAGCCACCTAGGGATCCCCCTAATGATAGAGTTTTAAACAGTGGTAAAAGAGGAGCAGAAGATGCAGGCAGAAAAGAGGATTTACAGAGCCATATACAGAGTATGGGAAATGAGGAGCTCTCATTTGTCCAGGGCTACTCAGGATGATGGCATAAAAAGAAATAAAGCACATAAGATACTGTTTTAGAAAATTATTCCTCATGAACAGGTAATTTATGAGACAAAGTGTGGGGGGGGGGGGGCAGGCTTGGAATCCTCAATTGATCAATAATCTTTAATCAGTGGATTTCACCTTAGTTCTAGATAAGGCATGTTTCTTGACCTTCTGCTCTCTATCCTGACACTACTTAATTTCTTACAATACTAAATTAAATAAAAAGTAAGGTCAGAAAGATAGCAAATGATCTATTCATATCACTCCTTACTAATACCTTTGATAAATGACTGCTGACAAAGCAGCTTGGTTAAAATGAACCTTTTCAATTATGTGTTTATCCAAAGTAAGATACCTAGAAATCTTCTATACTAATACTCACTCTACCAATTTTTATTATGTGTTCACTTAAGATAAACACAGGAACATGTGCTAGACTACCGCAGAAAACGCTGACCTTTATTACATTATTTTAATGAAATAAAACTTAATATTAAAATACTGGAAAAGGGTCATGGGTAGGGAGATGGTAACAAAAGTAAGGCAGATTTTCCATGGCTGGAGAAAAAGAATAAGCACCACAGAGAGCACACAAGCTGGGCCCTCGCAAGTAAGACCTGTCTATTAACAGAAACTAAAATTCTTCTGTTGTTATTACCTTGGCTTTACTATATTAAAGACTGCTGAATAAGAAGAGGGTTGGGAAAGAAAAGGGACAGAGAGAAGGAGGGAAGAGAAAAGGGAGCTAGGGATAAACAGCTCCGAGCTGAGAACTGTATTTCTGTTCACTTCTCAGGAAGGATGACTTACTACACTGATATTCTATATATAGCTTTTTAGGTATTTACTTTTGGCAATTAATGTTTGTCCTTTGTTAAACCAGATCTTTTCTTCTCCTTCCCTCCCACTATCTCTTTTCTTTGTCAAGATGATACTCACTGACTTTTGTATGTTCTGGAGGTGGGAAGTAAAACAGTGTCATGGACCTACCAAATCAGAATGATATCAAGTATCTGATACATCACCAATAAGCAAATGAGTTATTTGGATGTGGAAGGACTCTGACACCGTCATACTTGAAGTAGTAAATAGTATATGATAAGTTCAAGGGTTTTTTCATGTAGAAGGACAAAAGTCTACCTAGAACTCGATGCCTGCACTAATTACATTCAGTCAGCCTCTCCAGATGTACTCTCTGCCTTCCTCTCCCTTGCTGTGTGTTTCAGAAAGCAAATCTCACAAAATACATTAACAGAAATCTTTTTTCCTCTGGCTTCAAGCTAAGTTTGGCTAGCAGGTAACAGCTGGCAAGACATCAGAAGGCAGGAAGAGAGCTGGAGTGTTTCTCCTCCTTTGCTTCCTCCCTGCTGGCCATCTCTGTTTGAGTAGAAGCTGTGCTCTTTTATGGGGCGTCACATCAATTGTCATACAGTCCTCTCAAGCAACCCATTCTCTGGTTTCCAGAAGTACTATTCCCTTCCTTTGCCCTGAAAGTCTAGGGGGATAATAAGCTTTCTGCTGTTACTAGTTTATAGTGCTTCACAGTCTTTGGTGGGTCCCTTCTGCTGCCCATGTCTCTGTAAATAGTCCATGCATTAAACCTCTTCAATTAATCCCTGGAGAGTGCCATTTATTACTTGCTAGCAGTTACACTGATATAACTTCCCATAACCCTTCTGGGCAATTTTTGGAGCCAGGTCTACCCAATGCAATCTGTTCTCATTCCAAATTACTCAACTCAATAATCCATGTCACATTCCTTAGTGAAAATCCAACCCTATCTTGTTGAACTCCCTCCTTCAAGACAACTGGATATCATCAGGACACGAGCAGCCCTTTAGACTTATAGGCATACCTCAGAGACATTTCAGGTTCAGTTCTAGAACACTGCAGCAAAATGAGTCAAATGAATTTTTTGGTTTCCCACTACATATGAGTTATGTTTATATTTATACTGTAATCTATTTAATGTGCATTAGCATTATATCTAAAAAAAGTACATACCTTAATTTTAAGATACTTTATTACCAAATAATGCTAGTCATCATCTGAGCTTTCAGCAAGTTATACTCTTTTTGCTGGTGGAGAGTCTTGCCTGGATGTTGATGGCTGCTGACCGATCAGGATAATGGTTGCTGAAGGATGGAGTGGCTGTGGCAATTTCTTAAAGCAAGACAACAATGAAGTTTGCCAATATAATGGACTCTTCCTTTCTTTAACAATCTCTCTGTGGCATTTGATGCTGTTTGATAGCATTTTACCCACAGCAGAACTTCTTTTAAAATTGGGGTCAGGGATCCCTGGGTGGCGCAGCGGTTTAGCGCCTGCCTTTGGCCCAGGGCGCGATCCTGGAGACCCAGGATCGAATCCCACGTCGGGCTCCCGGTGCATGGAGCCTGCTTCTCCCTCTGCCTGTGTCTCTGCCTCTCTCTCTCTCTGTGACTAACATAAATAAAATAAAATAAAATAAAATAAAATAAAATAAAATAAAATAAAATAAAATAAATAAAATAATATAAAATAAAATAAAATAAAATTGGGGTCAGTCCTTTCAAACTCTGCCATTGCTTTATCAACTACGTTCAAGGAATATTCTAAATCCTTTGGAGTCATTTCAATAATCTTCATGGCATCTTTGCTAGGAGAAGATTCCATCTCGAGAAACCACCTTCTCTGCTCATCCCTAAGAAGCAGCTCCTCATCCATTCACATTTGATCATGAGATTGCAGCAATGCAGTTCCATCTTCAGGCTCCCCTTTCAAGTCTAGTTCTCTTGTTATTTCTATGACATCCACAGTTACTGCCTTCTCTGAAGTCCTGAATCCCTCAGAGTTCTCCATGAGAGTTCGAATCAACTTTGTCCTCAAGCTCTCAAGCTCCTTTTAATGTAGACATTCTGACCTGTTCCCATCCATGCATCACAAGAATTCTTAATGGCATCTAGAATGGTAAATCTCTTTCAGAAGGTTTTCAATTTACTTTGCACAGATTCATCTTTGGCAGCTATAGCCTTATGAAATGTATTTTTCCTTTTTTTTTTTTTTTTTTTTTTTTTTGAGAGAGAGAGAGAGTGAGAGAGAGCATGATCTTGCGCACAGGTGGGGGAAGGGACAAAGGAAGGCGGAGAAAAATCTTAAGTAGGCTTTAATATAGAACCCAACACGGGGCTGGATCTCACAACTGTGAGATTATGACCTGGGCTAAAATCAAGAGTTGGTTGCTTAAGGACTGAGCCACTCATGAAATGCATTTCTTAAAGAATAAGACTTGAGGGACAACTGGGTGGGGCTCAGTCAGTTAAGCGTCTGCCTTTGGCTAAAGTCTTGGGATTGAGCCCCACATTGGGCTCCCTGCTCAGTGAGGTGCCTGCTTCTCCCTCTCCCTCTGCTTGTGATCTCTAATAAATAAATGAAATCTTAAAAAAAAAAAAAAAAAAAAAAAAAAAAAAAAAGGAGGAGGCGGGAAGACCTGAAGATCAAAATTACCCTGTGATCCGTGGGCTGCAGAATGGACGTTGTGTTAGCAGGCATAAAAAACAACATGAATCTGGGCAGCCCGGGTGGCTCAGCAGTTTAGCGCTGCCTTCAGCCCAGGGCACAATCCTGGAGACCCAGGATCGAGTCCCATGTCAGGCTCCCTGCATGGAGTTTGCTTCTCCCTCTGCCTGTGTCTCTGCCTCTCTCTCTCTCTCTGTCTCTCATGAATAAATAAATAAAATATTTAAAGAAAAAAACAAAACAAAACATGAATCTTGTAAGTATCCTCATAAGGGCCCTTGGGGGATCAGGAGCATTGTCAACGAGCAGTCCTATTTTGAAAGGAATCTTCTTTCCTGAGCAGGAGATCTCAATAGTGGGATTAAAATATTCAGGCAACCACGTTGTAAACGGATGTGCTGTCATCCAGGCTTTGCAGTTTTGTTTCTAGAGCATAGGCAGAGTAGATTTAGCATGATTCTTATGGACCCTGAGGTTTTGAGAATGATAAATGAGCCCTGGCTGCAACTTCAAGTCACCAGCTACATCAGTACCTGACAACAGTGAGCCTGTCCTTGGAAGCTTTGAAGCCAACTGACTTCTCCTCTCTAGCTATGAAAGCGCTAGAGGGCATCTTCATCCAATAGAAGACAATTTTGTCTACCCTGAAAATCTGTTGTGTTGCATAGCCACCTTCAGGAATGATCTTACCTAGATGTGCTGGAGAACTTGCTACAGCTTCTGCATCAGCACTTGCTGCTTCAGCTTGCTCTTTTGTGTTGATGAAGGTGGCTTCTTTCGTTCTTTAAATGTCATGAACCAACCTCTGCTGGCTTCCAGTTTTCTTCTGCAGCTTCCTCACCTCTCTCAGCCTTCATAGAATTGAAGAGAGTGAGGGCCTTGCTCTGGAATAGGCTCTGGCTGAAGAAGATGTTGTGGCTGGTTTGATCCTCTACCAGACCACTGAGACTTGCTCTGTCTCAGCAATAAGGCTGTTTCACTTCCTTATCACTCCTATGTTCACTGGGCTAACGCTTTTAGTTACCTTCAAGAACTTTTCCTTTGCATTCATATGTTGGTTTGGTGCAAGTGTTTGGTGCAAGAGGCCTAGCTTTCAGCCTCAGTTGACATTTAACATGCTTTCCTCACTAAGCTTAATCACTTCCAGCTTTTCATTTAAAGTGAGAGATGTGAGAGTTCTCCTCTCACTTGGACATTCAGAGGCCATTGTAGGGTTATTAATTGGCCTATTTCAATATTGTTGTGTTTTAGGGACTCTCAGAGAGGCCAGAGAAGAGGGAGAGAAAAGGGAACAACCGTCAGGGGAGCAGTCAGAACATATACATTTATCAATTAAATTCACCATTTTAGATGGTTGCAGTTCATGTGCCTCAAAACGATTATAAAGTAACATCAAAGATCACTGATCATAGATGACCATAACAAATTTAATAATAATGAGGAAGTTTGAAGTGATAATTACCAAAATGTGACAGAGAGACAAAAAATGAGCATACCCTGTTGGAGAAAAGGTGCTGACAGATTTGTTTCACACAGGGTTGCCACAAACCCTCAGTTTGTTAAAACATGGTATCTGCCAAGTGTAATAAAGTGAAGCTCAATAGAAGGAGGCATACCTGTACTTATAATTTATCATTGATACAGCTTCCATTTCTGTAAGTGTCACATATCAAAATGCAAATAAAAACTAGATTTCAGGAATCTGGTCAGAAAGAGAAGTAGCTTTCCTTAGTAATAGCCATCTTACCTCCTTCTCCTTGTTGAGCAACACCAACTGGCTGTCGGTGAGGATGCAATACTTCCGCTCCCATGTTGTCGTCTCTGTGTAGGGCGACTGTCCACAAGACAGACGATGGGTAGGTGGCCCCTTCACATCTGAGTGATAAACAGGAAAAACAAAAGTGAGAAACATTATCATGCTTACTTAGTAGATCGGTATTTCAAATATAAGATTGTTCAAAATAGAATTAAATAAGGAGTTTTAAACATGAACCTAAATGCTAAATTGAAAACTTCCTTTTGGAAAATAAGGGAAGGGAGAAGAAATGTGTGGGAAATATCAGAAAGGGAGACAGAACGTAAAGACTGCTAACTCTGGGAAACGAACTAGGGGTGGTAGAAGGGGAGGAGGGCGGGGGGTGGGAGTGAATGGGTGACGGGCACTGGGTATTATTCTGTATGTTAGTAAATTGAACACCAATAAAAAAAAAAAAGAAAACTTCCTTTTAACAAAATAAACTGTTGTACACAGAAGGGGAAATTGGCCCTTTCGTCTGCAGAAAAGAAGGCTGATACACTAGGGAAGAACTGGTAGCCCACACCAGACACAGTCACCCCCACTTGTCCAAGTACTAAAACAATGGGAGCCTGCTTCACAGCTAAACTAACATTCCAAATAAAGAGGTGAGGATGACTCAGAAACAAGAACAAAAGATAGAGCCTCTCATCTTCAGGAAGAAGACAACGTGGCATGTACACTGAGAATACTGCTGACCCTAAACAGAGAGAATGAAGTTGTCATCAGCCAGTGTCTTCAAAATAGCTTTATTTCTAGTCACACGTAAAAATTAAAACTCTTTAAATGATAGCATGATATTACCACTAGAGGCCAGTAAGATCTTAAAAACCCCGAAAGCAATTTCCTCAAGGAGAGCTCTGAACACATTACTATCAGGTCTCTTAGAGGCAGAGGTACACAGCAGAGCTAAATGTCTAACTCTTCTCGAATGTCTCATTTCCCTCTTAAATACCAACTGGTTACTCTGACTTTGCTCCTTTGTATTTTTTTTTTTTTTATGTGAACTGTTGACTCTTTTGGGCCGCCATACACTTTGGAACACATCTTCATCAAAACTACCCATTAGATCTACTAAATAAGGCTTTTATGACAAGCGAATATGAAAAGTTCTTTAGCCATGAAGGACTAATTCCTGTCGAAAATATCCTGAAGAGATCATTTTAAATACATTATTTATTACTATTTAGTTATTATGCTAGAGGAGCATCTCAAACTGGAGAAATTAGAACACAAACACCTATGAGGGCAGAAGGGTTGTAAATCATAAGTAAGCACATTTTATCTCTTATATGAGTGTTTTTGTTACTATTACTTTCTACAAGAGAATAGGCATTCCTGGTACTGGCTTCAAGGAAATACAAATAATGTCCTAGATATATTTTTTTAAGATTTTATTTATTTATTCGTGAGAGTCAGAGAGAGAGAGAGAGAGAGGCCAAGACACAGGCAGGAGAAGGAGAAGGCTCCATGCAGAGAGCCCAAGTCTCCAAGATCCCGCTCTGGGCCGAAGGCGGCGCTAAACCGCTGAGCAACCCGGGCTGCCCTGTCCTAGATATTTTATACTACAATCACCCAAATATGCAAAGCTATAGCTGAGGTTTCATCGGAAATAAACAAGTCAGTAACTAGGGCACCTAGGTGTAGGTCTCTTTTTGCAAAGCCTTGTGCGACCAATATTACCTTCAGTGTTCCTTCTGGCTTAACTTCCTTTGCTCTCTAAACATCTATTTAAACTTATTGCTCTGCAGATTGAGGGGATCATTCAACTACCCTCCAAATAACTCAGTCACAGAATCAGTGTTACTGGGGCTTGGCTGGACATGCTATTAATTCTTATTTCACCGCTTTTCCTTTCTCCCCCTCCTGCTCTGTGTCTGTCTCTGCGGCACTGTGCGCAGCAGTACATCTATAGCTTCTCCATTGCACAAACTCTCTTCCCCACCCCCAATTCTTCCCTGGTATTCTAAGAGAGCATCTAAAATTATTTTAAAGTTTTCTTTAGACTTTAAAATTTCCTGAAATTATCACAAAAAGCTTGAAAGGAGCTAACTTCTAATCCCTTTTGACACATATAGAAGTTTCTTGCCTGTACTTAAAAGTCATGTCAAAGCTGATTTTCTTCACATGATTTGGACAAACAAATGGGTTAGATTTTTACCACAATGCAGGCCTATTTTTAGAATCAAATACCAACTCCACTTCAACAGAGGGATGCACCTACTTTATGTGGAAATGTGGTGGTTTTGTGGCCTAGACAAGTTTTCATTCAAATGACTAACCTGCTTACGTAAGTTAGCCATGGGTGACCTAAGCTGCCCACTATAATTTCATTTGAACGGTAATCTTAGGATCTATACTAAGCAAGAAGACACTGATAGGCTCTGTCCATAAAAATTAGAATATAGGATACTATATATACTCATGTTTCCTGACCAAATAGAAATCCGTATCAGCACTGAACTTAAGAAAGCCTAAATTCCCTTCCCTGTGTCATCCTGAGTAATTCTCCTAAATTGTCAGTGTTTCATGTTCTCCCTTCCTCCAACCTGGGCTTCGTTGTGGTTTCTTCATGGTATTGTGAAACAAGACAATGTCTCACACAGCAATGCTAGGATCCCAAATTATTCCTCCCCACTGCTAAAGTAAGAATGAAGAGGTAATGCCACTGTATTAAAAAAAAATGTTCTGCCTAAATGATGAGATTGATCAGCCAATCTCATCAACTGGTTACAGTTTCACATATATTATCTAATACCCACTTTTTGATCACTTTGTAAGAATGTATACCAAGGAAGAAAATAAAACAGAAATTAAAGGGGATTCCTGGGTAGCTCAGTGGTTTAGCGCCACCTTCGGCCCAGGGCATGATCCTGGAGTCCTGGGATAGAGTCCCACATTGGGCTCCGTGCATGGAGCCTTCTTCTCCCTCTGCCTGTGTCTCTGCCTCTCTCTCTGTGTGTCTCTCATGAATAAATAAATAAAATCTTAAAAAAAAAAAAAAAGAAACTAAAATAAGTTATTGGGGGGGTTCTTCTAAATACTTCTGGATTAAGGTTTAAAAGGCATTTTAAATAACAAGATAAAAAAAATTCTAAAATAACCTATAGATTTAATTCATTCTATCACATCCTCATTTCCACATTTATGTGAAGATTTAACGGTAGACTTGTAAAGTCTAGTACTAAGACTATATTATATTACCACAGGACAGGCTCATCTTACCAATATTACCCATCAGTCAGTCAGTCAGTCAATCAATCGATCAATCTCTCACTCTCTTCTCCTCCCCCCTCCCTCTTGGCTCTTGTAACATACTTCAAATTTCTGATTTACAGTTATATTTAGTGTCTAAAATTCACTAGAGAAAAAGATAACATAGAATTACAAATACAAATAATAGCAAAACCAGGAAAAAAAAAATAGCTTTGCCTTGTTCCAGTCCTATAAAGCTAGTAAGGGCACTAGATGCTGTCTTTATTACAAAAATGGAATAATTTTAGAAATTTTAAAAAGCATCCAACATTACTCATTGGATCCCTTGGAAAGCCTTCTTGGGCAACCTGGGTGGCTCAGCGGTTTAGTGCCTGCCTTCAGCTCAGGGCGTAATCCTGGAGACCCGGGATCGAGCCCCACGTCAGGTTCCCTGCATGGAGCCTGCTCTCCCTCTGCCTATGTCTCTGCCTCTCGCTCTGTGTCTCGCATGAATAAATAAATAAAATATTAAAAAAAAAAAAAAAGGGAAAGCACTTCTCTAAGACTGGCTGTTATCATGCAGACTAGTAATTCTCAAATTCTTTTGATCTCAGGATCCCTTTAAATTCTTAAAATTATTGAGGGCTTCAAAGAATTTTTATTTGGGGAACCCTGGGTGGCGCAGCGGTTTAGCGCCTGCCTTTGGCCCAGGGCGCGATCCTGGAGACCCGGGATCGAATCCCACGTCGGGCTCCCGGTGCATGGAGCCTGCTTCTCCCTCTGCCTATGTCTCTGCCTCTGTGTGTGTGTGTGTGACTATCATAAATAAATTTAAAAAATTTTTTTTAAATTTAAAAAAAGAATTTTTATTTGTATGGACTATATCAATATTATAAATTAAAATAGACATTTTTAAATATTTAGTCATTTAATGATAATAATGAGAAAACTATTTCATTATTAATATATATAACATTTTTAATGAAATGTAACTATTTTCCAAAACGAACAAACAAAAATGAGAGGAGTCACACTGTTTTAAGTTTTGCAAATCTCTTTTTTAAAGTCTGGCTTCATCGAAGACTGCTGGGTCCTTATATTTGTTTCAGCATTCTATGTATTGCCTCACATTGTTTTGGTTGAAGTAGATGAAGAAACTCT
The DNA here is from genome assembly GCF_011100685.1 of Canis lupus familiaris. Lineage (NCBI taxonomy): Eukaryota > Metazoa > Chordata > Mammalia > Carnivora > Canidae > Canis > Canis lupus. Next base: position 21,321,667 of record NC_049228.1, read on the forward strand.
AGACTCACACAGGTATGCAAGTAGAAGGGAAGAGTATTTTAACAGCATTTTTAGATAATTGTGGATCACCTTTTTTTAAATACTATACACCAAAGCCTGACAAGAGGGTACTTCTTAAAAGTAGTAAATTGTGGACTCTGACACGATAGCAATGAACTTTTCATACTCTGTTACATTAAAAAAATCATAAGTGTATCTTACCCTGTGAATGGATTTTTTTATCCATATGCATGAGTTTTTAACATCATGCATTGATTGTTTCCAAAACATTGGTTCGTTTAGTTTTGCAGATCTTCCAAATTATGGCATTTTTCATTATGTAATAACAAAAAATCACATTCATTAATCTTCAGAAAAGTCTTGACTTCTTGCAGAAGTCTTTATTAGGAAGCTATGAAGCATTTTTTGTCTTGAATTTTATCATTAGCAATAAGTACTGTTGGTTTTTTTCTCCTTAAATGAGAGGTTTATGTCTTTGTTTTCCCAGAAAATATCTGCCAAATAATCAAGACTGAAGAACTATAGTTTTTCAGTTGTTGTTTCAAGTAAAAATGGTGTTTTCTGAAAACAAGTGGCAAGTTCAGTTTGCAACTCAATTTGCACAAAATGTTTCCTGTTATGATAACCATCATACTTCAGTATGCAGCTCATGGGCGCTTCCCATATCACCAGACAGAATGTTAAGAGATGTGAATTCCAGGGTGGAGATATAATAAAAATTAAGCACTTTGACTGAGTTCTCAAGGGTTTTCTGAGAACTAGCTATTTTCCCCTACAGTATGTGGCAGAGGGCGATGCAACGACTACTGACAGTTTGGAGCCACTGCCTAGATTCCTACTACTGCCTCAGTGATTCTACTCGTAATTGATTTTCCATCATCAGTGCAAAGGTCAATAGTGTGTTGTGTTTTTTTTTAAGGACCAGTGTATCGTGAAAATACTTACAATCTGTAACAAATCAGGGGGATCCTTGGGTTCTAGGGTTCCACAGACCATACTTTAAAAACCACTGATTAGAAAATAGGAAGCCAATGGGGATTCTAAGGAAACCTGGCAACAGCTTGCTAAGGATGAAGTAAGCAGGGAAAAAAAAAACCATAGGTCTTATATAATGAATAGGAGACTAATATAGCCTTGCAAGGGATAATTAGGTTTGTAGACTGGTAACAGTGAAATAAAAAGAAAGGGGTCATGTGACCCTAATTTTGAAATAGGAATTTAGCAGGGAAGTCCACAACAAAGTTTTTCAAAACAGGAATAAAGAAAACCTAAAGGGAAGCTTTTGAATTTGAAACGAATTAGAAGGATTCAATGTAACCCATTATATCCAAATCATTTCAAAATAGCATTCAAAATACCAGATTAGTCTACTTGTCAATCTAAAAGTCAAACCTGGGCCCCCACAAGCACTAATATAAATTAAGTAACTACCTGGCAAGGAAACAACAGCGACAACAATTTACTTGTATATAACCCTTCCTCATAACCCTTCCTTGTAACCAGAGAAGGAAGCTTCATGACCTGTCACATCTCTTGACAAAGATGAACAAAATGGTACAATAGAGCTGGAAATTCTATCAAGTATATTCTATAACTAGTCTCACTGTAACTTTTCTTTTAGAGGGTAAGCAGCATCTTGTCTCTTCCAGACTTAGAAAAGAATTTCAAAAGACTTAGAGTAGGAAAGTAATAAAGGGATCCGATTGGTACAGAAATAGGGGTAGGAGAATGGAAAAGAACAAGCGCATGACCCAAATATGTAGACTGTCAAAGAAAAAATTGCTGTGGGAAATTTTACTTTTGTATGATACAATCCCTTAGAAGTTCATTTGAGTTGCTTTTGAATCACATCATTTACCAGCCACATGTTCTTGTAACATTCCAGCATTATAAACTAAATGGAATTGGTAAAATTCTAAACCTACTGTCATCCAAAGCAAGCTTTACAGAGTATTCAATAGAGAGTCTTCCAGTTAACACCCTAATCATCTTAATAACCCTTTCAATGATTCTCAGAACTAATCTAAAAAAGCAAAAACAAAACACAGCTTTGGGAAATCTATTTATACAGGTGAGATTTTAATATATTTAAAGAGAAACACATTTCTAGCATGCAGTTCTTGTAAACTGTAGAGGTCTGAACTACTTAGAAAGATCTGTATTTTCATGTGTCTGTGTTTATTTCCATGCCAGAGCCAACTCAGCTTATTAACGGCAAGTTCTTCCCACCATTTAAATTTCAACTATCAGATTCATTTTCATTCTGAATTTGGTTAGAATTAAAAGTCAAAGTATAAACATATTTTATAAAGTCTCGGAACTGGAGTGACCACTTTCTTACAGAAGCAAAAATACATCTAAATAACTTTACAACAGAGCTATGCTACTCAAACTAGCTAAGAACGTGTCAATTTCCCAAACTACACAAAGGACTATTTTTCTCATCACCAAAATGCTCAAAACAGTTTTAATAGAAGTTTAAGTTCAAATACCATTTATATTCACTGCCCAACGAACAAGCTATAGTGTTAAGAGATAGTTCTTTATTTTTCTAATAAAGAATAAAATCCTTGCCCAGTCATACAACTTTACAAATGTGGTATATTCTTGGCTATCTTCTACAGGCAATTTCTGCTGCAACGGATGATTCTTAATCATAATGTCTATAAGTATAGCATGCTGCTCAGTAACAGCCCCCTGACATTAGATATATGACCAAATAATTTTATAAATGTGATAATGCTGTCTGCTCAAGACTTCATGTGGCTGCCATCAATTACTGCATCAATATATTTTAAGTCCCCCTCTTTAATTCTTATAGCATTGAAAGACAAAACCAACCAGGATATTAAAATAAAGTTTAATTTTCTTTATTTTATCCCCTCATAACACTTCCACCCTCCATATTCTGTTAAAATGTCAGAAAATACCTATTTGCAGAATAAGCAAACAAAAGTTTTCTTAAAATAACTACCCAAACACTAAAATTACTAGTTATGAACTCTGCTTTGTTCTGACATGCAATGAACCCTTGGGTTGGCAAATTACATTACAGTGCATAGAAATTGATGGCCCTAGTAGATTTAAAAATGGTCACACTCACCTTGATGAGTAATAAAGATACTAAGTAATAAATGATTCAACATATTTAAGGTATAAAATCATTACTAGGTCAGGAATGTTTGCCTTTATTGAAATACATTTTAGTCTTTATCATAAATTCACTATGAGACCATAACTATTTACTGAAATGAATTTATAACATGTCTTTTATCCTTAGCTAACCATTTTAGTTTCCTTCCCAACTATGGAAGCTTAGTTACCATGCTACTTGATCACTGGTATCTAGTCAGAAAATCCCCCTGCTTCCCGTCACCCTTTTTAAGAGAAAAGGAAGGCAAGTAGGAGATATCGTGTGACAGTTCTTTCTGGTGAGTAGTTTCCTTTAGACTGAGATTTGCAGAGGGTCCATTTGCTTCCTGCCTCTCAATCTCAGCAGCACCAGGGCCTAAACCCAAGGCCTCTACCTCTGCTCTACTGCAGGGCAATTACCTGATAACAATGTAATAAGTTCCTTGAAGGCATAACCTTTATAGTAGACAAGAGATGTTTGATAAAGGTAACACTTCTTTTTTTAGAAGAACTAATTTTAATTGGATGCTATTACCTAAGTTTTTTTTTTTTTAAGATTTCATTTATTTATTCATGAGAGAGAGAGAGAGAGACAGAGAGGGGCAGAGACAGGCAGAGGAAGAAGCAGGCTCCTTGCAAGGGAACCCGATGTAGGTCTTGATCCCTGGACCCAAGATCACGCACTGAGCCACCAGGCAGTCCTATTACCTAAGTATTTTAAAGAAGATAACCAGGATGGGAAGGAATTCCTATGATGGTTCCCTCTTGCTTTTCCCTTCCACATCACTGCATCTGATCACATGTGCCATGCAAGAGCAGCAGAGCAGATGACATGGTTTTTCTTCTGCTTTTCAGACACGCATTAGAAGGAGTAAGTCTCATAACTCCCACACGGGGCCAAGTACTGCTTAAGCAACTCTGGCTTGGGTAACTGAATGGAATATTGTGAATGAGACCACATTCAGATGACAGATGGCAATCAATCACAGCTTGTACTTCAACCGCAACAGGACCACTTACATCTATAGTTCATACTCTCATCTAAACAGAAAATATAAAATACCCCAAATAATTCACATATATATTAATCCTTAGAAGGAAAAAAAAAGGTCTATGTGCAAGTTTTCCCTAAACAGTGAAATATTGTGCAAATTTAAGAAAAGTGTAAGAAAACACTAATTTGTTCCTTAAAACATAACCATGATCTTATATAAATGATCACAACTCAAGATCCTTTTTGTGTCACTTATTGTTGTTAGTGGTAGAAAAATGAACTATGCTAAGAAAATCTCAAACACCATGAAATACTCATTTCCTTCTATTATATTTAGTATCTTTTCCTATATTAGTGCACCCCTATGCTTGCCTCTTTTTTAATTGAATCTCATCACTTTACTTTAGGGGCAGCTGCTGTGGGGAAAGAATTAGAGCCTTAAAAGGAATGTGATTCTTAGCAGAGAAGGAAAAAAAGAGTAATAAATAGTTTAAAACTATTGAGAGATCAGTTTCTGAGGTTTCAGCAATTGGTTGTTGAGCCAATACTGTAACAGTATCTCTCTATCTAAGGGAGTAAAAGAAGGCAGACTGCATTAAAATAAAATCTATCAAGAGTTTGGCAGCATTAAAAAATTTTTAATAGCTCTACCTCTCTCCACAGTATCAACTGAAATAGAATTCCAGAACTAAATATGCATCTCTTCTGAATTGTGACCCATTTGAGTCACAAATCACTGAGTATACAGTGAAAACTATCAAGGAGATAATACAGGCTTCTCTACAGAATCCTATCAGTCATTCTCTGCTAAGTCTACAACCCAATTCAGTCAGTTCAGCCCTGATGCAACTTAGCTGACTTACATAAGAAGTGAAAAACCTTTCTTTTTATCAAAAACCACTGACCTCAAATCAGTAGGAGGGAACAAATACCTACAGTATGAGACTATGAAGCAGTACAAGGAAGCATTTAGCATTTTTTCTCCAATACATCCAATACAAACAGAACTGACATGCCTCTTATCTAAATTTAATCCATGCCTGCAAACGTGTTGGATGGCAAATTTACATGTAACAGGACACTATTCTGATTTTAGGTAAAAAAAAAGAATAATTTCGTTCAAGCTCATCTAAAACTTGCAATTAATTTCTCCAAATATTACTAAGTATTCTTAATATTTCATATATACAATATTACAATAGTATACACCTATAAGCAATCCACCAAAAACTTCTAAATTAAAAATAAATTAGCAAATTAATTAATATTTGGTGAACTTGTTAGTGGGTATGTTTATGCACAATATACAGTATCAGATACAAATTACATTTTGCTCATATACTGCAAATATGTACTGTAGGTAAACAAACAATCTGTTAAAATGCATAGGGAATGCAAATAGAACAACAAAATAAAATTAACAAAGCTTTCTAAAACTAACACCACTTTCATAATTTTATTGTTTCTCACAAACAGGTAAGAATCACATGTATATGCACAGTACATGAAGACATATGCACAGCAAAGCTTATGTCATGTCTATCTTTTGTCTCTCATTAGGCTTTATCATCTCCATCATTTCTCCTACTGTAAGAGGTTTACTAATCCTCCTTGCTCACCTACTTTTCACAGGTTTTTCCATTATCTTAAAAGATATTTTGATTGCATGAAACCTTTAAACAACGTGATCACAAAATACAATCCTGTTGGGAAAACAACTGATATAGGATGGTAGTCTACTCTACATTCTCTTACCCGGATTCACGTGCAACCTAATGTTTTTGGCCAGAATGCACGTGCAAGTTTCTTTCAATGATACTTCAGTTTGGATGGTCTATTTCAGGTTAAAAATTTCCAAGTCATTGTAGCAAATATTTGAACCATGAGAGTTCACATCAAGAAATACATATATAGTACAGACAGTAAAAAGAAAAGAATGAATAGAGGGAAGCAATTGATGATAAGTGTCAAATAGAAATTAAAAAAAAAAAAGGTCAACACAAAAAGAAATGCACAGAAGAGGGAAGTCCTTTGGGAAACAAATTAGAGTTGAAAAATGTTAAAGACTAGTAAACCACACTTCAAGAAAATTACTTGCTCAAAGTGATGCACCTAGCAAAATTATCTTATAATTTAGGTCTTCTGATAAGTAATCTAGAATTTTTTCTAGCATATCAGTAAAGTTCCTTGTTGTCTTTTGTTTTTAATTCATTGAGTGTTTATTTATTGTGTATACAGCACTGAACTTCACCTGGGAAAATAACAGTGAGCAGGACAGACCTAGTTACTGAACTCAAAGAGCTTTAATTTAGTAGTCAAAAACTGTACAATTAGAATACGGTTAACTTAAACGATTATGATAAACACTAAAAGAAGCAGTAGAGGGTGTTGTAAGAGCATATAATAAGAGCAATGGACTTAAGTCTGCAGCATTATGGCAGCTAGGAGGATGGTCAGTGAGCGAGGGGAATTCAAGTATTAGCATTTCAGGCGAATGAAATCACAGGCCCAAAAGTCTTTGAGGAAGAAATTGGTTCTGCTCCTGGATGCCTAAAAAGGAGGCCTCTCCAGCATACCACATAGGGAGCAAAGAGTGAGGGCAGAAGCTAGGAAGCTGGTGAGACAGTCTGCACCAAGGTTACACAGATGTGAGAAGCAGGTTAAGGATGTTTGTTGGTCTGGATCCCAGGAAGCAAAAGAAGTCCCTGAAGAATTTTAAACAGAACTGATGCACATTTTTGTCAAGAGGTCAATGAGGTTTTCATTTCCTGAGATTAGGAATTCTGGAAGAAGACCAAGTTTGAAGAGTAAGCTGGTGAATTTAGCTTAGGTCCAATTAGGGGGGAAAAATTAAGTCAAAGCTAGATCTGTCTTTCCAGGTCTAAGACCTCTAACCTTGGCCTACAAAAGAACCTAGAATTGCTTCACGGAGTCTACAAATGCCTTATTCAAATTTTATTTCAAGAAATACATAGTAGCTACTAAGGTTAAAATGGAAGACTGAACATATATAATTTCATTTCTTTTCAAAACTACACTAAAACTAAAGATGAGTTTATATTTACAGGTAGAGACAGAGAGAGCTAAAACTCCACATGGATAGAAAGAAACAGAAAATTTAAATCAAATTTTAGAAGCTATAAAGAAAATGTTCCAGTGTTAATTTTTCTACCAGGCCTGAGAAAATTGAATCCTATTCTAAGAGTGAGGAAAGCTGAAAAATCAACCCAATTGACACCACAGAATCTTCAAAAAGTTTATGGATAGGCCAGTACTAGGTATCTCTCCATGGGGAGGAGGGATGATCTAAAATGAAACCTGGATAAGCTGATTTAAAAATCAGTCAGTGTTCCAAGATCTTCTGTCCAATTAATTCTATAGGCAAATGTCACTCCCCAACCACTCAGGTAAAAAGAATGGAGGTTTCCTCTCTTACAAGGTAAAATCAAGGGTGAACTAAAGGATGATTGTCACACTTGAGAAGAACATAAAATGCTAAGAAGTGCTTCCTGCAAAATTCTCTTTATGTTCCCCCTACCCCCCTCCTTCCACTGACTCACAGAAGTGGCAGACTTTTGCCCTCCAGGTGGAAATTAGAAGAGCATTCTATGGGTATCGCATCAGCTCAAGGGAAAAGTACCAAAAGGGATTCTCCCAACAAACAGCCCATATAGATCACCTTATAGAAAAGCCTTCAGTAGACAAGCTTCAACTCTACACTCAGATCTTCTAGGCACATCTCTCATATCCCATTCTTAATCTGGAGCAAACAAAGAAATCAGAGATCAGAGAAAAGTCTACCGATGAGAAAACAGAGATCAAAACAAAAAGGAAAAGGCAATTTGCAGGAGATACAAATGATACCAGGAGAAAAAAATACTACCAACCATCTTTATCCTCCAAGAGGTATGAGAAGAAATGGTGCCCATTAAACAAAAACAGGATGCTCTTTATAAAAAAAAGCAGCAATTATAGAAAAAGAGCTTTTGTATGTTAAAAACATAACAGCAGAAATGAAAATAAAACCTAATAGTACAGTTAGAAGATAAAGTTCAGAAAATATCCCGGGGGGGGGGAGGGGGGACAGAAAGAGATGGAAAAGAAAAAAGAAGAGAAACTTGAGAAACTAATGTAGGAGGTTCAACATAAAAATATTAGAAAAAACAGATGTCTACCAAAATACATCACTAAGAAAAAACAGTTTACATGCAAAAGCTCAGGAACAAGAATGAATCTAGACTTCTTAAATGCAACCCAGGAATTTAGAAGACAATGGAGTAATACTTCAAAATTCCAAAAGAAAATTATTCACAACCTAAGTATTCACAGAGCCAAACAATCAAGTGTGTGAATAAAATAAAAATGTTTTTGATTTAAAAAAAAAATGTTTTTGATATTCAAGGCCTCAAATTTTGGCGAGTGTCTTAGTCTCTATGAGCTGCCACAACAAAATGCCACAGATTAGGTGGCTTAAGCAACAGAAATTTATTTTCCCACAGGTCTGGAGGCTGAGAAATCTAAGATCAAATGCAAGCTAATTTGGTTCTTGGTAAGAACTCTCCTCTGGACTTTATGGCTGCCTTCTTGCTATGTCCTCACATGATGGAGATCAAGAGGTATATCTCTTCCTCTTCTTATAAACGCGCCACTTCTATCAGGTTAGGGTGACACCCGAATGACCCCATCTAAGCAGCAGTATATTCATGTTATTTAGAATTAAGGAGATATGTAAATTCCAGAATAAAAAATTAGAAGAGACAAAGTTCTTGCCTCAGAAAAAAGAAGATGGGGTGAGGAAAACCAATATATTCTGTTCAGAAAAAGGCAGACAATCCAGTCAAACAATGGGCAAAAGACCTGAACAGTCACTTCATAGTAAAGAATATCCAGGGCAACTGGGTGGTGCAGCCAATAAAGTGTCTGCCTTTGGCTCACATCATGACCTCAGGATCTTATGATGGAGCCCCAATTCGAGAAGCTTCTAGCCTTTCCCTGCTCCCCACTCATACTCTCTCTCATTCTCTCTCAAATAAATAAATAAAATCTTTAAAAAAAAATTCCAAATATCCATTTAACATGTAAAATGGTGCTTGACTTCATTAATCATCAGGAAAATGCAAATTAAAACCACAAAGATGGGCAGCCCCGGTGGCTTAGCGGTTTGGCACTGCCTTCGGCCCAGGGCATGATCCTGGACACCCGGGATCAAGTCCCACATTGGGCTCCCTGCATGGAGCTTGCTCTTCCCTTTGCCTGTGTCTCTGCCTCTCTTTCTCTCTGTGTCTCTCACGGATAAATAAATAAAATCTAAATGAATGAATGAATGAATGAATGAATGAACAGATAAATAAATAAATGAAACCACAATGAGAAATTACTACTACATACCTACCAGAATGCCTAAAATGAAAAGATACTAGGTGTTGGTGAGGATGTAAAACAATTGCAGGGGGGAGGGCAGCCCAGGTGGCTCAGGAGTTTAGAGCCGCCTTCAGCCCAGGGCGTGATCCTAGAGAGGAGTCCCATGTCGGGCTCCCTGCATGGAGCCTGCTTCTCCCTCTGCCTGTGTCTCTGCCTCTCTCTCCGTGTGTCTCTCATGAGTAAATAAATAAAATCTTAAAAAAAAAAAAAAAAATTGCAGGTGGGAATGTGAATTGGTACGATCACTTTGGAAAATTGTTTGATAATATTTACAAAAACCAGACATATATATATCTGGCAATTCTACTCCTAGATATATACCCAACAGAAATAAGGACACATTTTCACCAAAAGACATGTGTAAGATTGCACACAGTGACATTATTCATAACAGTCAAAAGGTAGAAACGATCCGAAATGCCCACCAATAGTAGAATGGTTAATTGTGGTAATTCATAAAATGGAGTATTATCTACCAATGAAAGTGAAAGTGCTACAACTACATGGAACAATATGTATGAAGCTCGCAAATACAATATCAAACGAAGTAAGTCAGACAAAAGATGGATCATTTCTTATATAAGGCTCAAAAATAGGTAAAGCTTATCTACAATATTAAAGCCAGCAACACAATTACTCTTAGGATGCACATGACTGGGAAAGGGCATATAAGGTCGACTTCTGGGATGCTATAAACATTCTCTCTTTTCAGCAGGGTGCAAGTTACTCAAATATGTAGCCTTTGTGCAAATTTGTCATGCTATACATGAAGCTACAGGATTTGTGTACTTTGCTCTTCTGTGTACACTGTATTTCAATAGAAATTATCCTTTTTTTTTAAAGTAAGCCCTATGCCCAACATGGGACTTAACCACACAACCCCAAGATCAAGAGTCACATGCTATACCAACTGAGCCAGCCAGATGCCCCCCAAAAAATTATAAAGACTCCATTTCTACCATTTATAAGTTGTGTGGCCTTGGATAAATTACTCAACCTTAGCGAACTTTAATTTCTTCATCTTTAGAAAAGGGAAGACAAAACACCTGCTCTCAGGGATTTTTGTGAAGTTTAATGAAACAATATACATCAAATACTTAATAAAGTGCCTCACATATACTAAGCAAAAAGTTTGGCATAATGATTAACCATCTGGGCACTGAAAGGGGGAGAAAATCATGTGGTCTCATTTTGAATGAATTTGACTTACATGAAACATGACTTTAGCTGTGTAGTCAGATGACTAGATTCAAATCTGCTACTTACTATTTCCATGATTTGGGGCAAATGATTTAACCTGTGACTCCACTTTCTCAATTATGAAAGGGAATAAGATCATGGGTTTGTGTGTGTGTGTGTGTGTGTGTGTGTGTGTGTGTGCGTGTGTGTAGAAAAAAAATTTTAAATTAGATTAAAAGTGAAAGACCATTTCAAACAGAATGTTTGAAATTATATAAGCCCATCTATAGTTTCATGTGTGCATATGTGTAGGTGTGACTGTATGAGTTATTTAAAAACATGAAGATACATAGTACAGAAAACCTCTAAAGGAGTTATAAGTATTTGCCTCTATGGAACAGTAACCAGCTGAGGCATTGGTAGAGAATATAACTGCTCTTTTTCATTTCAATTCTTGTAGTACACACTTGTAATTATATGCATCTATTACGATGACTTAAGATTACATTTTTAAATGACGTTATTTACTTTAAAAATATACAGCTAAATCCTACCAAAATGAGAAAATGGTTAAAGAAGGCTCCAAACAAGCTGATCAATATCAAGCTCACACACAAAGGAAGAAACAAAGTTTAAAGCCCTTCAACACATTCATAATTCAACTTCTCTATCATGATATATAAAGTGGGTGGCATAGAAATGCTAACTTTGAGTTCACAGATGCTTAACTTCTTCTATTATTAGTTAGAGAATCACCTGTTACTAGGGAACTACCTATTTTTAACTAGTTCAAGCCTACTTAAAAACCCTAGGAATAAGAAATGTTAAGGCTTTCTGTTTGTTTTATAAATATCTAAGTAGTACTTGGAACATCAGGTTGAAACTTACACTTCTCGTATGACCCTCTAAGGTTTTAATTCCCCCCCTAAGATAAGTAATACAGTACCTGAACATGCAGGAAGGTGATACTAACTCAGGGCCCTGGTACATACTGCCCTATTTACACAGAGCTGCTTAACATAACTCCATCCTGATTTTAAGCACACACAAACTGTTTACAAAGATCTCTTAGAGGTTACCCAAGCAAAGGAATTTGGCAGAGTAAGATTCAGAGTCACGGCAGGATCCATGTCCCACGTTAGATTATTTGATTGAACTAACATACTAGAAAAAGATAAGAACAATTTCTCAATTTCTGGCACACAGGGAAGTGCTCAATAAATGTCAGCTCTCATTATTATTGTTACTGAGAGGCATCATGTTAAGAACACAAAATCTGGAGTCAGACTGCCTGAAAAGGAATGCTGCTCTATTGTTTACCAGCAGACTGTAATTAAAATACTTAACCGCTTGGGGCCCCAGCTTCCTCATCTTTAAAATGGGAGTACTATGGTCTTTACCTCACAGGGATGTGATAAGGATTACATGAGAAACATCCAAAATTTAGAACAGGGCCTAGCATATATTAAGCCTTTTTTTTATTATTATTCTTTATACTTGCCACATCTGAAATATGGGTTAGTTTCTTATTCCAGTTCAAAACTATTGATGCTAAAAATATTGTAATAAAATAGCAGAGGAAAAAAACCTGGTTTAAACTATTAATAATCTTCAGAATTGTATGATGTACATAAATAAACCATTCCTTGAAAATACTCTGGGGGAAAAAATGCACAGGCTTGCTCTAATAAAAGGAAATTTCCATTGGTAAGGGTCTGGAACACCACTGTGCCATGAATCCACACATCATTCTTGACACAAACTTGAACAAAGGAAGAGCCAATAAACAGAAACCTTTGGACCACAGAAACAAGGTAAGTGAATATAAGGGCAGAAACACATTCTTTAAACTGGTTTGGCAACTTAATGTACATCTTTTAGGTCAGTCTACTAATCGCTTCACATATTTTTTTTTAAAAGAGGGGGGAAGAAGAAGAAAAGAAGAAGAAGAAGGAGAAGGAGGAGGAGAAGAAGAAAAAATAATAAGAAAATAATCTTTGTAATGGCACTGCTTTAATCTAACCAATTAGTTCAAATACTCCCAGCTCTATAAGCCTCTTACAACTGCACAGCTGATGGCTAAACTTGAGAAAAGAAATTAATCCTCATCTATTTTTCTACAAGTTTCAATTAGTACAAAAATGTGTACACACTTCCCAAATGCAATTATAAGAATGCAAAAACAATGAGAAATTTGGGTGATATATTTTGCTTTTAAAAAAAAAAAAAGTTGAATACAAACTCAATTAAGCAATAGAGAGAGTAAAGTCGTCCCTGCTTCTTAAAATTAAAGCCTGAGAGAAATCTCTCTCACTGTCACACACCACACACACACACACACCCCCCACACACACACCCCACACACACAATTAAGCCTCAATTCCTATGGGTATTCAGGTGCTTTTCCAAAACTGTCAGAACTCCTCTGTAGGTCCCCAAACAAGAGATCCATTGTGTGGATCTGTAAATTGTATGACATCATTGAAACACAAGCACCAATTGGTATCACAAAACAGTTTGTGTCTCCAAGGATACCAGGAACTTTAAATACCCTGCAGTTGTACAAAGCCCAGGAGCGCGACCTTCTAAACAATACCAGGAGCCTGCCCACTTTCTCTCTTTTTTAGTCACTGTTTCCAACAGTGAAAGGACACTGATTTTGCCCCAATAATTCCTCCAAATAATATACTCAGGAATGTTCCTCAATCATTCAATTATTCATTTTTATATTCTCAACCTAATGACAGCAAAAAAGAGGATTAAGAATTTACATAGGCCTAATAATGGTGAGACTCTCAAAAGGCCAGGCTGGAGTCCTTTAATGAAACTTCACATTTGAGATTTTTAAAATGCAATGCACATAAACACATCTGATGAAGCCCTACAGTAATGTTCCTCTGTGTTATGGAGTACTCTTTTAGTAACACAGAATATAATTTTTTCCTCATGTGCCTTTCCTGGAAAAGTTAGTTTTCCTTACTTAATATTAGCTTTGAACTAACATAGGAGTTTAGTATGTAAACTTGTTTATGCTAGCTAGAAAAACTACAACACAGAAATACAGGCTGTGAGGTATTAAGATTAACTGTATTATTGTTAAAAGTCAAACACATTTATAATCCTTTATACAAGTCTCTTTTAAAAGGTGGTACTTATGTGCTCGCTTCGGCAGCACATATACTAAAAGGTGGTACTTAGAGTCAAGTTGCTACAAAAGGCCTGTGGCTAAGCTCTTCTCTAATATCTTTCTTTCCAGAGTTAGACCTATTTATATGATCTTTACATCAACTTTATTTGTGGAATATTTTAGATTAATTACATGTACCATTGAGATTTTAGGCAGTTCCAGAGTTTTTATTTTTCTATTTAGGAGATAAATATTTTATGCAATTATTTCTCAAAATGTAAGTTGCAAACTGACAAGGAAAATACAAAGAACTCACAGACACTGCAATCAGAGAGTCCCAAGAGCTGTCTCATGATGCTAGCAGCAGCAGGGAGCTGAGCTAAATGAATGGAAAGCCACACCTTGTGGCTTTGCTCTTTATATTACCTCACATTCAGATAGTTACAATGCCAGGATTACAGGGCAGAGAAAGAGTATCTCTATTTAGCCATTTTTATATATTTTTTGAAATACTATCTTTTATTACAAACTCCTTTGAGTAAAGGCTGTGTTAGACGCTTACTTAATTCAAGTTACTAGTACTGAGTATATTTTAAGAAGTTTATACATTGCTTGATACGTTTGAAAAATACATATTATTGTTCTAACCCATAAAAATGTCAGAATCTCAGTGAAAAAGAATGACTTGCACAGTTGTGCAAATTTTTCTTTTAATAAACAGTAAGGTGAAGAATAAAATAGTGTATATAAGAGTCAATTACAAGCCCCTCAAAATATAGAAGAGAGATATAAAATGTTAAGGGTCTTTCTTGTTTCTTTTACTTTAGAAAACCAGTGTGGGCTTTATATAAGTCCTGAAAAAATTCCAAAAGTAACAAATATTGCCTTGCCATGTGAGCGTCTATATGAAACAAAATTAAGTGTGATTTATTATAAGCAAAGTATGTTTAGTTATATCTCATGATCGTGGTCTACTGGATAAAGAAACATACCTGCCCTAGCAAATTCAACTTAGTCAATTAGAAGACAGCAGTCGTGATCTGCTTCTCTAATTACTGCCACTGAGAACTATCTTTTAAACCTTCTTTTGCTTCAAAATTTTACTAGTGCTTCACTAATTTAATACTTTTCTCTACCTCATTGTCATATGGACACTTTAAAAAACACTAACAAGAAAAATTAATTCAATGGAAGCATTTCATCTTTTTATAAAAGTGCATAATTTCATCAATTAAAAACTAGTTTCATTGTAAATGACGGTGCTTTCACAATGTCAAATCTAGTCAAAAGGAAATAAAGCAAAACCAGATGGGACAAATGAAGTTTGGAGCAGATAAGAAGCTATTCAATACTACAATTCCATACTTTCCATTATATGCAAGGGGAGAGAAGGAAGGTGGGAAAAATGGACTGCAGCCTGATGTAACAGGGTAAATGGAAAAAGCCATGTGCTCTGAGGCACAGAGCAAAGAGAAATGTGGGATATTACTTGTAGAGGTTAGGGAGATTGACTCCTTCCCTATTGGACGAAGATGCCCTTTAGCGCTTTCATAGCTAGAGAGGAGAAGTCAGTCCTGGCTTCAAAGCTTCCAAGGACAGGCTCACTCTCTTGTCAGGGGCTGATGCAGCTGGTGACATGAAGTTGCAGCCAGTGCTCATTTATCATCCCCAAAACCTCAGGGCCCATAAGAATCAAGCTAAATCTACTCTGCCTGTGCTCTAAAAACAAAACAACAAAGCCTGGATGACAGCACATCCGTTTACAATACAACATGGTTGCCTGAATATTTTGATCCCACTATTGAGATCTCCTGCTCAGGAAAGAAGATTCCTTTCAAATTAGGACTGCTCATGGACAATGCACCTGATCCCCCAAGGGCCCTCATGAGGATGCTTAACAAGATTCATGTAGTTTTTATGCCGCTAACACAACGTTCATTCTGCAGCCCACAGATCACAGAGTAATTCTGAACTTAAAGTCTTATTCTTTAAAAAATGTATTTCATAAGACTGTAGCTGCTACAGATAGTGATTTCTCTAATGAATCTGTGCAAAGTAAATTGAAAACCTTCTGGAAAGGATTTACCATTCTAGATGCCATTAAGAATTCTTGTGATGCATGGGAAAAGGTAAAAATATCCATAATAACATGAATTCAGGACAAGTTGATTTGAACTCTCACAAATTTAGGACTTCAGAGGAGGCAGTAACTGTGGATGTCATAGAAATAACAAGAGAACTAGACTTGAAAGGGGCGCCTGAAGATGGGACTACACTGCTGCAATCTCATGATCAAACGTGAAAGGAGGAGGATCTGCGTCTTGGGGATGAGCAGAGAAGGTGTTTTCTCGAGATGGAATCTTCTCCTAGCAAAGATGCCATGAAGATTATTGAAATGACTCCAAAGGATTTAGAATATTCCACGAACGTAGTTGATAAAGCAACGGCAGGGTTTGAAAGGACTGACCCCAATTTTAAAAGAAGTTCTACTGTGGGTAAAATGCTGTCAAACAGCAGTCGAATGTCAAAGAGAAATTGTTAAAGAAAGGAAGTGTCCATTGATATGGCAAACTTCATTGTTGTCTTTAAATGAATATACTGTGATTAAACCATAATTAAATCACCTTAATAAAAAATAAGATGAAGAAAAAGGACTCTAAAATCATAATATCTATGATTATATTTCATCTTTCCCCAAAACTGGGGAGAAAAAAAAAAGCAAACTTTCCTATTATACCCTTTTCTAAAGAATAGTTATCTTTTATATCTTTCTTAGGTTTACTATCATATAATCTTTCATATTAAGGTTTAAATTTCTACCTGACAAATGATGTTTTCTCATGTCACTGTTAAACACAACTTGATTTCGACTAAGCAGAAGTTTTAATGAGAACTCTAAAACTAACAGAAGATTGTAGGGGAAGATAAAACTAGAAACATGTACAGACAAGACAAATGACAGCAAATGTTCTTGGATCTCTGAGTGTGCTAAAACAACTATTATCAAATTTATTTTTAAAATAATAAAAATAATAAATAATCTTTTATGATGACAAAAGAAGCCTCACAATTTAGACAATTTGTAAGATCACTAAGTCTAAAATAGAAGATATTTTTCTTTAGTAACTCAAACTGCTAAGGCTATTTAGGGCTGTACTCTATATTATAAAGCCTAAAAAGCAATATAATGGTTATAAAACAAACACTACCTGTGACATCAAAACATGTTGTAATTTACTCGGGAAGATGGACATTTCTTTTATAACAGCTTTGTTGAAATATAATTCAAACAGAATAAAATCCACCCATTTAAAGTGTACAATGCAGGCAGCCCAGGTGGCTCAGCGGTTTAGCACCGCCTTTGGGCCAGGGCGTGATCCTGGAGACCTGGGATCAAGTCCCACGTCGGGTTCCCTGCGTGGAGCCTGCTTCTCTCTCTGCCTGTGTCTCTGCCTCTCTCTCTCTTTGTGTCTCTCATGAATAAATAAAATCTTTAAAAAAATAAATAAAAATAAAGTGTACAATCCAATGGTTTATAATATATTCACAAATCTGTGCAATCATGATCTTTGTTAATTTTAGAACACTTTCATCACCTCAGAAGAGTTTAGTGATGCTTTAACTATCACTCTCAATATCATCCCCCTCAGCCCTAAGAAACAACTAATCTACATTCTACCTCCATGTATGTCCTTATTCTAAATATTTGCTATGAATGGAATCATAATCTGTAGGTTTTCAGTCTCCATAACATTTTAAAAATTCATGTTGTAGCATTAAGTACACCACTGTATGGACATACCCCTTAGGTTCCCCATGCATCAGTTAACACACACTTGAGGTGTTTCCAACCTTTCGCTCCTATGAATAATGCTGTTATAAACATCTATGTACAAGTTTTTCTTTATGTTGACCAATGTTTGGTCATACCATTTATCTTTGGTAGTTATCTAGAAATGCAACTGTTGAGTTACATGGTTATTCTATGTTTAATGAACTGCCAGGTCATTTTGCAAAAACACCTTTACCATTTTACATTTCTACTAGCAATGTATGAAGGTTCTGATTCTCTATATCCTCTTCAATAATTATTACTATCTGACTTCTTTTTTAATCTAGCCATTCTAATATGTATGAAGTGATATCTCATTGTGGAATTTTTCCCACTTTAATCAATACAACTGACAAAACTAATATATTTAAAGTGTACAACATGATAATTTGATATATGTGTCACGGTGAAAGGATTCCACCAAGTTGATTAACATATCTAACACCTCACATATTTACCTTTTTAAAATAAGAACTTTGTGAATTCTATTCTCTTAGAAACTTTCAATTATACAATATAGTATGATCAACCGAAGTTACCATGTTATACACATTAGATCCTCAGGCCTTATTTATATTATAACTGGAAGTTTATACAGTTTTATCAATCTATTTCCCTCAACTCCAAACTTTAGCAACCATAATTCTACTCTGTGATTCTGTGAGTTCAACTTTGTTTTTTTAATTAGATTCCAAATATAATAAGTGATACCATGCAGCATTTGTCTTTCTCTGTCTGGTTTATTTCATTTAACATAATTCCCTCCATGTTTATCCATATTGTAAATGGCAAATTTCCTTCTTTTATTAAAGTTGAAGAATATTCCATTATACATATTTTATAAATCAATTTTTACATATATTTTATATGTATATATACTTATACATATTAAATATATATTTATTCCTTTATCCATTCATCTGTAGCAAGTATTTATGTTGTTCCCATATCCTTGCTATTATAAATAATAGATGCAATGAACATGGGAGTACAGGTGTATGTATTTCATTGGGTTATATATCCAGAAGTGAGATTGTTGGATCATATGGTAGTTCTATTTTTAAATTCTTCAGTAACCTACATACTGTTTTCCATAGTGGCTATACAAGTTTATATTCCCATAGACAGTGTAAAAGGTCCCCTTCTAATCACATCAGCATTTGTTATCTCTTGCCTTTTTGATACTAGCCATCATAACAGGAGAGAGGTGACTATCTCATTTTATTTATTTTTTAAAGATTTATTTATTGGCGAAAGAGCACAAGTGGGAATAAGGAGCAGCGGGAGAGGGACAAGCAGATTCCATGCTGAACACGGAGTCTGATGCAGGGCTCAATCCCACAACCCTAAGATTATGACCTGAGCTGAAATCAAGAGTTGGACTCTTAACTGGCTAAGCCACCAGGAGCCCTTGATTATCTCATTTTAGTTTTGATTTACAGCTTCCTGAATATTAGTGATATTTAACACTTTTTCATACAACTCTTGGCCATTTATATGTTTTCTCTGGAAAAATGTCTATTCAAATCTTTTGACCACTTTTTTTAAATTTAATTAATTTTTTAAATTTATTTATTCATGAGAGAGAGAGAGAAAGAGAGAGAGGCAGAGACACAGGCAGAGGGAGAAGCAGGCTCCATGCCGGGAGTCCGACGTGGGACTCGATCCCGGGACTCCAGGAACGCGCCCTGGGCCAAAGGCAGGCGCTAAACAGCTGAGCCACGCAGGGATCCCCTTTTGACCACTTTTTAATGGGATTTTTTGCTACCAAATTCTATGAGTTCCTTGTATATTTTGGATAGTAATACTTTATTGGATAATTACTTGCAAGTATTTTCTCCCATTCCATAGTCTGTGTCTTCACTTTACTGATGATTTCTTTTGTGGAGCAGCATTTTAGTTTGATGTAATCCCATTTTTAAATTTTCCCGTTTGTTGCTTTTGGCGTCAAATCCAAAAAAAATCAAGACAAATGTCAAGGAGCTTCCCCTCTGTTATTCTACTAAAAGTTTTACAGTTTCAAATCTAATGTTCAAGTCTTAACCAATTTCAAGTTGATTTTTATGTATGGTGTAAGATAGGGGTTCAGTTTCATTCTTTCACATGTGAGGATCCAGTTATCCCAACAACATTTACTGAAGAGGCTATCATTTCCCCATTATTTTTCTTGGTTCCTTAGTTGAAATTTAAATGGTCATGTATGCATAAGTTTATTTCTGGGTTCTCCATTCTGCTCCATTGATCTGTCTCTGTTTTTATGCCAATACTGTATTATTTTGATTACTATAGCTTTCTAATATAGTTTGAACAGAAAGTGTGATTCTTCCAGTTTGGGCACTCTTTTTAAGATTGCTTAGGATACATGGAGTCTCTTGGACTCCATATGAATTTTAGGATTCTTTTCCTATTTATGTGAAAAATGCATTAGAATTTTGATATGGATTGTACTGAATTTGTAGTCATTTTGAGTGACTTGGACATTTTAACAATATTAATTCTTTGGATCCAGAACATAAAATAACATTCAATCTATTTGTACCTTCTTCAACTTCTATCATCAATGTCTTATATTTTTCACTGTACAGATCTTCTATCTCCTTGATTAAATTTATTCCTAAGTATGTTTCTTTTTCATGCTATTGTAAATGAGATTATTTTCTTAATATCTCTATTAGTTCATTGTTATCATATAAAAATGCAGCTGATTTCTGTATATCTATTTGTATCCATTTGTATCTGGGAACATTACTGAAATTTATTGGTTCTAGCAGTTTTTTGATGATGTCTTCAAGGTTTTCTAGATATAAGATCATATCATCTGCGAGGACAATTTTACTTCTTCCTAATTTGGATACTTAATAGTTATTTTTCTTGCCTAATTGCTCTGGCTACGATTTCTAGTATTATGTTAAATAACAGTAATAAAGGTAGGCTTCCTTATCCTGCTCCCGATCTCACAGGAAGATAATTTAGCTTTTCACTATTGAGTATGTTAGCTTCAGGGCAGTTATATAGTCTTTATTATGTTGAGGCACAATGCTTCTATACCTAGGCTGTTGAGACTTTTTATGTAAGAGTACTGAATTGTCAATACATTTTCTGCATCTATTGAGATAATCATATGATTTTAATCCTTCATTTTATTAATGTGAATGAACTAACTTTACAGACTTGGGCATGCTGAACTATCCTTGTATGCCAGAAATAAATTCTACTTGATCATAATGTATGATCCTTTCAATATATTGTTAAATTTTGTTTTATGATATTTTGTTGAGGATTTTCACATCTATGTTCATCAGCCTGTAATTTTATTTTCTTTTGGCATGCTTGTCTGGTCTTGATGTCAATGTAAAACGGGTTTGGAAGAGTTCCCTCCTACTTTTTAGATGAGTTTGAGAAGGACTGGTATTAATACTTTGAATGTTTGGTAGAATTCACGAGTGAAGCCGTGTACTGGACTTCTATTTGTTGGAAGATTTTCAATCACTAATCAATCTCTTTAGTAACTGCTCTGTTCAGATTTTCTATTTCATCATGATTCAAACTTCATAGATTCTATGTTTTCTAGGAATTTATCCATTTCTTATAAGTTTTTCAATTTGTTAGGATGTATCTGAGCACATCTCTTATGATCCTTCGTATTTCTGTGGTTAACTGTAACATTCCTTTCATTTCTGAATTTGAGACTTCTCTTTGTTTCTTGATCAGTCTACGTAAAGGTTTGTCATTTTTGTTTATCTTTTCAAAGAACCAGCTCTGAGTTCCATTGGTCTCTTCAATTCTTCTTATTCTTTATTTCATTTATTTCTATTTAAATCCTTCTCATTTTCTTTCTTCTACTAACTTTGGGCTTTTTGTTCTTCTTTTTCCAGTTCCTTCAAGTATAAACTTAGGTTGTTTGTGACTTATTTTTTGAAGTAGTCATTTACTGGTTTAAACTTCCCCCTTAGAACTGCTTTTGCTGCATCTCATAAGTTTTGTTGTGTTCCCATTTTTGTTTGATTAAAGACATTTTGATCTCTTCTTTGACCCACCGATTGTTCAAGGGCATGTTTAATCCCCACATATCTGCAAATTTTCCAGTCTTTCCATTCTGATTTCTACTTTCACAAAAATGTAATAAAAAATATGCTTGATATGATTTCAACCTTAGGTTTATTAAAAATTGGTTTTTGTCAGAGATAACTGCTGGGGGTGCCTGGGTCGCTCAGTCAGTTAAGTGGCTGCCTTTGGCTCAGGTCAAGATCCCAGGGTCCTGGGATCGAGCCCCATGTCGGGCTCCCTGTTCAGTGGAGAGTCTGTTTCTCCTTATCCCTCTGCCCCTTTCCCCAACTCTTTCATCCATTTTGAAGTTATTTTTGTGTATGGTGTAAGAAAGTGGTCCAGTCTCATTCTTTTGCATGTTGCTGTCCAGTTTTCCCAATATTATTTGTTAAAGAGACTGTCTTTTTTCCACTGGATATTCTTTCCTGCTTCATCAAAGATTAATGGACTATATAGTTATGGGTCCATTTCTGGGATTTCTATTTTGTTCCGTGGATCTATGTTCTATTTTTGTGCCAGTGCCATACTGTCTTGATCACTACAGCTTTATAACTTAACTAGAAAGTTTAGGATTGTGATGCCTCTAACTTTGCTTTTCTTTTTCAAGATTGCTTTGGCTATTTGGGGTCATCTGGTTCCATACAAACTTTAGGATTGTTTGTTCTAACTCTATAAAAAAATACTACTGGTATTTTGAAAGGGATTGCATTAAATGTATAGATTGCTTTGGGTAACATAGACATTTTAATAATATTTTTGGGGGGCAGCCCCAGTGGCTCAGTGGTTTGGCACTACCTTCAGCCCAGGGCATGATCCTGGAGTCCCGGGATCGAGTTCGAGTCCCACATCGAGCTCCCTGCATGGAGCCTGCTTCTCTCTCTGACTGTGTCTGTGCCTCTCTCTCACTCTCTCTCTCTCTGTGTCTCTCATGAATAAATAAATAAAATCTTTAAAAATAATAATAATTTTTTTTTTCTTCAGGGCACCTGGGCAGCTCAGTCAGTTAAACATTTGACTCTGGATTTTGGCTCTGGTCATGATCTCCGGGTCATGAGATGGAAGCCCTATCAGCTCCAGAGTTGGCTTGAGATTGTCTTCCTCTGCCCCTCACCCCAACTTGTGTGCTCTCTCTAAATAAATAAAATCTTTTTTAAAATTAGCATGGATCTGGGATCCCTGGGTGACGCAGCTGGATTGTGTCACCAAGTAAACAGCCTAGACCAGCTCTTGAGGATTCCCCCAGAAGGAGAGGCCCACCAGAATCGTGGAGAAAAGGCTCCCTCAATATATATGGACTGGATCCAGTGGCTCAAGGAGTGACTTGTGATGAACATGGAAATGTACCCCACAGTTCTCCCTTCAGGAAAGGACCTGTTGGGGACGCCTGGGTGGCTCAGTGGTTGAGCATCTGCCCTTGGCCCAGGGCGCGATCCTGGAGACCCGGGATCGAATCCCACATCGGGCTCCGGGTGCATGGAGCCTGCTTCTCCCTCTGCCTGTGTCTCTGCATCTCTCTCTCTCTCTGTGACTATCATAAATAAATAAAAATTTAAAAAAAAAAAAGTAAAATTAGCATGGATCTGGATCCCAATGAGAAATCAATTTGGCAAATTTGAAACTTTTATGTATATGCTTTCTGATCTGACCATTTGACTCTTTGAACCTTATAAAAAAATTTAGATAAAGCTAGCTAATTTAAAATAGTCAAACTCTTGCACAAGATTTTATTTCATATACTACTTCTATTTCCAACCAACTTTGAAAAGATGAGCTATACCACGAATGATAATGAAAAAGTTATTTTTATTTTCCTATTAGACTATAAGCATCTGAGGAAAGGAACTGTCTTATTTTTTTATGCACACAACAGCCATTTGTTGATCAATATTATTTGATCAATAATTAATCGAACTAAATTCATTAAAATACAATTCTGTGGCAGCAGAAGCTAAATGTTCTCTTAACATACTTTTTAGCCCTTATTTTACTGTTATTATAATTATTCAACCATTCCTTGTCGCCACTTTCATCCTTTTTTGTTTCTTTAAAAGAGTCAAAACTATATTTTAATTAAAACCAAGTAGAAAAATAAGGAATTATTCAGTCAGTATCTATAACTTATACATACTGATTTTTACATAGTTTTCTTTTTTTTTCATAGTTTTCTATTATAATGTGGCAACAAGGATCTACTTTTTTTTTTAAGATTTTATTTATTTATTCATGAGAGACACACAGATTGAGAGAGAGAGGCAGAGACAAGCAGAGGGAGAAGCAGGCTCCATGCAGGGAGCCCGACGTGGGACTCGATCCGGAGTCCCCAGGATCACACCCCGGGCTTCAGGCAGCGCTAAACCGCTGCGCCACCGGGGCTGCCCGGATCTACACTTTTTAAATGATGAAGAAAACACAAAAGGAAATGTTCTAACAGAAATATCAACACTCCCACATTATACATATATAGTAGCTTTGAATTACTAGTTAAGCTGATTAAAAACTGTATACATAAAAAAACTGTATACATATTTAATAAGCAAGTTAATGTCAATACAGACAAATAAAGCAATCAATTCATATACAGCACCTTTCTCCCAAAGATTTCATAGCATTTTCAAAACTTTTCTTTATCATCTTCCATGAAATGAGCGGATGGCAAGACTGTTCTAGCTTTGGATGGCAAGATTTAGACACAAAAAGGTTAAGCAGTTTCCCAAAGATTCCAAGAGAATCAGGAGCAAAACAGAAAAAGAACCTCATAGTGACTCTTAATCTCATATTAAAGCTACCAGACCTCATTTTTAACCCTGGTCTTTTCTGATCCTAGAATTCTACAAATTAACATTATGAAAGCACCAACAAACATGATGCTTACAAAGTGCTAACTACTGCTGTTTGAAGGACTTCACATGCATAATCTCATTTAAGCAACATAGCAGCCCTGTGAGGTTGGTACTATCACTACTCTCATATTTTAGTAAACTGATCACAGTCAAACTGTGAGTAAAGTTACCATTTGAACCAAAGGAGTTTAACTCTATAGTCCACAATCATATGCTACATCTGAACTACTCAGAAGAGTCAAAAGACGTGATATTTCATTAAACTAGATTTTGTACTTACTGGCAATTTGGTCTAAGTAGAATGACCACTTGTCTTAGATTATACCTGCTGTCCCTAAGTAATTGTTAGTGGTACCTTTTTGATCTTCACAAGCCTATTTAGATTATAAATTACAAGGTCACTTTAATATTAGGGACATGTTTTATTTTCTCTTTATTTTACTGAAGTGTAGTTTGATTAGAGGACTTTCAATAATGTAACAACTTAAAAAGCACAAAGATATAAGTATCTAATATTTATGTAAGGTTTTTACTTACATAATATTCACTGTAGGCCTCACAGTTATAAATTTTCACATAGAAATTAAAGTTTAGGGAATCCCTGGGTGGCTCAGCAGTTTAGTGCCTGCCTTTGGCCCAGAGCGTGATCCTGGAGTCCCAGGATCGAGTCCCATGTCAGGCTTCTGCATGGAGCCTGCTTCTCCCTCTGCCTGTGTCTCTGCCTTTCTCTCTGTGTCTCTCATGAATAAATAAATAAAATCTTAAAAAAAAAATTAAAATTTATCAAACACAAAATGTTCATTAGTTAACTGACACCTTATAAAAATCAATCCCCACTTAAACACTACACATTCCTGAATTCCTGATTCCTGAATCTTTGTTGATCACTGCTGAATACTGTATGAGGGCAAAATAACTGCAGAGCTAAACTGCTACTCTTCCCAATGAGAGAGAATTTCATAAAACTACTGAGATCTATGGTGGAAAAGGGCTCAGATCCCATGTAAATTTGTGATAAGTAAGGATACAGAAGAATTATACCATTTAATCTGCAGAAAATTTATCTGGATGATGGCAAGCTAGTCTCTCTAAAGAATATATGAGTAACAAAGGATTAAGAAAGAGTTTTGGGCCAGGCCAGATAGTGCAGGCTCAATTCTTCCTACTGCTCCCTGATAAGTATCACTATAAACTTCCAAACGTCAAAAGGAAGCCACAGAACTCTGAAAATGTAAATAAGGCTGACATGCTGAGGGCCCTAGGACTGGAAGAACACAGTGGCAGGACATCTTATAACTCTTCTTTAAGAGAAGGTGACCCAGGCATTGCCCCAAACCTAGAAACAGAAAGTGGCCTACGTAGGCTCATTCCTTTGACAACACTAGGCAAGCCTAACAGCACCAGTGAGGGCATATTGATAGGAAGTACAAATTGAGCACCCAAGAAAAACACTACCCTCCCATGATGAGACATACTAGGTAGCTAAGTAGGGCACTAGAAAAGTATCCCACCACAACATGGGCCCAGCCTGGGAACCATTCTCCATCTCCCACAGGCAGGAGAATCCTACCATAGCAGCCCAGCCTAGAAACCCCCTTTGTCCCTAGGGCTGGAAACAACTCTCTCCCTCCTACAGATGGCTTATTCTGAGGAAGCTCATTTCAATCCCTCACCCAGCACCAGCAGGGACTGTCAGGAGACCCAGATAAACCAAGGAGACTCAACAGCATTGCAATAGATTTTAAACAAATTGTCAGTGGAACCATATCATTTAACAGAAAGCCTGTAGCTACATGCTAACCTAAATAGGGTGACTACCTGCTAAAACAAGATATTTTAAATTTTGTCTAATAAAATAAATAAAAACTTAAATAGGACCCAGATTTTCCTAACAGCTAAATGTTCAATATTCAATTAAAAAAAATCTTCCATATCATACTAAAAACAGGAATATTACAATTTAAATGTGACAATCAACTGACATGAATCAGATGTTTAAATTGTCTGAAAAGGAATTTAAAGCAGCCATCATAAAGGGCTTCACAATCAATTGGAAATTCTCATGGAACAAATGAGGAAAACAGAAGAATACAGCAAAGAAATAGAAGTTATAATAAAGAATTACAGGTAAATTATAGAACTGAAAAATAAAATAACTAATAAAAAGCTCACTGGAACAACACAGTAGAATAGAGATGAAAGAAGACAGATTCAGCAAACCTGAGCACAGAGCAACAGAATGTACTAAAAATGTACTCAAAAATGAGCTACAGAGATAAAACAGCCTGAAAAAATAAATTTCAAAAGAACAAATATCTGCAGGACAATATTAAAAGATCAACGTTCATATCACTGGAGTCCCAGTAGAGGAGAAACAGAACAGGATAGGGAGTACCTGGGTGGTTCAGTTGGTTAAGCATCTGCCTTGGCTCAGGTCATGATCCCAGGGTTCTGGTATCTAGCTCCACATCGAGGTCTCTGCTCAGCGGGGATCCTGCTTCTCCCTCTCCCCACTCATGGTCTAGCTCTCTCTCTCAAATAAATAAATAAAATCTTTAAAAAAACAAAAACCAGGGATAAAAGAATATCTGAAAAAATCATGGCTGAAGTCCTCCCAGAAGGGTCAGTAAAAGACCCTAGCCTTTGTGAAGCTGAGTGAACCCAAATAGGACAGACCCAAAGAAATCCATGATAAGACATATCATAATTAAACTTCTGAGAACTAGACAAAGAATAAATCTCAAAAGCAATCAGAGAGATACTACCTACTGAGGAACACCAACTCAAATGTCAGTGGATTTCTTATCTGAAACCACTGAAGCCCTGACGGAATTGAAACATTTTTCAAGTGCTAAAAGGAAAAAAACTGTCAACTGCAAATTCTATACCTGGTAAAACTAGTCTTCAGAAATTAAGAGGAAATAAAAACATTCTTAGTTGAAGAAAAACTAAAATGATTTTTCGGAACACCTGGGTGGCTCAGCAGTTGAGCGGCTGCCTTGGCTCAGGTCATGATCCCCGGATTGAGTCCCACATCGGGCTCCCCACATGGAGCCTGCTTCTCCCTCTGCCTGTGTCTCTGCCTCTCTCTCTCTCACTCTGTGTGTGTGTGTGTGTGTGTGTGTGTGTGTATCTCTCATGAATAAATAAATAAAATCTTTTAAAAAAATAAAATAAAACGATTTTTCACTAACAGATGTACCCTTAATAACAAAGGGGAGTTCTTCTAACAGAAAATGACAAAAGAATTTTAGAGAATCAGGAAGGAAGAAAAAATGGAAAAGCAGAATATGAGGACATATAATAATCTATTCTCCTCGTAAGCTTTATAAATATTTTTTGATTGAAGTAAAAATTACAATACCATCTGATACTTAAGACAATGATATTTTAAAGTGGGAAGGGTAGAGGGACCTAAATGGAAGAAAAGATTTCTATACTTCACTCACTCAAAATGGTAAAATATGACACCAGTAATGTGTGATGTCACATATGAATACTGTAATAGCAATCACTAAGGAAACTATACAAAGTAATATACTCAAAAATACTGTGAGCAAATCAAGAAACAAAGCTGTGGTTCAAATAAGCCAGTTCTCAATCCTGATGCTCTGGATAGTGCTCCCTGAGTGACTGACTGATCAGCTGAATTGAGGAGAGAGCTCAAATAAACAACATAGAAAGAGAACACAGAAACTCCATTTATTTGGAAAGAACTTTACAGACTAAGCAGTCCAACTACAGCCTCTACAGTACTTCTCTGCATATACATATGTGTTTGGGGAGGGAAGTAAAATTCATCTGTACCATTATCGTCTGCATTTAACAGTTAGCCAAGGGATGCCTGGGTAGCTCAGCAGTTAAGCATCTGCCTTCGGCCCAGGGCGTGGTCCTGCAGTCCCAGGATCCAGTCCCACATCGGGCTCCCTGCATGGAGCCTGCTTCTCCCTCTATGTCTCTCGGTCTCTCTCTGTGTCTCTCATGAATAAATAAATAAAATCTTAAAAAAAAAAAATAACAGCCAATGAAGAGTAAGTAAAGTCATCCAAGATAGTAAAGTCATCCAAGACAGTGCACTAATATTGGTAGGTTGTTTGCCACCCTCTGCTCACTTATCCCATTGTAATCCTCTGGCAGAAGAAGGGGAGGTATTCAGTAAAAGTTACTGAATCTTACCATGATCAAGGCTCAACTTATTCTAGTTAAAGATTGAAGAATAGAGATAGTAAATTACTAGAAGATTCAGGTCTAACTCTCAGGATCTCCCATCTCTCACTTCTAAATTCAAAGCTGCATTAAAAGGGGGAAAGAGCTTCCTTCAAAAAACATATTTATCCCCACATACAAAGTGTTTCTTCCCATATGTAAAATAAACTTATTACTTTCTCCACAATGTACTTATTATCAAATACCACATGTGAAAGGGTCTAGTAACTACAAAGAACCCCCAAAATATGCAGTACTTTTATTGCTTTTATTGCTTATTTTATAACATAGCTCAGAGTTTTGGTATCTATAGACAGAAAGCATTTCATTCTTTAATATAGTTAACTCAGCACTCTGTATTTTACTCCAAGTGTAGACACAATTTACACTAATAATTCATTTAGGATATATACATACTAAAAAAATAGCACTCCACAACGAAGCATATTATCAAAATTGAAATATTCAGATATATTCATAAATTCATCCTATTTTATTTATGAATTGTAAACTATTTTTTCTTTCCCCAGAATTCTACCTTGTGCTTTATGTCTTACACTTTTATTTTAAAACTGTTGCTTCAAAAAAAAAAAAAAAAACTGTTGCTAAGTTAAAACAACGCAGTAACGGGATATAACAGAAGGGCCTGGTTTCCAAATATACTGAAATAGGTATAAATTTTATTTTATTTTTATTTATTTATTTATGATAGTCACACAGAGAGACAGAGAGAGAGAAAGAGAGAGAGAGGCAGAGACATAGGTAGAGGGAGAAGCAGGCTTCACGCACTGGGAGCCCGACGTGGGATTCGATCCCGGGTCTTCAGGATCGCGCCCTGGGCCAAAGGCAGGCACTAAATCGCTGCGCCACCCAGGGATCCCTAGGTATAAATTTTAAAAAGGAGCCTTGAAAAAACTAATAGAGTCTTCTAATGATTTTGTTATATATACACACACTCACACACATATCTATAATAATAAAATAATTGCACAGAGAAAATAAAATGTGAAAAAAGATGTCATTCCACAATTGCACAATTTCGTTCAGAAAAAAATATTCCAAACAAAATTTCACTTCTAGTTCTGGGTTTATTTTAATAATTAGTGTAGAGTTACAATTGCAATTATAACCCAAATTATGTTTTAAATAAAAAATTTCCATAAATTCTTACTCCATACTTTTTCAAGATCAATTCTCAATCATTGACTACCTCCTCTCCTCCCACCCCCCCCCCACACACATATATATTATTTAGTATGAAATTCTGGCAACTGTTTTAAATTATTTACTTTAAGTGGTATTTTTCCAATACTATTTACTCTTGGATCAAAGGTTCCTTTGTGTCTAATATTTGAAGTAATCTAATACTGACAAAGAAAATGGACTAAAAATAACAAAAATGGTCCTAATGGTCCTATTAATAGTTTAAATGAAGATTTCTCATTGTTTTAAAAAAATGTAATGAACACTAGGCTGAAGAAAATATTAAGTTCCCTTTGGCTGAATAAAATGATACTTTTAGAATTCAATAGAGGACAGGAACAAGAATGCATTATTCAAAGGCATACAATCTCAAATTAGAGACTAACAGCAATATCTGAAGCATAAAGGTCGTTCCAGTAAATTGTAATAAAGACTAGAAAGGATTAATAAATCAGTTACAATCATAATATCTACTAGCAACCAACCCCTGTTCACTGTGGACAACAGTTATTCATAAAACATTGTTTGAAAAGCCATGCCTTATATGTTGTGATGAGCCTGAGTGGTGTATATTAGTGGTGAATCACTGAATGCTACACATGAAACTGGCATTATACTGTATGTTAACTGGAATTTGAAAAAAGAACTTAGAAGAAGAAGAAAAAGAAAAAAGAAAAGCTATGCCCTAAAGTTAATTCATTGGCAAAAAAAGCAACTCAACAAGTTACTATTAAATATAAAATAATCAAATCTATAAATCTGAATTACTTTATATTTTATTATAGACTAAGCCAGGTATCAAAATGTTAAGAAATATTTTTAAATTTTTAAGTTGAAAACGACTTTTAAATGCCATCCATCTGTTTTTAATTAACTAGAAAGGGACCTTTATTACCTTATTTCAAAAGCAGAACACCTCCATCCAACTCAAGGACCAGTAATATTACAAAAAGGCTTATTGATTAAAACTCCTGGTTTAGGATGCTGTCGAGAGGATGGAGGTAAATAAAACATTAATACTAAAACATCAATGCCTAATCTTCATACATTAGAATCATCACACAATCTTAAAAATGTTCCTTACTCTAAGATTCTTGCAAGTTCTACTGTGAAATTGGTGAGTTGCATTAGGTAGAGTTTTCAGTAGTCCCTTGGATAGAGAACAATGTCTAAATACTTTGAATAAAAAATGTTCATTATAAGTTGCTTAAAATTCCATCACTACTACTTGGGAATGTTAATCATCCTTTTCTCAAAGAAAGCTTAAAAATGGAATCACTAAATACCCACAGACCTGTAATCACTATTTTACATTTACTGTCAGTAATTTGTAGTATATATTCTGCCAATAGAATAAAATAAAATCATCACTAGTATTTACTGTAGATCTATAGTATATAAAACACTGTACTAAACATATACCAGGCATGAGCTCTCTCTTCTAAAAAAGCTTAGATCTGGGAATAAACCCACAAATGCTGACAGCAACTCATATGTTCTAACCACAAGATACCACTTTTCTTCAGAACAACAAACCACACACATAGCATTCAAAATACTCTTTATTTTGGCCAAGGTTATGGTTATATACTGTGCTAAGTTATAATTGAATTGGTATCCCTTAAAGCCTCAAACTATTTTGATATTTTGGTGACAATATCCAAAAAAAAAAAAAAAGGGATAGAATACAGGATTTCTGTTTTGTAAAAGCATATAAATAAACAATCATCATCAAATCCATATATTGGAAACTAAGAGACAAACTAAGGATATCTCAATAAGAAAATTCACATGAGATGGCAGGAAAAAATGCCTGTGGTTTACTGACTCAAGCTCAGTCACTAAGGACCTGTATACTCATATGGATAAGGTTTCATAATCATAGATTCAGAGTTATTACTCATCTTACTCTTCTCTTTGCTCCTCTCAAAGATATACCAGTCTTGAGCGTGAGAAATTGAGTAAAAACTTCCTCGGACAAATAAAACTATGATAATCATCCTGGCAATGAAGACAAATCGCCATGTTCATTAATCAAACAACCAGCAGGAAACACTAGATCACACTAAACTAACAGCACAGATGTAGGAAATTGTTAATTACTGAAAGTATTCAAATTAAGACTGAAATCTTATAAATACCTTAAAGAAACATTAAATGAACAGATATAAAACATGAATCAAATAGCAAGACTGCAACGTTTAGATAATCAATGGCAAATTGCATGTCTCAGAACACCATATTCTTATTTTAGATGAAGGACAGATCCTTTACAAAATACAAAGGTAGATACCCAAGAGAAATGAAACACGGGTCCATGTAAAAACCCGTTCGTGAATGTTCATAGAAGTCTAATTCATTATAGCCAAAAAGTAAAACAAGCCAATGTCTACCAACTGATGAATATATAAACGAAATGTGTTATGTCCATAGACTATTATTTGGCCATAAAAGGAAATGAAGTACTGACAGATGCTATAACACGGATGAACCTGGAAAACAATGTACTAATAGGAGGCCACATATAAAAGACCACATGTTACAGGATTCCATTACATGAACTCTACAGACACATCTGTAGAGGCAGAAAGCACAATAGTGGTTCCTATGGTTGGGGCAGGGCCATGGGTGACTGAAAAGTGACTACTAATAAACACAGTTTTTTTCTCATGTTATAAAATTTATTGCAGTGTGGTTACACAACTCTTTGTATATACTAAAAACAATTAAATTGTACAAAAGTGAAAACACTGTGATTCCACATCCATGATATATCTCAAGTAGTCAAATTCTTATAGACAGGAAGTACACTAGTTACTAGGGGCTGGGGAGAAGGAAGAATGGGGAGTTACATTATATTACAACCTTGTAATGGGCACAGAGTTTCAGTTTGGGAAGATGAAATACTCCGAGATGGATGGCAGTGATGGTTGTACAGAATGTGAATGTACTTAATTCTACTGAAACTCTACACTTTAAAAAGATTAAAATGGTAAATTTTAAGGTATATATATGTTACCACAATTTAAAAGTTCAGTTGAGTGCAGCCTGGGTGGCTCAGTGGTTTAGCGCCACCTTCAGTCCAGGGCATGATCCTGGGGACCCAGGATCAAGTCCCATGTCGGAGGGATCCCTGGATGGCGCAGCGGTTTAGCGCCTGCCTTTGGCCCAGGGCGCGATCCTGGAGACCCGGGATTGAGTCCCACGTCGGGCTCCCGGTGCATGGAACCTGCTTCTCCCTCTGCCTATGTCTCTGCCTCTCTCTCTCTCTCTCTCTCTCTCTCTCTCTCTCTCTCTCTCTCTCTGTGACTATTATAAATAAATAAAAATAAAAATAAAAAGTCCTATGTCCGGCTCCCTGCATGGAGCCTGCTCTCCCTCTGCCTGTGTATCTGCCTCTCTGTGTCTCTCATGAATAAATAAATAAAATCGTAAAAAAATAAAAAATAAAAGTTCAGTTGAGCAGTATACTTCAAGTGAATAAACTTTATGGTATGTAAATTATATCTCAATAAAGCCACTAAATAAAAATAACTAAGGTGTGTGTGTGCATAAAAAAAGAATTGTAAGCCTGCTACCACAATGGGTAAACTCCTCATCATAAACATTGAGCAGCTCTGCTAAGAGACTCTGGTTAGCCTCAACTAAGATGGCCAGATGTGCCAAGGTCAGAGTGCTAGCCTGGACACTCTCACGACCCTCACAGCCCCTGCCTTAAGTGATCTCACCCACTCCTGTGGCTTCAGCATCCCTGTGCTTCTGATTCCCAAATGTAAATCTTCATATGGAAACTGATCTTTGCTCTTGAACTGCTGCCCCATTTCTCAGTGCTCAATGGACAGATGCTCCCAGGTTCTTGAAAACTTCTGAGGCATCATTTTCTCAAAGAGGGTCACAAAATGGAGAGGTAAGAACAGGGGCTTGAAGTCAGAGACCTGGGACCTACCACTTACTAGCTATGTAGTCTTAGAGAAGTAACTGAACCTTTCTGATTCTCTAATTCCTTACTTTCAAAAGGAGAATCATTCCAACTACCCTCATAGGATTATTCAGAAAAGTAAACCAGATAAATGCATATTAAATACTCAGAGGTTGTGAAACCAAGCATATACAAATTACTAACTACGTGTTCACCGCCTTCCCCTTTGATCTTGCTCTACCTTCTTTATTCTCAAAATCAGGTAAGGATATCACCATTTTCCAAATTATTAACCTTATTATTCTGGATCCCTATTTGCCTTCTGCAATATTCTAGAAATTCTACCCATCTACCTCAGAAATGCCTTCTTACTGTAATTTCTACCTTCATTTACTGTTGACACTTCTTTAATTCAAGCTTCTATTATGTATCACTTAAACTGACACAATTTAATTGTATCTCTTCATCATCAGTCCACCATCCATGCTAACATAAATTGTCCTCCAAAAAATAAAACTTATCTCCTACATTAAATCTGTTACTTTTGAAATTCAAAAGCCTTAACTTAGTACTCAGCATAGAACTCTTCAAACACTAACTCATTTTCCTTTGTAGTCACATCTACTCACGTTCCCATCTATGTTTTTCACTTTGTGAACTTCTCACCATTCCCTAGGTGTACTCCTAACACTTACCATTGTTCCCTGTGTAAAATACCCCTAATGCCTTTCCTTACCTTGGGAGACTTTTATTAATCCAAACCTATCCCAAATGACATGTTGTCAGGGATTATTTGTGTTATGTATTTGCTTACATATTTGCTTCCTCACCATGTTGTAAACTGAGTAGTAAAAAAAAATGACCTAGTTGCAACATACATCAAAAAATATTACTTGGACAACAAGGCAAGTTTTAGAAACTGAGAATTCTACTGGTTTTTAGCCTAGACCCTAACATTAGAATCTCTCATTTTAGAAACGAAGATTAATAGCAAATTCTAACACGGAGAGATAGTTAAATATTTATGGCATCATGCCCCTAAGTGAACCACCAGATTACTGACCTATGAAGAAATAAATTCCATCCTAGGTTAGAGATGGCTCAGCACTCAAGACTTTAGGCATAGTCTAGAAAAACTACTCTTTGATGTCACCATTAATTACCATTGACCACACTAGGCTGGATCCTTTGCACTTAACATCTCAACAAAGAACATCTTCTGATTATCTCAGGGTTTGGTAATAAAAAGCTCAACAACTCAAATTTCAAGAAATCTAGCATGAAAAAAGATACTGGCAGCCAGAACATGGGATAACAGTTAATAATCTTTTTTAGGAAATCGACATTTCAGGATATTTCAGATAAATAAACTGGCTAAGAAATTTTTAATACTTAGGATACTGGCTCTCATATGTTTTACTTCTCAACTTAATGACTTGGTGAATATAAGTAAATATCTTTGTTTTAGCTAAAGAAGTCAAGCTAGCCAGTTATTTATTAAGGAAAGTCTTCGCACATAAGCACATATTTTTTTCATTTTATTTGTCAGATTGCTCAGAAATTGCAAAACCACATGGAAAGAGTGAAATCTGATCATTGAAGCATGAGACAAAAAACAAGAAAATTTTACTTTCAAGAATAGCTTCATTGGAACCTTTGGTGCAAATTCAATGAGGTAAAGTAACCTAAAAAATTTTTTTAAATCAATTATACCTAATAATTAGTTTGAATTTTTATGTTCATTGGATTACTAGTTTCATTAACACTGGAGGTAACAAAATTACTTAGCACATATTAATAAACTAAAAATCCAGGTTAAAATAATTTTTAAAACATAAAGTACCAAAATGAAACAAGCAGAAAAAGTTATCAATAATAGTGAATGCAAAAATTTTAATCAATTCAAAGTAAAATTACTAAATAATAAAAGTACCATGAATGAATTCACTAGACATAATTCTTTTTATCTTTTAGTAGTCTTCAAGCCAAGGATAAAGCTCAGCATGGAGCCCGAACTCACTACCTAAGATCAAGACCTGAGCTAAGACCAAGAGCCAAATGTTCAACTGACTGAATAACCCAGGTGTCCCCACTAGAGTTTATTTCTAAAGCATGATTTATATTCTAAAATTTAGAAAAGGATTATATTTTATTCAATGGGCTAAAAAAAAGCAATATACAGTTTTTATCTCAAAATCACTTGATAGTAGGATCCAAAAATATTACTCTGTAATCTGAGAAGTAGGATTATAGTCACAGATGATTTAAACCAAAACAAAACAAAAAATGATTTTAACAAAAACTGCTAGCATATTTCAGCAAAAAACACCTTAAAATAATTGTCCACCATACATAGATTATCCCATATATCTCAATGCTAGTAGAATAATAGAAAAAAGTGATTAAAAAAAAAAAAAAAAAAGATCTTTAGCACCTGGGTGGCTCAGCCAGTTAAGCATCTGACTTTGGCACAGGTTATGATCTCAGGGTCCTGAGATCGACCCCAACATTGGACTCCCTGCTCTGCAAGGAGCCTGCTTCTCCCTCTCCCTCTGCCTGTGCTCTCTCTCATTCTATCAAATAAATAAATAAAATCTTTAAAAAAAATACATCTCAATAGATCTCAATTTGATACAACTCAGTATTCAACTTTAATACTCTAAAACATTAAATATAAAATTTCTTAATGTGATAAATATATTTAAACCTAGAGTCAAAATCATATTTTTTCTAATACTGGTTATTAACTCTAAAATTTTAAATAATAATGTTACCAGTGGTATGTTGCTAAAACTTTAATAGCTACCACTTCTGAAACGCTGCCACCCACCACCATCACCAGCTTTTGATTTGCAATGTTTCTGAGGTATTAATAGTCCCACCATGGTTAATTTGAGGGTATCAATGTAATGTCACTACATGGCAATTGAGAATAGATACACATTAACAGACTGGCGTCTGCAAGCTGGCTCTAGTTACATCACTGGGCGTTAACTTTCACTGAGCTCTTACCACTTGACAAGCACTGTGCTATGGACTTTACACAGCCCATTTCATTTAAACCTCAGGACAACCTACGAAGTATGTATATTTCTTCATTATAAATGAGAAAACTAGGCTCAGAGAGAGAAAATATTTTGCCCAAGGTCACATCACTAATGACATCACTAATCTTGCACAGCCAGATTTTAAAAATATTTTTAATTATTTTAATTATCATTCTTCATTCTGACCCATTGTTATTAATGGGTCATACATGGTCTAATTTTTAAATTAACTAACTCATGCGTTTGCCTTATTTGTAATACTACAATAAGCATCAATATTTTTTTGATAAGAAAAATCAAATCATGACATGAACCAATATTGTTATACTGAAATTTGCTGTAATACTATTATTGATGACATACAGAGTTTGGAAACAGGTCTTCATGTCCCCAAAGAATGATCTTCTTTGCTCTAAAATATTCTGCTTCTAAAATAAGGGATGCTGATTTTAAATATCAGATAAATAATCAGTAATAAACTAGAGCTCAGTATAAAAACCAACATACTTTATTATCTTTAAAAAAAATTGTTAAGATTTTATTTATTTATTCATGAGAGACACATAGAGAGAGGCAGAGACATAGGCAGAGGGAGAAGCAGGCAACATGCAGGGAGCCAGATGAAGGACTTCATCTCGGGGACTCCAGGATCATGCCCTGAGCCAAAAGCAGATACCCAACTGCTGAGCCACCCAGGCCGGCCATCATCTTTAAAATTAACTGTAAAGTATGCAATAAAAACAGAGATCAATCACAAGTATAAAACATGTGACAGTTAATTTTTCTTAAAAACATTTTCAAAATCCTGATGAAAAAATTAAAGAAGTCATAAACAAATGGAAGTGTACATACACACATAGCTCTTGGTTGGGAAGTCTACATATTATTAAAAAAAAAATTGCAATGGTTCTTCTACTAACTAAGCAGTTAGTAAATAAGAAGCTAAAATGAAGTACTCCCAGAATTTGAGAACACATTTAGAAAGTACCACTTAGACAAAACTGTTATCTTAAGAAATGATTTATAGGGGTGCCTGGCTGGCTCAGTCAGTGGAGCATGCAACTCTTGACCCTGTGATTTTGAGTTTGAGTCCCATACTGGGTATAGAGATTACTTTAAGATAAAATCTTAAAAAACAA
The DNA here is from genome assembly GCF_011100685.1 of Canis lupus familiaris. Classification (NCBI taxonomy): domain Eukaryota; kingdom Metazoa; phylum Chordata; class Mammalia; order Carnivora; family Canidae; genus Canis; species Canis lupus. The sequence continues at coordinate 21,359,753 of NC_049228.1, forward strand.
AACAAAAGAAATGAAATGATTGGGGCACTTGGTGGCTCAGTTGGTTAAGCATCTGACTGGATTTTGGCTGGCGTCATGATCTCAGAGTCATAAGATCAAGCCCCACATCAGGCTCCATGCTCAGCGCAGAGTCTGCTTGAGATTTCTCTCTCTCCCTTTCCCTGTTGTTCTAAAATGAATAAATAAATCTTTAAAAAGAGAAATGATTTATAAATGTATAATTAAGATTGTAGGGACGCTTGGGTGGTTCAGTGGTTAGTGTCATGCTCAGGGCATGATCCCAGAGTCTCAGGATCGAGTCCCTAAGTCCCCCATGGATTGCCTCTCCATGGGTAGCCTGTAGACTTAGTCCCTAAGTCCCCCAAGTCTCTCCATGGGTAGCCTGCTTCTCCCTCTGCCTATGTCTCTGCCTCTCTCTGTGTTTCTCATGAATAAATAAATAAAATCTTAAAAAAAAAAAAAGATTATAACATTTCTTGGGCCTACTCCAAGAAAATTCCAAGATGTATTCTCATGAACAGATAGCTTTATTTTTATTTTAAAAATGCTATTTTTAAAAAAGATTTTATTTATTTATTTATTTGAGAGAGACAGAGAGAGCATGAGTGGGGGGGGGAGGACTGAGGGAGAGGGATGAGCAGACTCCCTGCTGAGCATGGAGCCCAAGGCGGGGTTCAATCTCAGGTCCCTGAGATCATGACCTGAGTCAGTCAAGTGCTTAAGCGACTGAACCATCCAAGTGCCCCTAAAGCTACTAGTAATTGAGCTCTCACTATAAGTTAGGCAAAGCAATTGGCACAGGCTATCTCATTTAATCCTTGTTACAACTACAGCATCTATATTACAGCTCTATATTTTTATTGTGTTAAATTTTTATTCTAGTATAGTTAACATACAATGTTGTTAGTTTCAGCTAGAAAATATAATGATTCAACAATTCTATACATTACTCAGTGCTCATCATGATATAGTACACTCTTTAATTCCTATCACCTATTTCACCTATTCCCACCAGCCACCTCTCTTCTGGTAACCACCAGTTCATTCTCTATAAGAGTCTGTTTCTTGGTTTGTCTCTCTCTCCCTTTTTCCCCCTTTGCTCATTTGTTTTGTTTTTTAAATTCCACATAAGTGGGATCCCTGGGTGGCGCAGCGGTTTGGCGCCTGCCTTTGGCCCAGGGCGCGATCCTGGAGACCCAGGATCGAATCCCACGTCGGGCTCCCGGTGCATGGAGCCTGCTTCTCCCTCTGCCTGTGTCTCTGCCTCTCTCTCTCTGTGACTATCATAAATAAATAAATAAATAAATAAATAAATAAATAAATAAATAAATAAATAAATAAATAAATAAATTCCACATAAGTGATTGTCTTTCTCTGGTTGAATTATTTTGCTTAACATTATACTTTCGAGCTCCACCTATGTTGCTGCACAAGGCAAGATTTCGTTTAATGGTCCAGTGTAAAGATATATATTACATTTTCTTTATCCATTCATCTATTGATGGACAATATTATTTTCTTATAAAGAAAACAGAATTAGGTAGTTATATCTACTTCACAGCTAAAAAGAGAGCCAGAATTTAATCTCAGATATAACACCAACATAAAGACTAAGCAGTATATTACATTAACTATCATCTACCTGTTTGGTACCTGAAAATAAATTTAGAAATTTTAATTACAATTAAGATTAAAATCCTTAGTTTGCTACTAAGGATTATAATTCATTTTAATGGTCTTCCTTACATTTTTCTCTTAAAAATTTATGCAATGATTTTTTTACTTCTATGATTGGAGAAAAGTTTATTTCATTTTGCAGGGTGAAAAAAAAAAACTTATTGCTTACAGAAATAGAAAAATCTGTGAAATAAGAGAAATTCCAGGAAACACTTTTAAGCATAGAGACACTCAGAATATTTTTTTAAAAGATTTTATTTATTCATGAGAGACACACAGAGACAGAGAGATAGAGAGACAGAGAGATAAAGAGGCAGAGACACAGGCAGAGGGAGAAGCAGGCTCCACAAAGGGAACCTGACGTGGGACTCGATCCCGGGTCTCCAGGATCACGCCCTGGGCTGAAGGCAGCGCTAAACTGCTGAGCCACCAGGGCTGCCCTGAATATTTTAAACCTATGCTGAAGTCATGTGAAAAAAATAATTTGGTACATATTAATATGTAATGTGCAAATATTAATCCTGCAACTATAAATAGCTAATTAATAACTAATATCCTAGCTAGGTAGGTGTTACACTCAATCACAGAAATGCAGTGACCCTTAGGAAAAACGGTATAAAGGGAACATATTTTTCTGTATTTTGCAGACATCTTTTTTAATGACAATGTAGAAAAAGAGAAGGTCCAATTATAGAGAAGATCTGAGGCATTATATAAGTTCTTATACTAATTAATCCTCATCAATATTTATTAGATGTACATCTTAGGAACTTAAAGTACTTTTTTTTTTCTAAATTGGTTAATGATTTCCTAGAATAAGTGAGGAAGCTGCTAGTTACTTAATAAAATAATGTGCTTATTCCCAGCACTAAGAACTGCGTCTTAGGAATTCAACAAACTCTTGTTGAATTAATGTATGAGGCCCTTTCCAATAGGATTTTTCATAAAAAATTTTGCTTAAAAATTGAATGAGCATGCTAAAAGAAAACTATGTAGGAAAAAAAAAATTGTCTTCTAATTCCCAAGCTAGAGGTCTTTAAAAACTAACACTGGGGAGAGAATATTCTTACCACTATGATATTATAATGTCATTTTAAGCAGACATAAACTGTAACCAGAAAGTGAGCTACAGGGGATCCCTGGGTGGCTCAGTGGTTTGGCGCCTGCCTTTGGCCCAGGGCATGATCCAGGAGTCCCGAAATCAAGTCCCGCGTCAGGCTCCCGGCATGGAGCCTGCTTCTCCCTCTGCCTGTGTCTCTGCCTCTCTTTCTCTCTATGTCTATCGTAAATAAATAAATAAAATATTTTTTTAAAAAAGTGAGCTACATAGGGTATATTTAATTTTCTTCCCTACTATCTTTTCTTTTTTTTTTTTCCTTTTTTCTTTGTTAAGCCTACCTGAGGAAGAATGATAATTTAGGAATCAAATTGCCTCCCAGTAACATAGAGTTTACACCCCATGTATGTTTACCATTACATAATGTTTTTTCTAAGTTTCGGGATGACTGGGTAGTTCAGCAGTTGAGCATCTGCTTTGGGCTCAGGGTGTGATCCCAAGATCCAGGATCGAGTTCCGCATCGGGCTTCTTGCGGAAGCCTGCTTCTCCCTCTGCCTGTGTCTCTCATGAATAAATTAACAAAATCTTTAAAAATATATATATATTTTTCTAAGTTTCACATAGCTAGTGAGTGGCAACTAATAGGCCCTATGACATTTTGTTGATTTGATATGCTGTGATAGGTTTGTTACTCCTCATTTATCAGGTGTTTCAATTTACTTCCACTATTGCAAACATGTTGACTCAGTGCTTAGACATGGGCCCCACAGCAGCTGGAATTACTTTTAGCTATAAAAAGTATATCATATTTTTTATATCATGTCATTTGACCTATATATTATCTGACCTACATCAGATAAATGAGTATCTCCACAACTGGAATAGTAGTGAAGCCTTTGAGTTTTTCCCTCTTAAATTGTTTAGGGACCCTGAGCATGATATATTTCACTGCTTTAAGCATGAGGGTAATTATGGTCAGCTATGACACAAGAAACTTGTTTATGCTCAGAACATACACACGCTCAGAACAAATGAGGGTACACAGAATTTAAGAACATTGCAATTTACTTATATTTGTTAATTACAACACTCAACAATCAGGTATCTCCTTTTCCTTCCTAGTTTAAAAAAAAAAAAAAGGTCTCTATCAATTTAAGTTCGTTTTCCTAACAGAAACAAGATCTAATATATATTGAACAAATGCCATTTGCCAAACATTGTTTTATATGCTTTAAATGCATACTACATTACTTAATGCCTCTTGTATCTTGCAGTCATACTGAGAAAGAAAAGTAACAAACACTAGTGGGCTTCAAATTAAGAAATATATTAATTTTCTTAACACAGTCTTAAAGACACCTATGGATTAATATTCCATATCTTGCTACAATAGTATAGTAGCAACTCTGATAAGAACACTTTTTATTCACATGGCACCTATGAATAAATGTTATGTAAACTATAATGTACATAGCATTTTCAAATTTCATTTATCACTTGTGAAGAAGGAATTATTATTCTATAAAGTGTAAAGAGAGATTCAGAGATGAAACTTCACAGATGATAAGTGGCACAGATGGAAGTAGAATTCAGGTGTTCTGAGCCAATTGTATTCCTTCTATTGTGGGGAATGGAAATGCAAGAAAGTTTACACCTCCAGAAGGTTTGAAAAGTACAGACATGGACTCTGCTGGGCATGTGCTACTGCTCACAGAGAAAATATCTCCAGACAAGAATGAGCTCCAATCTTTGTATTAAACAGTATTTCAGTTTTAAGAGCTTGAATCTTCACTGGTGAAGCACTTAGGGGAGGATCACAGGATTTAATAAAAATTGCTGATTTGACTGGAAAGAATAATGTGTACTATTCTTTAATTACTGGACTTGAAATCCCTTCTCATAGCACCTTAAACTGTTTATGCTTCCAAATATATAGTTATTATATGCTTATAAGCAATAAAGAATATTAGGAAATATATTAGGAATACAGTAAATATAGACTATTTTGTATCTTCTTAAGTAAACCATAAATGTGTAAAAAGTAGGGACAGTCTTTGAGCACATCATTCATACTAGGCAGCCAATAGCTTGGCAAATATGCAAATATACTAGAAACTGAAAGTTAAGTACAAAAGCCCAAAAACTTTATGAACACAAACATTTTTTTTAAAAAAACCCAAACCCCCAAAACCCTATAGCTTTCTTTTATCAAATGCACACATATTAACTATTGAGAGGCACTGATCTTAAGAATTTATTTCAAACTCTTAATTTCCTTGGAAATTACTACTCCTTTACATCATCCTGTCATCATCTGATAAGGAAGCACACACACTGGCATCCAAGGAAATCCAACAACATCATCTTCCAGAAATTTCAACAGAATGTTAATGCAGGCATATTAAAAAGATTTTGCTCTTGGTAATTATTTATAAGTCAAGGGTAAGAAGAAAATAGATACACTTAATAGTATCATTAAAACTCACTGAGCAAAGGAAAATCTAGGGAGGATAAAGTTTAAAAGGAATGCCGAATTACTGGCACACATATATTTGGAAAACTATTTAATTTTTCACTGATAGGTCAGCCTTTGCATTCTCCATCTTCATTTTAAAAGAAATTAAACTGTACTCCAACAGCATAATTCTTCAACAACTCCCATAATTTTCTGAAGAGTTTAAACTTTTCCTGATGTGGTCAACCTTACAGTAAAGATAAGCTGAAATATTCTAATAGTAAGAGCTTGCTCAAAAATGACCTCAACTGGATGGAGATATTATCAGTTTTAGTGCTGAAGTTTCCAAAAATAACAAACAAACAAACATGGTCGTAACACATAACTGAAATAGTTTAGCAGATAAGGTCAATCATTTCCAAGGCAATCACATAAAACTTTAAGAGTTCTTTTTTTGTATTTAACAGTGCTACCATCAATATAAAAGATTTTTAAGTTTAAATAAGTCCCACATGAGGTTTAAAAAAAAAATGAATCAAACATAAGCTTCTATTTTATCATCTGAACACATTCAAGATTTGTATCAAAAAAAAAGATTTGTATCTCTTGCTTTCATCTTCAAATTGTGTAGTTTTATGACACAAGCAAATGAAAATTCTAACCAATTTAAAGCTCTCAATACAATTCTGCTCTAAATAGTTCTAATAATATTTATTTTTATGAGAATATAATAATTCTATTTTCTAATTCTCAACTTTCTCATGAGGAAATTATTTGATTATATCTCCTCTAAATCTCATTTAACTTGCAAAAGTATATCAGTGGAGATAAGGGTTAAAAAACAAAATGAAACAAAATGATACAAAACACTTTTACATAGGCTCCAAAGTAGAATTCAAGAATATAACATAAAGGGGAAAAATTCCTTAATTTAAACAATGTATTCTTTACTATTATTTACTATCATTCATTGAAAAAGGATTTCTGAAGCAGTGTTTATCACTTTAAAAACTGTACAAAGTGGGATCCCTGGGTGGCGCAGCGGTTTAGCGCCTGCCTTTGGCCCAGGGCACGATCCTGGAGACCCGGGATCGAATCCCACATCAGGCTCCCGGCGCATGGAGCCTGCTTCTCCCTCTGCCTGTGTCTCTGCCTCTCTCTCCTCTCTCTCTCTCTCTCTGTGACTATCATTAAAAAAAAATAAAAATTTAAAAAAATAAAAAATAAAAAAATAAAAACTGTACAAATTCATTTTATAATGATCAAATAGAATGGTTTATCTTATTATAAAACAGAAATAATTAAAATTCCAATAGTAACTAAAATTGAGCCATCCCTTCTTTATCCCCTTATTCATCACAATATACCTTCTCTTACTGGCTCATTGGTTGATTCTCCTTTCAGACTCAGCATCCTGGAGAAGCCATTGGAAAGAGTAGAGAAAATGCCACGGATGAAATATCCCTGCTGTTCAGACTCCTCTGACCTTCCTGTAGTCGGCCATGATCTAACAAATCTGATACTGCAGCGAGGTTCTGGCTCTGAAATAGATCTGGTGAATGGAACCCGAAGTGACCGGGTGTTGACCAGGTTCAGCTTCTCTGTTGGTGCTCCAAGGACCTCAATAGCAGAGGAAGAAGCATTACTACCAACCATCTCTGGCAGGACCTTTTGTTGCCGTTCATCCAAGTCTCTTTTATTAGTCTGTAACCTCTCCCTTTTGCCCCCTTTCCACCTACAGCTGGGATGTGTTTGCCACCGATAAGCACCCAGTGGCTTTCCTAGACTGGAAACAGCATGTTCATTTTTCTTCCTCTTGATTTTCACTGGACCACGCCATGGATAACTCTTTAAGCTTATTCCTATCTCTGATTTTGCATAAGCAGGTTCTGACAAAGATCTTCGATAGCTTGGAGGACAAGGTGATGTCTGTCTCTTAAAGATGCTCATCTTCCACGACTCCATTTTTTAACAACTTCTCTTAACTTTAAGTTTCCTCTACTCTGCAGTCTTTGCAGTTGAACCACACTTGTCCGTGCAGTCCAAAATATTCAACTGCTTAAGCAGCTTTCTTTGTGTGGCTTTGAACCACAGCAGATGTTGCTGCTTAAGAGCTGGTGTCATGTTATTACCCCATTTTCCCAGATCTCCGAAATTTTAGCAGCACCCAAAACTCTCTTGCCTGCAGCAAAGAATCTTCAGAGTGCAACAAAAGCAAAGATTTCCAGAAGATCATCTCGCTTCCTGCTGTAGGTTACATTTCTGTGCTAAGTTTTCAGGAAATGATTTTAAAGAAAATAAGAAGTGAAATAAAAACGGCAAAAAAAACCCACAAACACCTTTGTAGACCAATAGCAGTTAAGTGTTCACCATGCAAATGATAGTGGGTTAAAAACAGATTGTGAAAGTAGTCAGGCTGACATCCACATTTTACGGAAGAAGAAAGAAAACTTGCCTAAGCCTGCCCTTGAAGTGACAACTCTTCAGAATAGTTTCTAAAAATATGTAGTTTAGAAATTTAATTTCAAGAAAATCATTGCTATTTACACCACCACTTCACTCAAAATTAATACTGTTTTTCAACCAATAGGTAAAGTCATACACTGTTTTACTCAAGCAGACAGTGCAAGGACAAGTCAAGATGGCCAAAAAAATGCCAAAATTTAAAGCCATCTTAAATGTAGATAAATATAGTAGGGAGAATTTTAAAAGCATAAATGGACAGAAAAGAAAACGGGGACAGAGGATATTTACTATGAACTGCAGCAAAGGAAAAGCAAAGTCTTGAGGCAATATCTTGTGGGAACCAGAACACAGGAACATATATACTAAATGACTTCTAAAAGGGAAAGTTTCCTTTGTAAATCTAATTGGGATAAGCTGTCTGGAAATACATTCCCTATCTGTTTAAACAAAGAAATTCCTTGCCTCTTCTTTGTGCTGCTTACAATTTAAAAAAAAAAAAAAAAGAGCTGACTATTTAAAATCTTCTTAAAGCAAAGTACCTTATAGTGAAACAAGATCATGAATGCCAAGTTGCCAGCTGGTTAATTTTTTTCTTCAAATGTCTGCTCATAAAACCCTAAAAACAGGGGTTTCAAATGGAAAGCCTGACAGACTTTAGGCCACCAATAAAAGAGATACAACATGATAATCAAATCACTTTACAAGTTTTAGAAAAAATAATTTCATCTGGAAAAGTAAAAACATAGTTGTAGAACACGTACAATGAAAAACCATTCTCACAGTCTCGTTACTACTATAGAAATAGGAAATTTATAGTACCTTATCTATTCTTTTAAACATATTAAAGTGTTTTAGTTATTTCCATTATCATAAGGAAATAATCCCATTTTTGTTTGTTTTTATAGGCTCCAAATTTATACATGTCTATATTAAAGAAATGCTGAAGTATTTGGCTTTCCCAAAAGCAATACACATCAAAGTAGAGTGTCTTACAATCACAAAATTTTCTCTTTAAAAAAAGCAAAAAGAAAAAAACCCCAGAAATCTGACTCTGCACAGACAAAAACAATAAACATTAAGTTCTAATCTCTATTAATGGCACATCGCACCATCTACAAAATTTATCTGTGATGAAAATAAACCTAAATGTAAAATATAAAACTATAATGCTTAGAAAATAAACCATAGACTATGTTTGTGAACTGAGGGTAGAAGATTTCTTAGAATACAAAAATGCAATAACCATGATAGGAAAATATAAACAAATAAAACTGCACAGGGCGGGGGGTGGGAGTGAATGGGTGACGGGCACTGGGGGTTATTCTGTATGTTAGTAAATTGAACACCAATAAAAAATAAATTAAAAATAAATAAATAAATAAATAAATAAATAAATAAATAAATAAATAAATAAAACTGCACAAAAACCAAAAGTGTCTGTTCAGTAGAAGACATTATAAAATCAATAAGTCACAAAATGGGAGAAAATATTCACAATTCAATTATCTTCTGCTTTGTACTACAATATATAAAGAACTACAATTAGTAAAAAGAAAAAAAGAAAGAAACCTAATATTTAAAAAATAGGCAAAAAAAGTTGGACAAACCCTTCACAAAGAAATCTATATGAATGGTCAATAAGCATATGAAAAAATAATCAACCTCATTAGTAATTAGAGAAATACAAGTTAAATGTATAATGAAATATCAATCACATCCAATAGCATGGCTAACATTTAAAGACCTAACAAACAGTACAGGTGTTGGTGAGGAAGTGGAGCAACCAGAAAACTCATAATTGGTAATGGGAACATAAAATGGTTCAACTACTATGAAACAAATTTAACATTTTCCTTATAAACTGACATCTTAGGGACACCTTGGTGGCTCAGCGGTTGAGCATCTGCCTTCAGCTCAAGGCGTGATCCCAGTGTCCTGGGATCGAGTCCCACATCAGGCTCACTGCATGGAGCCTGCTTCTCCCTCTGCCTGTGTCTCTGCCTTTCTCTCTCTCTCTCTCTCTCTCTCTCTCTCTCTCTTTCTGTGTCTCTCATGAATAAATAAAATAAAATCTTAAAAAAAAAAAAACAAAAAAACCTACATCTACCCAAGACCCTGCAGTTCCACTTCACTCACAGGCATATTTACTCAAGAGAAATTAAAATACACATACTTATACTTCAATGTTCACAGCAGCTTTATTTAGAACAGACAAAAACTGGAAACAACCCAAATGCCCATCACAGTAGAATGAATAAACTAAATTGTGGTATTTTCATACAATGATGTACTACTCAGCCAGAAAAAGAATGAACTATTAACAACAACAACTAAAAAAAAAATGTGTATGAATATCCCAGATACTATGCCAACAAAAGGAACTGGACATAGAAGAGTACATACTGTATGATTCCATTTCTACAGAATTTTAAAACCAGATAAACTAATCTATGATGGGGAAAAATTTCAGAAAAACAGTTGTCAGTGGTAGAGGACGCTATTAACAGGAAAGAGGCACCAGGAAGCTTTCTGGGGTGATGAAAACTTTCTAAGTCTTGATAGAGATAGGAATATGGGTTTATGTATTTATAAAAAGCTATCCACGTACTTAAGATTTATGCATTTTGAGGGGCACCATGGTAGCTCAGTTAGGCAACTGACTTGATTTTGGCTCAGGTCAGGATCTCAGAATTGTGAGATCTTGCCCAGTACTGGCTCAGCACGGAGTGGGCTTGAGATTCTCTCCCTTCCTCTGCCTCTGCCCCTCCTCCTGCTTCTGTGCATACATGAGCTCACTCTCTCAAAATAAACTCGTAAAAAAAAAAAAAAAAAAAAAGATTTATGCATTTTCCCATAATTAAATTTTACCTTAAAAAATCGTAAGCAATACTGAACTTTTAGTTAGTAGTTTGCTTAGCCAGTGTTACAGGTTGGTGATTCTGAAACTACTTTCTGTGTATTTTATGCGTGAGGAAAGGATAAAAAACACATGGAAGAGAATAAATGGATGGATGAATGAATGAATACATACATACATACATATATACTAATACTGGAACTAACTTTATGTACCTCCTAATATTGAACTGTGAAAGATACATACTTGTGTATTATTCTAAAAATACATAACCTAAATCTAATCTAATCACAAGAAATATCAGAAAACCTCAAATCACAGATCTATAAAATAACTGTCCTTGCTTCAAAAATGTCAAGGTCAAGAAAATCAAAGAAAAGCTATGAAACTGTTGTAATTCAAAGGAGACTACAGAGAAACCATTAAAAGCAATGCATGATTGTGGATGGGAGCCTAAACTGGGAAAAGAAAAAAAAAAACAGCTATAAAGAACATTATTGGAACTGACAAAATAGAATATGGATTATGGATAATAGAATCATATCAACATTAAATTTCCTGATTTTAGATAATTTTACGATTACAAAAGAGAATGTTCTTATTCTTAGGAAATTCATACAGAAGTATTTAGGGACATAGGAGCATGATGTTTCCAACTTACTCTTAAATGATTCAAGAAAAAACTATGCATAGAAAAGTAGATAAATATGATAAAGCAAATGGGGCAAAATACATAATTATTAAATGTAGGTAAAGGATATATAAGCATTCTTTGCACTTCAGCAAATTTTCTATAGGCTTGAAATTACACTGAAATAAAATATTAAACAATTTTTTTTAATTTTGCAATTATTTCCTTTGGGTCTATAATACAAAGACCACTTCAGAGTATCTTGTAACCAATATAAAAAAAATCTAGTTCCACAGGTTTTTTAAGATTTTATTTATTTATTCATGAGAATAAATCTCCAGGATCACGCCCTGGGCAAAAGGCAGACGCTTAACTGCTGAGCTACCCAGGCATCCCTAGATCCACAGGTTTTATGGGAGAGGGGAGTTAATCAAGATCATCTCCTATTGAGATACCTCAATGGAAAATTAAACTAAGACTATAATTTTGAGGGGCCACCTGGGTGGCTCAGTCAGTTAAGAGTCTGTCTTCAGCTCAAGACATAATCCTGGGGTCCTGGGATTGAGCCTCATGCAGGGTCAGGCTCCCTGTTCAGTGGAGAATCAGTTTCTCCCCCTCCCCCAGTCATGTGTTCTCTCTCTCTCTCACTCTCTCAAATAAATAAATAAAATCTTTTTTTTAAAGCTATAATAAAGTTGCACAGTAGAACTTGAGCCCTGTAATCAACACTGAAACTCAGAGACTCAATGTTAAATGAGAAAATTCTTTTATATACTAAATAGGTAAGGTAAAAATAATTATCACATTTTCTAAATCATCAGCTCAATTCTTTTGAGGAAGTACCACAAACCTTCTTACGAAAAACTTCCCTATTTAAGGAACATGGAACTGGAAAATAATAAATACAGAAAAAGACCCAAGAGAAATCAGAAAGCAAAATAGCTACAGACTGAGGAAGTGACAGTCTCTAAGAAGGATAGTTAAAGAAATAAAGGAAAAGACTCATCTCTCTCATGGCTGCTAAAGCTTGAGTCAAATGCTTCAAATAACTTTTATCATTACGAAAGCCTAATGTTATGCCTAATAAATAACTTATGTTATTTATTTTTCCAGTTTTATCTTTCATCTGAATTTAAGACAATAACCTGCCACTCTACATTTTCGAATTTTCTCAAAATATAATGACGAATTCATGAATTTTTAAGATAATATTTACAGGATTTATAGTTTCTTAAAATTAGAAACAATGACACTAGTACCACTGAACTACTACATTCATTATAAATCCTACTATAACAATTGGCTGCTGATTGAAGTGTCAGTACAATAACATTTCTGCCACCTCAAATTTCAATGAACTACTTTAAAATTTTCACAATAATAATATGAAATATTTAAAGCACAGCTTTAAGAACGCTTCTGGTTTCTAAGTCAAAAGCAACATGAATTCTCTAAATAAATATACAAGTACTTATAGCTGTATAGAATAGTATTTTAAATTGTAATTGAGCATCTACCATGTATCAGTCACTGTATCAGACTACAGGAAAAAAAAAAAAAGAACAGGACAGACACTCATCCCTATCCTCTTGGAACTGCCAGTTGATCAGGAAATGCTTACATTAAAAAGGGAAAAGTATACAAGGTGTTAGAGGAGTATGTAGTAAGAGGATTTTTAACAAGTCTAAGGCTTAAAGATAAAACTAACTTCTGAGATTCTCTTGATCTCGAGATTCTATTATTATAGTCAATTCTACTATAATGTGACATGCATTCCTAAAAATCCCCACACTATACAAAATTGCACAATAGAACTACAGGGCTCATGGGGAAGATGGGGTTGGGGAGCCACACACAGAAACTGCAACAATGACACATAAGAAGGAAAGGAAACTAAAACTATAGGCCATTTTATACATGCTAACTCGTTAAGAAACACCTAAATTCTAAAATAAATCTGCCAGGTTACTTTGAAAAAAAAACTTTGTTTGCCTATGGAAGTGGGCGTCAAAAGGGTTGCAGCTTCTGCTTTCTCTGAAGTAGTGGAAGGAGGGTTATCTGAAATCTGAAAGAGAGCCGCAGTACCCTGGGTGGATGGATGTGGCTCATAAACCCAGTAGAGAAATGGAGGTAGCTTCTAGCGGGTTGAAATGTATGCTTTCTGAGTATTTCCTATATGTTATAGTTTAACTAAATATACTTTTCCGTGTTTATAGAGTGTCTCTCAGACGAATGGGACATAAGCAAACACAAAATTTACTCAATACTCAAATTGTTCCTTAATACCAAGCACATGGTACAAGTTCTGGTTTTGAAAACGAGCATGCTAACAGAACCGACTGTATTTCCTCTCCCCTTTCATATACAGTTGACCACAGGTCCACTTTTACATAGGGTTTTTTTAATATACATACAGTACTGCAAATGCATTTTCCCTTCCTTGTGATTTTCTTAATAACGTTTTCTTTTCCGTAGCTTATTTTTATTGTAAAAAAGTATTGTATTGAATTATACTGTACACAGTATACAACACATATACCAAATAGGTTATCGGTAAAGTTTCTGGGTCAACAGTAGGATATCACTAGTTAAGCTTTGGGATAGTCAAAAATTATATGTGGATTTTTGACTACACAGGGGTCATTGCCCCTAGCCCCTGCATTGTTCAAGAGTCAACTGTAAAAAGAAGGTTAAAAAATCTACAGGAGACATTACCACTGGAAAGCAGATTAGCAGCAGAGGAGAAGTGGCTCTTTTTTATTTTTAATTGAAGTGTAATTAACAGTGTTATATTAGTTTTAGGTGTGCAATAACTCAACAATTCTATGCATTATTCAGTGCTCATCAAGTAAGTATACTCTTAATCTCCTTTATCTATTTTATGAATCCCCCCAACCCTCTCCACTCTGGCAACCACTAGTCTGTTCTACATATTGGAGAGTCTGTTTTTTTTGTCTTTCTTTCTGTTCACTTGTTTCTTAAATTATACACATAAGTGAAATCATAAAGTATTTATCTTTCTCTACTTTTTTAACTTGGTGTGATAACTCTAGGTCCATCCATGTTGTTGCATGTGACAATCTCTCATTCTTTTTTATGACTAATATTCCTTTTTATACACACACACTTACACACACACACACACACCATTTCTTCTTTATCCATTCATCTATCAGTGGATACTTGTGTTGCTTCCAAATCTTGGCTATTATAAATAATGCTGTAATAAACATAGAAGTGCATATATTTTTTCAAATTGGTATTTTTATTTTCTTTATGTAGATACTCAGTAGTAGAATTACTGGATCATATGGTATTTCTATTTTTAACTTTTTGAGGACCTCCATACTGTTTTCCACATTGGCTGCCCCAATTTGCATTCCCACTATGCATAAGAGTTCTTTTTTCTCCACATATTTGCCAACACTCATTATTTCTTATGTTTTTGAGTATAACCATTCTGACAGGTGGAAGGTGCTATCTCACTGTGGTTTTGATTTGCATTTCCCTGATGACTGGTGTTGTTGAGCATCTTTTCATGTGCTGTTGATCAGCTGCATTTCTTCTTCGGAAAAATGTCTCTTCAGGTCCTATGCCCATTTATAACGGGATTATTTGTGGGTTAAAAAAAAGGATTATTTGTGGGTTGGGGGCTGAGTCGTATAAGTTCTTTGTACATTTTGGATATTAATCCCTTATTGGATATATCATTTGCAAATATCTTCTCCCATTCAGTAGGCTGCCTTGTTATTTTGTTAGTGGTTTTTTTGCTGTGCAAAAGCTTTTTATTTTGGAGTAATCTCAATCGTTTATTTTTGCTTTTGTTTATCTTGCCTGAGAAGATGTATTTAGAAAGATGTTGCTAAGGTCAATGCCCAACAGATTAGTGCTTATGTTTTTATTTTTTTTCCTAGGAGTTTTATGGCTTCAGCCATCATATTTAGGTCTTTAATCCATTTTGAGTTTATTTTTGTGTATGGTGTAAGAAAGTGGTCCAGTTTCATTCTTTTGCATTTAGCTGTCCAGTTTTCCCCAGCACCATTTATGAAGAGACTGTCTTTTCCCCATCATATATTCTTGTCTCCTTTATTTCTATTTTCTTTCAGTCATTTTCTTTTTTAACAATAAAATCTATTGTTATTTTTGTTATTACCAGAGATTTTCATTTTTATACTAATTTCTGTAATAATAAACTTTACAATGAGAATGTGTATTTTGCTCCTTTTGAAAGTATATATATATACATATAAAACTTTATACAACATATATATAGAACTTTATACAAATATATATACATATACATAAAACCTACAAGCAGCAAAAATGAAAACCTTAACATTAATCCACAGATTCTGAATTAGAGAACAGGGAATTAGAAAAGTCATCACAGATCAACTTAACTAACTCTTTGACATAATCAGAAAAGGTCAGAGTGAAGAGATTTGTCAATAATTACTTAGTTAACAGCAAAACAAACAACAAACAAACAAACCCATGTGTATCCCAATCCCAGTTCAGGATTCTATAACTTCCTTAAATTAGCATTTTCCAAATTATCATTCCCAAGAACACAGTTGAAAACGTTAAAGAGCATAAGTGTGACATTAAGACCAGTTATTGCAGTGTTATTTAAATGCTAAAAGTCTTTGTTTTTTTAAAGTTTAAAATATGCTATCATTTTCTCATTAAAATGTCCTTTTAGATTTACCTCAACTAAGGGAAGTAAAGATGAAAAGGAAGAACTTGAGCTTTCTCAGTTTACAAATAGTCTTCCATCACTTCCTATCTTAAGACATACCTTTTCTATACTGAAATCCTATTCTATATATCCCATATGCTTTAGAAGACATGACATATGCTCAATTAAAGAGTTCTGGAGTCCTGATACTGAACAAGAGAGTACATTCCTTCTTAGATCGATTCATGAAATGCTTTAAGAATAGGAGCCACTTCTACCAACTAGAAGAAGACATCTTTCAAAAATACAACGTCTTTGTTTATACAGAGCTAAGTAATTAATAACAAAACATCCCTTTCCCATCTCCTATCACTGGAGCACATCTGCTTCCTGATGAAACACTTCCTGTGGCAAAAACTACCTCCCTTCTAAGTAGTAGAAGTAAAAGACACACCTGACATACACATATCCACTTCTTGTTGAAGAGATAAAAATATGTCTAGAAAGGTCAAATGATTATTTTTAACAGACAATATTGGAATCAACCATCCTTTAAAATAAGAAGGCATTTTAAAATAAAAAACACTGATCGCTAATGCCATCATTAAAGTCTTTTTTAAAATAAAAACTCTGGGGATCCCTGGGTGGCACAGCGGTTTGGCGCCTGCCTTTGGCCCAGGGCGTGATCCTGGAGACTCGGGATCGAATCCCACATCGGGCTCCCGGTGCTTGGAGCCTGCTTGTGTCTCTGCCTCTCTCTCTCTCCGTGTGACTATCATGAATAAATAAATTTAAATAAATAAATAAATAAATAAATAAATAAATAAATAAAATAAAATAAAATAAAATAAAATAAAATAAAATAAAATAAAAACTCTGGTTTCCTCTAACCTCTCTGATCATACCTTCGCTATCTAGTCTAAATGTTGGGAGTTTTTCAAAGCTGGGTCCTTAGCATCCTCTCCCCATATTCTCACCACGCACCTCATCATTCCCTGTTACCATATCAACTTATACCTCCAGTCCAGACCTTGTTTCCACTGAGCAACATACTCATATAGTCAATTTGACATTTTGTGATCTCAGTTTCAAAATGTATAAAACCTAACCCATGGTCTTTTCTTTAAAATTTGTTCTCATTCCAGTGTTCCTTATCTTAATAAAGGGCACTACATCCATTTAGTTATACAAGTCCCAAACCTCATTCATCTTCCTCCTTTACCGCACAATATACAATTTGTAAGTCTTCTTGATTTTTTTCTCCTAAGTATTATTTAATCTATCTACTTCTTGCCATTTCCCCTAAATTAACCTACTATTTATTACTTCTCACCTGGATTACAACAGCCTCCCAAATTCATCTACCTACCTCTACGATGGCCCTATGTAAACCATTATTCTTACTATAGTCAGAAGAATCTTCTTGAAATACAAATTTATGGCATACTGTTTAAAACCTTTCAGGAATGCCTAGATGGCTTAGAGGTTGAGTATCTGCCTTTGGCTCAGGTCCTGATCCTGGGATCTGGGATCGAGTCCCACATCAGGCTCCTTGAGGGGAACTGCTTCTCTATCTGCCTGTGTCTCTGTCTCTCATGAATAAATAAATAAAATATTTTTTTTTTAAATCTCTTCTTGGGGATCCCTGGGTGGCACAGCGGTTTAGCGCCTGCCTTTGGCCCAGGCATGATCCTGGAGACCCGGGATCGTCAGGCTCCCGGTGCACGGAGCCTGCTTCTCCCTCTGCCTGTGTCTCTGCCTCTCTCTCTCTCTCTCTCTCTCTCTCTGTGACTATCATAAATAAATAAAAAAATTATTTTAAAAAACAATGTAAATAAATAAATAAATAAATAAATAAATAAATAAATAAATAAAACCTTTCAATGGTTTCCCACTACTCTTATAAAAGGCAACACAAAACCAGCCATAATTCCTTGACATACCCTGGGGTCCCATACCCCACCCCTTCAGCTTCCCTCTTAAAGACAAACTTAAATCCTTTCATCAGTCCTTCATATTAGCCACTTTCCTACCCACCACAGGGTTCTTATTCACATTGCTCCCACTTTCTAGAAGGATCTTCCTCCCCTTATCACCTGCCTACTCAAGCTTCTGATTGCAGTTCAAGTATAACCTCCTGGAGGAAGCCTGTCCTGACTCCTGACTCCCCTATTACAGGCCTTCACAGACTCATGCATCTCTCTATTACAATTACACTTGTATTTGGACATTTCCTTGTGAGACTATTAATCAATACCTGTTTTACCCATAAGGCTATAACCTCCATGCCTGTTTCTATTATCCATAGTGATCCCACTGCTTGACAAGGAGGGGCACTTAATAAATACTTGTTAAATTAATTAATAAAATCTGAGAAAGATCTAGAATAAAAGTACCTAACCTCAGACTAATAGCACCTGCTTAACATTATCTCTGATACCATGGAAATCACATCAAAACATACACTGTAGGGAAAGGAGGGCAGAGCAGGGAGAGAAAACAGTCATATAATTCACTGCAGGCAGTTGTTTTCCTTGAACCTAGTAGTTACTTATTTCCTCAAGTATATGGATTGAGAGAAGTATTAAAGAAGGGAAAACAAGAATAATGTAAAATGGGAAAAGGACAAGAAAGAAGCATGAAATACTGTTTTAGTTGTTAACAAGTTTTTTTTTCTAGAAATACAAATTTAGTTGATGCAGAAACTATTAAGACACATGCATGTTTGAGGCAATATAGGTCGTTAGTTATAAGGAAAGAGAGTAGATCCCTCTCAGAAAGGCCACGTCAATCTAAGTAGAGAAATGGTATATCAAATACCTCTGTTAGCTACTGAGAGAGAAGAAAAACTTTAAAGAAACAAAGCGAGTTAAAGAATTTCCAAATAGAATTAAGTTTTATGAAGCATAATGTCATAAAATCATGTCCTCTGCTTTTCAGGACAGTACTGATTAATTAATTTTCATTCTTTTCAATATAGAGGACTCATAAAATTATAAACAAAAGTAATTTATTTTACTGTTGTAAGATTTTTCCAGCAAATGAACTTTTTATCAGAAAAAAAGACAGAAAAGATTTGTGGCATTTACTGTGGTCTTAACATTCGCTTAATACATGACCTGTGTTTATCCTATTAACCATATATAAAGGGTATAATATAGAGCTGTCAGGTCGAGTTAAAATGCAATGAAGGATTATCAGTCAATGTTTGTGAAGGAGAACCAATAACAGTAATTCCAAGATGAATCTACACTGATTTATGTCATGGCAGAGCAATCTGAAATTGTTGGAACAGATTCCCTCAAAAGTGATCCAGATTTAAATATATTTTTTCACTGCTTCCTGTTCAGATACAGAAATTTGATCCTACTAAGAGCCTTTATTCCTTTAAAAAATAATTTCCCTGATTCTCAAGTTGTGACTCAGTCTCACTGTGTCTATTTGCCTTCTGCCAGGGATCAGCTTCTCTGTGGGAACTGGAAATGTGTGCATACCCAAGAAGTGATGCAAGATCTGAACTTTCCCCAAGGGCAGTGCCAGCATCCTAGGACTTCAGACTTCTGTACTTCTTCCTCTCCTAAACCAGTCTCTAGGAGATGGAATGCAAAAGAAATAGCTGTGCAGCCTCAGAGAGGCAAGTACTGAAAATTACACATCCATTTGCCTACTTAGTCACTGCAGGCCTCTAAATTCCTTCCCATTTTCATTATTAGCTTTGGAAGTTAAATTTGTCACTTATTGATTGGTTGCTTAAGCTAGGTAAATATAATCTATATCTATCCATCTATCTCTGAAGTATTGGTTTTATTATTTAAAGAAAATACTAAATCCACTTCATTACAGAATGAATGGATATATGTTATTTCATAACAGCTGTCCTAAACTTATCTCATACTGACTTGGAAGAGACATAAAAATATGAAAGCATTCTGTAGGGGCCCCTGGGTGGCTCAGTCGGTTAAGAGTCTGCCCTAGGCTCAGGTCATGATCCCAAGTTCCTAGGATAGAGCCCCACATCCCGCTCGCTTAGCAGGGTGTCTGCTTCTCCTTCCTCTGCCTCACCCCTCTGCTTATGTTCTGTCTCTCACTTTCTCTTTCTCTCAAATAAATAAAATCGAAAAAGAAAGAAAGAAAGAAAGAAAGAGAGAGAGAGAGAGAAAGAAGGAAGGAAGGAAGGAAGGAAGGAAGGAAGGAAGGAAGGAAGGAAGGAAGGAAGGAAGGAAGAAGAGAAGAAAGATAGAAAGAACGAAAGAAAGAAAGAAAGAAAGAAAGAAAAGAAAGAAAGACAGAAAGAAAAGAAGACCAAGCCAGACCTCACGCCCCCACATCCACCCCCACACGCCAGCCATCGAACGCCCTCACTCCCTCCATCTCCCTACCTCCCCCTCCCTCCTCCCTCCATCCATCCTCCTCCGTCCTTCTCCTCTCCCTCCCTCCTCACTCCCTCCCTCCCTCCCTCCCCCCTCCCTCCCTCCTCCCTCCCTCCTCCCTCCCGCCCCCTCCCTCCCCTCCCTCCCTCCCACTCCGCCCCTACCCTGCCCTCCCTCCTCACCTCCTACCCTCCCCGAAACCCTCGAACCAAAGAAAGAAAGAAAGAGAAAGATGCTATAAACACTTTTAATTGCAATTTATATGTTTTTAAATTTTCTTCTTCCTTCATCCTTCTATTGCACTAATGCATTTTCCTTTGTATTTTAGTTAGTTTTATGTATTGTTCCCTATTTTAAGCTTCTTTTTGGATCTGCTGGGAACTCTGAGAGGCTTATCCCCTGACTTTAAGAAGAACTTCATGTATCAATTAGATGATCTATTTTAATTAAAGGATCTAGCTAACAATTCAGCTATGCTGACCAAAGTTCTTAAACATTTCAGTAGAGGGAGGAGCAGCTGGTTCACATTCTTTGGCACATTATCAAAAGTAGAAGCTGGTGATAGAATATTGTTCTACTTAATTTTTCTAATACTTGAAGTCATTAATCCTTGTCACTTTTGTGAAGTAGACTTTTGTACTTCTTTGGAATTATCTTTATTTAAAGCATACAAGTACATATAGAAATAAGACATGTTTGATTCAGATTTAAACTCAAATAAGAGCAGGTCTTCACTATCTAAAAACATATGCTCTAACATGGAAAATTCACAGTGAATGCTTATTCCTGATTTAAATAGGGTTCCCCACCACCACCACCACCCCCCCCCCCCCCCCCCGCCTCCCCAGGGTTGAAACCCAAACAAATTTGAATATGCATAGGATCTTGTACCAAAGACACATAAACTCAGAAATAAAAACTCAAGTTCAATCTTTCTCCAAAATCATTAGATCATATAGTCTCTCTACTTTGCAAAACAGTTCATTCTAGCTGATGATGGATTCTTTTCTACCAATAATCAATCTTATCAGTAGCTGCTTTCTTTTTAGATTACAGTCAGTCAGGATACCAATTTAACTAACTTATAAAATATCAAAAGGTTTGGTAGGACACAAATACATAGGTAGAACTTAATAAACATATTTAGGTAATCTCAGAAGTATGAAGTCATACACATATTTAAGATACTACTATGCAGGGTTTCATATATTTTGTTACCTCTTTTCCTCTAATTATTCAAAATATATTTTGGCTTTACAAAATTCTGGATGTTCATAAGCACCTCCAATTCTTTTGGTACCTATTCTTGAATTATTAGAAAATATAGATACACACACAGGAAAACCAAGTAGTCTATAGTGAGATGAAAAATAAAAGAAACAGAAGCTAGACTTACTTCTTTGCTTTCTGTCTAACAAAGAATAGGAAATACAGTCTGTGTAGCAAGGTTTCTCAAATTCATTTTAGATGTGATTTTTTGAGCTTCTTAGGATATGTTCTGGGGAGAAGTGTCCTGTGACCTGAATGACAATTACCAGTATCCCTGGCCTCTATCCACTAGGTATGAGAAGCATACCTTCACCTCCCTAGTCATGACCATCAAAAATGCTTCTAGATACTGCCCCCAGTTGAGAACTCTGGTCAACAATATAGAATAATAGTTTCACACATTTTTTTCCTAACACATACCATCAGTAAAAAAAATCCAGAGCATACATCTCTATCTAGGTATATTTATTTACAAGGTATATTCATAGACTATTGTACTAATGTGATATACATTATAAGATATAAATTCATTTAAAAATTAAAATAATGAAATAAAAATATATTTATATATTTTGTGCTAGAAATATTTTAATAGAAGGGAATAAAAATATATTAATAGAAGTGCAAATAATATATTAGCACATTTATAACTTGAACCCCAGAGGATTATCTTATGTATATACCACACTTGAGACAAATGGTATAGATTATACTCACAGATAGAATTGTTTCTTTTATTGGCTTCATTACTGATTATTACATATTCATGCCATTTATAAACTAAATATAACTTATAGTACAACAGATATTTTGATCTTTGTTGAAAAGTGAAAATACTAAAGTTTCTATGAAAATACATTAATTAAATTCTTGATATTGTTAAGAAGTATGACCTTGAGACCAAGAACTCAGGATAAATTCTCTGGTTGACTATGATCTTTACTTCTTTCTGACTCAAAAAGTGACAGACATATGCCAATATTCATACCACAAAGTTCCCACAAAGTTCCACAATCCTTATTTTCAAACTAACTCCACTACTGGACCAGCAATTAGTTATTTTATCCTCACATAACAATTTTTATTAAAAATATTTTGGGTATATATACCAAGGAATGTAAGAACTATAATTATGGCTATTGCTGAACGTCCCCTGACGTATGCCATAATACTGTAGCCATACAACAGTGGTTTTGGAGATTATTATGAATGTTTGCTTAGAGTAACTCATGGTTGACAATGATGTAGTTGGTATCTGTTTAACTGCTCCAGATATTACAAAGGTAATATAAATCAATATTTGAGGAGTGCCTGGATGGCTCACTCAGTCTGTTGAGCAACCAACTTTTGATTTCGCCTCAGGTCATGATCTCAGGGTCTTGGGATGGAGCCCTGTATAGGGCTAGATGATGATAATTGCCATGGTTACTTGTCTTTATCTTAGATGCTTCTAAATGCCGTATGGGTCTTAATTTTATAATGGGTGTCTAATGAATGAGGCACCACATTATTAAGCAAACTTAATGTTCTCAACTAGGAATCACTGAATCAAAATAAAAGAAACATCTAAGGGACAGCACTCAACTTTGAGGGTTATAAATATGAGAAATTAGGTACTTTTCATGGCATCTGTAATTGTTCATCCAAGAACAATATAATTTAGTTCAAAATTGGGCTAATATACATATATTCATAAACACAAAGTATAATTTACCTCCTATTAAATGGTAATAATCTATAAACGTTTGTTGAATTAAAAACAGAATCAAAAAAAAAAAAAAAAAAAACAGAATCAGAAAGTTGTTAGAGGATTTTACTATTCCTAGGTTTTATTTAAAAATGCTTTGTGGTAGGAAATATTTTAAACAATGTGTGAATTCAAATTATTTTAGTGGCAGACTTTTTGGTAACATAATTAATATTCTCCTAAAAAATGAAACTATAGTCATTCATTTCCTGCCATGACCAAGTAACTGATACTGAGCTTACTATTCTGCTGTAAACAAGAAAACCAGACAAAACATTTGACACAAGTTTTTCAGATATCAGAAAACAGGAAGCACAGGACTGCAATCCCTAGTAGAAGGAAAACATAACAGATAAACCTTACGATAATCCTGGATTTTAAGCTAGAGATACTTTCTAATTATTGGCACATGGAGAGGAACACAAGCAGAACACAATGGTCTCACTGAATATGAGAAGACAGAAGTGGAAGTTCAAGGGAACTGAGGCTGATGGAATTTGCAGGGTAAAGTACTAGAGAAAAGGAAATTACACAAAGAGATCCAGAAATCTGCATGGGGATCTGTTAGAGTTACTGGTTGCATAATTAAGTTGTATATCCATAGGATTAAATTTCACAACTACTAGCAAGAAAGCTGCTAAAGAGCTATAAGCTGGAAAATCTTCACAGCTCACTCAGGACTAGAGGATATTTGAAATCCCTCAAACAAAAGAAGAAACCTTGTTTAATACCTAAAGCATTTGTACATATCTTCAAAAAGTAATACACTGGTAGAATTTAGTTAGACCAAGAAAAAAGGCTATTTTAGACCCACCCATATACAACTTTAAATCAAGCCTCAAAATTAACAGCTGATTCTCAAGAAATGTAATCTCAATCATAATTAAAGACAACAAAAGCAAAAAATCAACAACGTAAAGATCACAATGTCCAATATCCAATCAAAAAAGGCTACCCATAATATGAAGTAGGAAAATGTGAAGCAAAACAGTAGGGAAATTAATCAGTAGATAATATGCCAGAAATGATAAGAGGAGGTAAACTGAGGAGCCAAGACGATATAAAGTTATTGTAAATGTTTAAGGACTTAAAGAAAGAGATGATAACAAAGAAAGAAATGGAAGATATGTTTTAAAGAACCAAATGAAATTTATGGAACTGGAAAAAACAGTATCTGAAATGAAAACTTTATGTAATAGAAGAGCAGATAACATTTCATTAAAAAAATATCAGTGAACATGAAGACACAGCAACTCAAAACATACAAATTAAAAAACAGAAGTTAAAAAAAATAAAAATAAAAAAAAATAAAAAACAGAAGTTGAAGATAATGACCAGTAGTCTGTGGAACCATATCAAGCAATTCCTGAAGGAAAGAATAAAAAGAGAGAGAACAGAAATAAAGTTGAAGAAATAGACTGAAATTTTTTAAATTTTTTACTAAAATCCATAAAACCAACAAGAAACCCAAAGCAGGATAAATCCAAACACACACACACACACACACACACACACACACACACACCAAGACATATAATAATTTAACTGCTAAAAAACACTTATGAGGAGAAAAATAATAAAGTTAGCCAGAGAGTTTGGGGACATAACAGGAAGAAGAACAAATATGAGAATGACTACTGATTACTCATCAGAAAAAATCAAGCTTCAAGATGATGGAACAACATTTTTATGCACAGAAGAAAAAACTGTTATATTAAATTCTATGTTTAGCAAAAAACCTATTAAAAATGAAGGCCCAAAAAAAGGACATTTGTGGGGAAAAAAAAAAAAACAAAAACAAAACAAATGCTGAGTGAATTCACTGTCACTAGACCTTATGAAGGCCTAAAAGAAGCAAAGAAAAATAAAAATAGAACAGAAATCAATGGAATTGAGAACAGGAGAAAAATGGGGGTGAAAATCAACAAAACCAAAAACTAGTCCTTTGAAAGCAACAAAAGCAATAAATCTCTATTCAGGATAACCAAAAATGAGACAAAACACAGAGATTATTAATATCAGGAAAAAAAGAGAGAAGTCGTAACTGCTGATCACATGAATAATAAATATTACAAACAACTCTTTGCCCACAAAAATGGTAACATATAAAACATTTCTTGAAAGACATAACTTACCAAAACTCACACAAAACACAATAGATAATCTTAATAGCCTTATGATATAAAGGAAATTGAATAAATAATTAAGAATCTTCCAAAAACAGAAAATCAGGCCCAGATGGTTTTAATGTTGAATTTTACCACACATACAAGGAACAAGTAACACTAATTCTCCATAATCTCTTTAGTAAAACAAAAGCAAAGGAACTTTTAACTGATTCTATAAAGCCAGCATTACATCAATTCCAAAATCAGACATTACCAGAATGAAAAAACAATCTCTCTCATAAACATAGACATAAAAATCTTCAACATAATATTAGCAAGTCAAATCCAACAATGTATAAAAACAACTGTACACCATAAACAAATGGGATTCCAGACATGCAAAATTAGTTCAGCATCTAAAAATTATTTAATGAAACCTACCATATAAACAGGATGAGAAGAAAAATTATACAATCAGATCATCCAAGGACAAAAAGAAAAGAAAGATTTGAAAAAATATCCAATACTCATACATGAATTAAAAAACAAACTCTCAAAAAAAAAAAAAAACAAAAAACAAAAAAACAAACTCTCAGGCAGCCTGGATGGCTCAGTGGTTTAGTGCTACCTTCAGCCCAGGGCATGATCCTGGAGACCCAGGATTGAGTCCTGCATGAGGCTCCCTGCATGGAGCCTGCTTCTCCCTCTGCCTGCGTCTCTGCCTCTCTCTCTCTCTCATGAATAAATAAAATCTTTTAAATAAATAAATAATAAAAAACAAACTCTCAGCAAACTTATTCAACTTCAGAAAGAACATCTACAAAAAAACTTATAGCTAACATCCTATCTAATGTGAAAAACTGAGACTTTTGCCTTAAGATGGGAAATAACGCAAGGATGAGCTTTCTCACTATTCCTACTCAACATCCTACTGTAAGTTTTAACTAGTGTAAAGATAGAAATAAAACTGCCTTTGTTTACAAATGACATGAATGTGAAGAAAAATGTAGAATTCACAAAAAAATTCAAACCAATAAGCAGGTATACCAAGGTCACAGGATACAAAGTTAATAAACAAAAGCTGATTATTTCCCCTTCTATCATCAATGATCAACTGAAATTGGAAATTTCTTTAAAAATACTATTTACAATAGCATCTCCCCTCCACCTAAAAAATAGGTATAAATCTAACAAAATATGTACAGAATCTGTATGCAAAAACTGCAATACCAATGAAAGAAATCAAAGATCTAAATAAAAGGAAAGTTATTCCATGCTAATGAACTGGAAGATTCATTATTAGAAGAGTGTTTATTCTCCAAACTTGATTTACATATTCAATCCAATTCCAGTAAAATTCTTAGCAAATTACTTTGTGGATACCAACAAACTATTTCTAAAGTTTGTATGTAATATAAAAAAGATTAAGAATATCCAACATAATACTGAAAAAAGAACAAACATATAGGAACATATACTGCCAGGTCTTAAGACTTATTATAAAGCTACAGAAATCAAGACAGCATCTTACTGGCAAAAGAATAGACAAACATATCAACAAAACACAATAGAGAGCCTGGAAACAGACCCACACATATATAATTAACCAATCTTTAATAAAAGCTAAAAAGACAATTCAAGGGAGGACAGTTTTTCAACAAACGATGCTGGAACACTGGATGTCTACATGTAAAACAATGAACTTAGAGGTTTAATATCTTTCACCAAAATTAACTAAAAATGCCAATGCAAAACTATAAAATTTCTATGAGCAAACGTAAGAAAAATTCTACATGACCAGGTTCGATGAAAAGAAAAAAACTGTTAAGTAGGACTTTATTAAAAACTGCTTTGCAAAAGACACTGCAAACAAAAAAGAGAACCTAGATACCTGGAAGAAATATTTATAGAGGACATATCTGATAGAAAGGCTTGTACTCAAAATACATAACAACCTTTAAAACCCAACAGTAAGAAAATAACTCAATTAAGTGGGCAAAGGATCTGAACAGACACCTCACCAAAAAAAAACATACAAATATTAAATATGCATAAGAAAAAATGACCAACATCTTCAATTAAAGAAATTCAAAAGAAAACAGTAAGATATCACTACACACCTATTAGAATAATTAAAATCCAAAAAACTGATGATACCAATTGCTGGTGAGGATGCAGAGCAACAAGAACTCTCACTCACTGCTGGTAAGAATGCAAAATTGTACAAATGCTTTGAAATAAACCTTGGCAATATCTTACAAAACTAAACATAATTTTACATAGTCACACAACCCAGCAATCATGTCCCTAGGTCTTTACAAAATTATTTAAAAACTTATGTCCATACAAAACCTGCACATGGATGTTCAAAGCAGCCTTATGTGTAATCACCAAAAACTAGAAACCACCAGAAGTCTTTCAACAGTGGCTATTCAACAAAAGAAAGGGATGAGCAATCAAGCCACACACAGACATGAATTTTATATGTACATTAAGTGAACAAAACCACTTTGAGAATTCTACATAATCTATTATTTCAATTGTATGATATTCTGGAAAACAAAAGTATAGTGATGCTTAACAGATCAATAGTTGCCTGAAAATTGAGGCAACGGGGATGTTGAGCAGCTAAAGTACAGGAAATTTAAGCAGAACTCTTCTGCATAATACTGTAAAGGTCAATACATGACACTACATTTGTCAAAACCTGCATCAGTAAACAGTATAAGTGAGTGCATCTTAAAGGATACATATCAAAAATAAACCACTTAGGCAGTTGGGGGATCCCAGGATTAAATGCAGAATGTGACAAAAACAATCTATCTCTAATATGAATGTGTGAAACAATCTCACTGAAGTTGGAGAGGAGACAGATGTTACCCTAAGTAACTTTGGAAATTAGTGAAGTCTGTAACACTAAAAGAAATTACACCATACTTTAGCAGATAAAGTTGCTTCCCATAAGGATCTAGATTAACAATTCTGAGATCTCTATACATGTATATTGGAACTGAACGAGTGGTCATCAGATTGTGGGAGCAAGGTTTCTCATGGTTGGAGTCAGAGTTTACAGATAAGCCATAGAAGGAGAGTGATTTATGAGGTAAAAAGGGAGTTGGAGACATCAGCATGAACTCATGTTTCTTATAAGTGTATATAGATACACATGGTCACATTTAAAATATTTATTAATGTGCATATACACAGGTTAGTATATATGTATCTATTTCCTTGCTCTATCCACTAAGAGGGCCTCGAAGCAACAGCGTCCCAATATAAATAAACACACACAGTGCTCAAATCTTGAGTTCTAATACCATTCTCCAATAAAAGAAATGGGGCTCTTTGGGGAAATGGCTAATTTTAGGACAGGGGTAGGAAATATATTAGATGGGTCTGGAGCATCTTGTAGTGCCAGAAAGTAAAGTGTTCAGACAGAAGCACAATGATGAGGTATGTCAAAAGGACAAGAAGCTAATTGAAAGAGCTCTCTATGGCCAAAGTTAGAAAAAATGTGGAGAACAAATTATATAAAGTATTACTGAATTATAACCCAAGAATGAATAAATATCCATGAATTTATAGTGATAAATAAATGAGGGGGAGGGGTGATGAACAAGTAGGAAATAACAAATCTCCTATGCACAAAAATTTCAAATAATTTATGTAGCTATTCCATCTTCAAGGAGATAGAACATAACTCATCATTCCTTAAGTGTAATGACCACTGGACTTCCTTTAACAGTACAGAACAGTATAAAAAATAAAGGAAAAAAGTAATTATGAAGGAGAAACTTAAAAAAACACTACCTCAGTCAGGTAACCAAGGTCAGCACCAAAAATGTTACATCATTTTCTTTCCTAAGACTTGAAATAGTAACAGTACCAGATGAAAACAGCAAAAGAACTTCTTGACCCATTGGTCAGTGTAATGAATTTGGGGATATGACATCAAAAGCATAGGCAACAAAACCAAAAATACTGATCAACTGGATTATAGCATATTAAAAAGCTTTCACACACCAAAGAAACAACAGAGTGAAAAGGCAGCCTATACATGGGAGAAAATATTTGCTAACTAAATCTGCTAAGGTGTTAATATCCAAAATGCATAAGGAACACCAACTTCAAATAACCTAATATAAAAAAATGGGCAAAGGGGGATCCCTGGGTGGCTCATTGGTTTGGCGCCTGAATTGGCCCAGGGCGTGATCCTGGAGTCTCCGGATCGAGTCCCACGTTGGGCATCCTGCATGGAGCCTGCTTCTCCCTCTGCCTGTGTCTCTGCCCCTCTCTCTCTCTCTCTCTCTCTCTCTCTGTCTCTCATGAATAAATAAAAATTTAAAAAATAAAAAAATAAAAAATGGGCAAAGACCCTGAATACACATTTCTCAAAAGAAGACACAGAAAAGGCCAAAAGATATATAAAAGGGTGTTCAACATCACTAATCATCAGGGAAATACAAATCAAAACCACAATGGTATCCCAGACTTCACCTACCCCTGTTAAAAAGGCTATTATCAAAAAAAAAAAAAAAAAAAAAAAAACAAAAACCAAGAGATGACAAGCATTGGTAAGGATGTAGAAAAAAGGGAATCCTTGTGCACAGATGGTGGGCATGTAAATTGGTACAACCATATGGAATACAGACTGAAGGTTCCTCAAAAAAATGAAAAATAGAACTACCATATGATCCAGCAATCTCACCTTTGGGTATGTATCAAAAGGAAATGAAATCTGGATCATGAAGAGATATCTGCACCCCCATGTTCAATGCAGCATTATTCACAATAGCCAAGATATAGAATCAACCTAAATGTCAATGATAAATGGATAAAGAAAATGTGAGACACATATACAGTGGAATATTATCCAACCTTAAAAGAGAACGAAATCTTGCAATATGGACAAACCTAGAAGACATTATGTAAAAAAACAAACAACAACAACAACAACAAAACAGTGGGATGCCTAGTTGGCTCAGTGGTTGAGTGTCTGCCAGGTTATGATCCTGGTCCCAGGATCGAGTACCACATCAGGCTCCCTGCATGAAGCCTGCTTCTCCTTCTAACTGTGTCTCTGCCTCTCTCTGTGTGTCTCTCATGAATAAAAAAAAAAAAAGACTCAGAAAGTCAAATATTGAATGATCTCTCATATATGAAATCTGAAATAGTCAAATTCATAGAAACACAGAGTAGAATGGTGGTTGCCAAGGATCAAGGATTGGGGGAAATGAGATACTAGTCAACAAGTACAAAGGTTCAATTATACAAGATGAATTAGTTCTGGAGATCAAAAATACAGTATAGTTACTATGGTTAATAATACTGTTCTCGGGGGCACCTGGCTGGCTCAGTTAGAAAAGCATGCTACTTTTGATGTCAGAGTTGTGGGCTCAAGCCCCACACTGGATAGAGTACTAAAAAGAAATAAAGGTTAAAAAAAACAAAAAACTGTTTTGTATACTTGAAATTTGCTAAGAAGGTAGATCTCGTATGTTCTCAACACACACACACAAAGATAACTGCACGGTGGTGGATATGTTAGTTTGGTTTTACAATGTATACTCTATCTAAACATCAAGTTGTTTCCGGCTGGGTGGAGCACCATGCCCCCACACACCATTCCACCGTGGCCCACTAAAGCTGGCTGGCCCATCCCACCCAAACAAAGGATATCCCTTGAATGCCTGGCTCCAGTGGCAAATGCAAATTTAGTTTCTGGGCTCTACTGGTGTGAAAAAATGAGAGAGAGAGTTTTTGGCAGGCTACAATCCCCAGGCACTACAGACAGTACTTAAACACAAACTTAGCATTCCTGTACAAAAGGCCTATTTACTTAACCTGGAGCTTCAGCCTGAAGCAGGCTGAAGGTATACCTGGGCAGGCTTAAGGTATAGCACTACCCAGTATACCTAGGTATACTAGCAGATCTCATGGAAAACAGGCCAGGGGATATTATCTTTGATTTCTCACATGGCCTCACTACAGTTCATTGGTACCTCACAGACAGAAGCTCATGCATTTGTCTAGAGCCTCAAATTTCTCAAATGTCACTAAGAAGATACCTCCAGATTGTCTAGAGGCCAGCAGGGCCTATGACTGCAGTCCCACAGGGCTATATGTATTGCATACTTCAAAAGCTGCTGCCTAGAGGTCTAGTTTCCAATCAGCCTGAAACTAGGTGCTGAGATCCTTCCCTCTGGAACAAGTCTTGACACACCCTCAACAACTGAGACCATCAAGAAAAAAAATCAGACTGTTTATACAATCACAAAGGCTCAAGAGACAACTAGGAGTTAGGACAAGATTAAATGATATGGTTCATTTCTACTTAAGGCCACTCATGCAAGACTGGGAGATAACTTTTTTGCCTACCACATAGAAACAAACATAGAGATTCAAGTAAAATGAGGAGACAGAGAAATATGTCCCAAATGATAGAACAAGATAAAATCTCAGGGCCGGGGGGGCGGGGGGGCCTTAAAAAACGAAAATAAGTAATTTACCTGATAAAGAGTTATAAGTAACAAAGATGCTCAATGAACTTAGGAGAAAACTGAATGAACACAGCAAGAGCCTCAACAAAGAAACAGAAAACAGGAAGTACCAAACAGAAGTCTCAGAACTGAAGAACAAAATATACACTGAAGAGGTTCAACAGCAGATTAAATGAAGCAGAAGACAGAATCAGTGAACTAGAAGACAGGGTAGTGGAACCCACCCAAAAAGAGCAGATGAGAAAGAAGACAGTTCAACAAACCTATAGGATAACATTAAGTGGAACATCATTTGTATTATGGGGGTCCCAGAAAAGGAAGAGAAAGAGGCAGAAAACTTATTTGAAGTAATAATGACTGAAAAGTTCCCTAACTTGGGAAAGGAAACTGATATCAAGATCCTCAAGTCCTTGGGGCACCTGGGCAGCTCAGTCAGTTAAGCATCTGCCTTTGGCTCAGGTCATGATCCCAAGGTACTGGGATCAGAGCCCCATGTCAGGCTCCCCCCTCAGCAGGGAGTCTGTCTCTCCATCTCCATCTGCTGCTACCCCAGCTCATGCTCTCTCTTGCTCTTTCTTGTACTCTCACATAAAGAAATAAAATCTTAAAAAAAAAAAAATCCTCAAAGCCCAGAAAGTTCCGAAAAAGATAAACCCAAAGAGACTCACACAAAGAAATACTGTAATAAAAATGTCAAAAGGTAAGGATAAAAAGAGAATCTTAAATGTAGCAAGAGAAAAATAACTTGTTTCATATTAAAAAAATTTCCATAAGACTACCAGCAGATTTCTCAGCAAAATTTACAAGCCAAAAGAGAGGGACATCTTTCAAAGTGCTAAAAGGAAAAAAAAAATATCTCACCAAGAATGCTTTAACTGGCAAAGTATCGTTCAGAAATGAAGGAAAGATAGCTTTCCAAGCAAACAAAAGCTAAAGGAGTTCATCACCACTAAACCAGACATACAACAAAACAGACTGCTTTCAGTGGAAAAGACACTAAAAGACAAGTCCCACTGATAAAAGTAAATATATAGCAAAGAGACTAATCGCTTATAAAACTATTATGAAGGTTAAAAAAGCAAAGTAGTGGGCAGCCCGGGTGACTCAGCGGTTTGGCGCTGCCTTCAGCCCAGGGCGTGATCCTAGACCCGGGATCTAGTCCCATGACGGGCTCCCTGCATGGAGCCTGCTTCTCCCTCGGCTTGTGTCTCTACCTCTCTCTCTCTCTGTTGCTCATGAATAAATAAATAAAATATTTTTTAGGAAAGCAAAGTAGCAAAAATAATTATAGCTACAATAATTACTAAGGGAATACCCAAAATAAAATATAAAATGTGATAATCAAGAACATAAAATGTGTGAGTAGGTAAGGAGTAAAATGTAGATTTTTAGAATGCCTTCAAACTTAACCTGCTATCAACATAAAGTACATTGTTACACAGTCACATTTGAAGAACAGAGGTTTGAACTGCATGGATTCACCTATGAGTACATTTTTTTCTGATAAATACAGTGCAGTATTTTAAATGTATTTCCTCTTCCTTATGATTTTCTCAAAACCATGTTAATTTCTCTAGATTACTTTATTGTACAAATACAGTACATAATACATGTAATATATAAAATATGTGTTAATCAATTGTTTACTTTAGTGGTAAGGCTTCCAGCCAAAAGTATGCTATTAACAGTTAAGATTGAGGGGAGTCAAAAGTTATATATGCCCCTCAAGGGTTCTGCACTTTTAAGCCCTGTATTGTTCAAGGATTGACCATATATATATACTGTATAAACCATATATAAGCTGTTATATATGAACGTCACGGTAATCACAAGGCAAAAACAAATGGTAGATACACAAAAGATAATAAAAGTCAAACCTAAGCATAACACTACATAAGTCATCAAACCACAAAGGAAGAAACTAAGAAAAGAAAGAAACAGCAAGAAACCACTAAAGAGACAAGAAAAACAATTAAAATGGCAATAAGTACATATCTATGCATAATTACTTTTTTTTTGCATAATTACTTTAAATGTAAATGGACTAAGGCAGCCTGGGTGGCTCAGTGGTTTAGCACCACCTTCAGCCCGGGGCCTGATCCTGGAGACCCAGGCTCCCTGCATGGAGCCTGCTTCTCCCTCTGCCTGTGTCTCTGCCTCTCTCTCTCTCTCTCTCTGTATC
This sequence comes from Canis lupus familiaris, assembly GCF_011100685.1. Taxonomy (NCBI): domain Eukaryota; kingdom Metazoa; phylum Chordata; class Mammalia; order Carnivora; family Canidae; genus Canis; species Canis lupus. The sequence continues at coordinate 21,393,751 of NC_049228.1, forward strand.
TCTCATTAATAAATAAACAAAATCTTAAAAAATAAAAATAAAAATAAAAAAATAAATGTAAATGGGCTAAATTCTCTAATTCAAACACAGAATGACTGAATGGATAAAAACAAGACTCATCTACAATACAAGAGACTTAAAACAGGTACAATGATATACACAGACTGAAAGTGAAGGAATAAGAGAAGATGGTGCATGCAAATGGAAACTGAAAGAAATCAGGATTACTATACTAGCTATACTCATATCAGACAAAGTAGACTTTAAAACAATGATTGTAATAAAAAAACAAAGATGGGTATTATATAATGATAAAAGGGTCAATCCAACAAAGATATAACATTTGTAGATATTTATGCACCAAACACAGAAGCACATAAATATATAAAGCAAATACTAGCAGACCTAAAGGGAGAAATTGACAATACAATAATAGCAAGAATTTTAGTCCCCACATCTATCAATAGATAGATCATCCACAAGTAAATTAAAATGGAAATATAAACCAGATTAATTAATAGATATATAAATATACATTATTCTCAATCCTCCAGGACAGATCATTTGTTAGGCCACTAAACAAGTCTTAATAAATTTAAGAAGACTGAAATCATATTAAGCAACTTTTCAGACCACAATGATATGAAATCAGAAATGAACTACAAGAAAACTGGAAATATCACAAATATATGAAGTTTAAACAATATACTATGAAATGACTAATCGGTAAATGACAGAAATCAAACAAGAAACAAAAAAAATACCTTGAGACAAATGAAAATGGAAATGAAGCATACCAAAATCTCTGAGATGCAGCAAAAGAAGTTCTACAGGCAAGTTCATAGCAATGCAGACCTACCTTGAGAAATAAGAAAAATCTCAAGTAAACAATCTAACTTTAATTTAAACCTAAAGAAAGTAGAAAAAGAAGAACAAACAATGCTCAAAATTGGCAGAAGAAAGGAAATAGTAAAGATCAGAGTGGAAATAACTGAAACAAGACTGACAAAACAGTAGAAAGACCAGTGAAACTACGAAGTTGTTCTTTGAAAAGATGAACAAAATCGACAAACCTTTAATTATACTCCCTAAGAAAAAAAGAGGGCACACAAAAAAATAAAACCGTAAATGAAAAAAAAGAGAAATTACAACTAATAACAAAGAAATGCAAAGAATCACTAAACCACTATGAAAAATTATATGCCAAAAATTGGACAGCCTAAAACAAACAGATAAATTTTTAGAAATGTAATCTTCCAAAGCTGAATCCCAAGTAAATAGAAAATCTGAATAAACTGATTACTAATAAGGATATTGAATCTGTAATCAAAAAACTCCCAGTAAACAGAAGTCCAGGACTAGATAGTTTCACTGGTGAATTCTACCAAATATTCAAAGATTTAATATTTATCTTTCTAAAACTCTTCTAAAAAACTAAAGAGGAGGGGCACACCAGGGTGGTGCAGTCAGTTAAATGTCCGACTTGGTTTCAGTTCAGGTTGTGATCTCAGAGTCATGAGATTGAGTCCCATGTGGGGCTCTGTGCCCAATGTGAAGTATGTAAGAGTCTCTCTTCCTCTCTCTCATCTCTCATCACAAGATAAAAATGTTGTAAATGTGCATGGTAACAGTAAACAGGCTAAATGTAGTGATCATTTGGCAATATATATAAATGTCAAAATCATAATGTTGTACATCTGAAACTATCATTGTATTTCTATTATACTTCAATAAAAAATCAAGTGGGGCAGCCCCAGTGGCGCAGCGATTTAGCGCCGCCTGCAGCCTAGGGTGGGATCCTGGAGACGTTGGATAGAGTCCCACGTCAGACTCCCTTCATGGAGCCTGCTTCTCCCTCTGCCTGTGTCTCTGCCTCTCTCTCTCTCTCTCTCTGTGTGTCTCTATGAATAAATAAATAAAAAATCTTTAAAAAATAAATAAATAAATAAATTAAAAAATCAAGTGTATCTTAAATAAACAGTTTTTGTCAATTATGCCTCAATAAAACTTAAAAAGCTGTTACATTGATAGTATGTACCCTTGACATACTAAAATGAAAATGGCACTTTATGAATGTGTCTATCTCAAAAAAAAAAAAAAAAAAAAAAACCCTAAGCCCAGTCTAAGCATGGGAAAAACAATATATACAAATCCCAAGTGAAGCACCTGACCATTACTCCTTAAAACCCTTAGGGTCATCAAAAGCAAGGAAAGTCTGAGAAAATGTCACAGCTAAGAAGTACCTAAGGTGATACGGCAACTAAATGTAATGGTGGTATCCTGGACAGGATCCTAGAACCCTTAGAAATGGTGTATTAGGTAAAAACTAAGGAAATATGAACAAAGTATGAACTCCAGTTAATGTATCAATACTAACTGGTTCATTAATTGTCACAAATGTGCATTAGAAATGTAAGAGGTTAAGAATAGGAAAAAATGGGTATGGAATATAAGGGAACTCTGCGATATCTCTACAATTCTATAAATCTAAAACTACTGTATCAGAAGTTTATTTAAAGAAGTCATAAAAATATTGGTAATACAAAAAGCTGGTTCTTTGAAGAAATTAATAAAATTTCAATTATCTACTCAGATAATCAAGAAAAAAGATAGAGATTACTAATATCAGAAATGAAATGGGGATATCACTATAGTCTACACACTAAAAAAATAAGGAAATACTATGAATAACTCTATATTATGAAATCCAACAACTTAAAAGGGAATATGTATCTATTTCTTATCTGATATGAAAATTTGCCAGCAGAATTAAATTTCAGTGGTTTTTTTTTTTCTAGTTCCAATTGGTATCTCTTGTTATGAGTTATGGTTATTTGTAACAGAGTCAACTATACTTTCTTATGAAGTCCCTGTTCTGGATTACTTTAATATTTTTCTGTGCATAAACATTTTAGATACTTCCAGGTGTAAAACTAATTAAAATTTGTGGTTAGAGTAGCAATGGTGCCCTCCTTCCAATGTCACGTTCTTGGTACCAGATAATTTTGCAAGAGTGAGGAAAGGAAAGATTTATAAAATTAACGTGTTGTCTTTCTTGTTGAGCACTGCTGCTACTCGGCTCAACTTAGATTTTATATGCTTTATTAAAAAAAGCTATATACCATTAAGATAACTCAGACCATTTCAGTAAAATATGTGGCTTTTATGTGATTGGTTATAAACACACAGAAAAACTAAAAACAGAAAGAAAACAAAAGAAAAGAAAGAAAGGTAGAAAGGTAGGTATGGAAAAACTTTATCTGGCACCTTAAACATCTCAAAGCTACATATAAGAAGATTTTACTGTAGGCAGAGCATCCAGATTGATAAATATTTCATAATCAGTCTGAAAAATTCAAGTGAATGGACACTCATTCCAGATGAAGTTTTCTCTCTCCCTGTTATTTATAACGATAAGCAATTTTGTAAATGCTGAATGCACAACAGCATATTTGGCTTTTTTTTTTTTGTCCCCAAAAAAACTATGGTTATTTTCTGTATCATATGAATAAGAGATTTTTACTTATTATCCACATTAGCTACTTTGTTCGACTGTTTTTGTACCCAGTGATGTGGTCACTGGTTGAAGCTGGTGTGACTAAGAATGGCAAGAATAGATCAGTGACAGGAAGGGGGCTGTCTAAACACAATCCCACTTAAGACGTGGTAGCCATTATTATCACTTCTTTTTGCTGTGTCTTTTGAGAGTGACAAAACCCCAGAATGCCTATTTTGATAAAACAGGAGTTATCACTTTCGTAAGACTTACATGCTTCTTCCCCCAGCTCCAACATGGTTTGAATTGGTTGCTCTCAATTCTCAACCTTAAAGCTCCTTTTTCCTCCTTCCCTCACTCCTTCTTTACCTGCTCGTCCACGCTCTGTCTCTTCCAGCTTTCTGTCCTTCTCAAGATAAAAAGGCAGTACCCTTCTATTTTTTATCCAGAAAGGAAAAAGAGTATTATAAAAAGGACACATTGTTTATAAGTGAATTGATCGGAGTGAATTTTGGCTTTTTCAATGCAAAGTTTTGAAGAGTCTCAGAAAGTAGTATGCTAGAGCTGGCTCTTACTGCTGCTGGAGAGCCAACTTTCCCCCCAGTCCCCTCCACTAACTTCATCTGAAGTCAGTTGGCAGCTTTATGAGAGCATTTATATCATAGAATGATCAAATGCTACAAATTAGAAACCTTTTTTTTTTTTTAAACCAAGAAGCCAGTTGTTAAAAACATTCACCAACACATCATAAGCTCAATTTCCACATTTCTCAAACAGGAATAATAACATCAACCCTGCAAATTTGTTGTAGGAATTTCAAATAATTTAAGTAAAACTCCTAGCAAAATGCCATATACACAGAAGATACTTAGTATGTTATAGATACCAATATTGTTATGGTATTACAGATAGAGTCAGGCTATATGAAACCTCTATAAGCCATGAGATCAATAATATAAAAGCATATTAAGGCAACTGAATTTGATTTCAGTAGTTGTTGAGTCCTTTAGAATTTATACGTAGAAAAAATTAGCACAATATTCTATATAATAGTCTATATAATTGTTAATGAGAACAATTTATTTTGCAGTTTTTTCCTATCTTCCATGTTCCCTTTTAATTATGATCACCTCTGTTCAAGTTGTCAGTCACCACTAAACTTCATATAAGTGCAACTTTTTGAATAGTGACATGGAAGGATTCAGATAACCACAGATCTGTGAGGGAAGTACCATAAAGAGTAAAGTTGTAAAAAGAATCAATTTAGTAACTAAAATTAAGCATCTAAAGAACTCTTAGGTGACCACCTGTTCACCATTTCTTCTGACAGCTGAACCAATATTTTGGCTTCCATCGGAAAAAAAGGAAATTTAGATGAGGTGTGGCAAAACAATCCCAAAACTCATTCTTATGTTCAAGAGCTTTTTCTCTCTCATTGAAAGTACACGAAAAAAAAAAAAAAAAAGAAAGAAAGAAAGAAAGAAAGAAAGAAAGAAAGAAAGAAAGAAAGAAAGAAAGAAAGAAAGAAAAAAGTACATGAAAACAGGGCAGACCTAGTGGCTCAGCGGTTTAGCGCCACATTCAGCCCAGGGTGGGATCCTGGAGACCTGTCGGGTTCCCTGAATGGAGCCTGCTTCTCCCTCTGCCTGTGCCTCTGCCTCTCTCTCTCTATGTCTCTTATGAATAAATAAATAAAATCCTTTTTTAAAAAAGTACATGAAAACAGTATGTATGTGCATGTATGTATGTATATGTATGTGTGTGTATACACACACACACACACACACACACACACACATAAATGTGACATTATCCTAAATGAGAAGGGCAAGAGAATAGGACTATAATCTCTACTTCTGGGACTTGTGTTTGAGGCTTTCACAAATTCGTTTTACTGAAGGCTTCAGAAATTTGAGCAAAATCACTTGCCTACATTTTTATGCATAATAAACTGACTTGCAAATAAGGCCTCCAAAGTGTCTTAGAGTAAAAAACGTTTATGAATCGTCTAGAAAACTGCCATTTTCCCTCCCTTTGCTAAATAATGATTTCAGTGGTATTTCATTTTAGCTTATAAAGAGATATCAGGTCTTTATTTCCCATTGCAAACATCACACAAGTGAAATAAATTATTAAAATAGTTATTTTTACATTCTTTAAGTGATTAGTACCCACTTTCCCACTTAGTCCTATATGCCCTCTGATGTTGATTTATCACCTGTATTGAAGTTAAATTTTTTATTGTAATCTAATTTCTAAATGTTTGCCCTCATATGTTGAAAAGCCCCCAAATTCATTTCTTACCACTAACACGAGTCTTAAGATCACTAATTCTCTTAAAGCCAAAACTCAATTTAATAAGCAACACTAAACACAAAACTTGAAAACTGTAATCACAAGAAAGATAATAAAACCCTTCAATGTGAAACTCAAGTCTGACTATGAATAATTTGAAACTTTATGGAAATAGGGATCCCTGGGTGGCGCAGCGGTTTGGCGCCTGCCTTTGGCCTAGGGCGCGATCCTGGAGACCCAGGATCGAATCCCACATCGGGCTCCCGGTGCATGGAGCCTGCTTCTCCCTCTGCCTGTGTCTCTGCCTCTCTCTCTCTCTGTGACTATCATAAATAAATAAAAAAAATTAAAAAAAAAAAAAAAAGAAACTTTATGGAAATAATGAACATCAAAGCTGGACATGTTTTTCTGGTCTAAAACATAATTGTAGTATATGACATTATTATTAATTCCAGAAATTAATTAATTTAAAATTAATAATGCCCTGTGGTCGGGATCCCTGGGAGGCGCAGCGGTTTGGCGCCTGCCTTTGGCCCAGGGCGCGATCCTAGAGACCCGGGATCGAGTCCCACATCGGGCTCCCGGTGCATGGAGCCTGCTTCTCCCTCTGCCTGTGTCTCTGCCTCTCTCTCTCTCTCTCTGCCTCTCTCTCTCTCTCTCTCTCTCTCTCTCTGTGACTATCATAAATAAATTTTTTTAAAAAATTATTAAAAAAAAAAAAATAGGGATCCCTGGGTGGCGCAGCGGTTTGGCGCCTGCCTTTGGCCCAGGGCGCGATCCTGGAGACCCAGGATCGAATCCCACTCGGGCTCCCGGTGCATGGAGCCTGCTTCTCCCTCTGCCTGTGTCTCTGCGCCTCTCTCTCTCTCTCTCTCTATCATAAATAAATAAAAATTAAAAAATAAAATAAAATAAAATAAAAATAAAATAAAAAATAAAAAAATAATAATAATGCCCTGTGGTCATTTAAATTAGTTAAACTATAGCTGTAGGCCTGTTCCCTGCCTACCTCTCTGGAATCATTTTACACCACTCCTCCATTTACCCTCCACACCCAACGTTATTTGCTTTCTTTAGTTTTCCTAATACACTATTCTTCAATCCACAGGGCCCTTTCTCATGCTGTTCCCTCAGAATGGAATGTTGTCCCAGTGTCAAATATCCTTTTTTCAGAGAAGGCTTTCACCATCTCTCTGAGAAGGTCATGTTCCTTTCCTGGACAGCAATTACCAGTTTATATTTATACATTCATTGTCTGTGTAACTCAACTTCATGCCCCAAGAGCAGGGACCTTGTTTATTCCTGCTCACCATTATAACCTCAACATATAGTATGGTCTCTGGCACACAGTAGGTGAATGACTGAGTGAATGGTATACACAAATTACTACAAAAGGAACTTCAAGATATATGTAACATCAGATGTAATTCAAGCTCACAGCATAATTACAGAATCCCAAACAACACGGATCTGGATAAAGTATTATGAAAACTTAAGATCGTATTTAAAAAAGAAGAAATCTCAGGCAGTTTCACACCCTGTATTCATGACACTGTTCTCTCAACTACACAGATTACTGTTCCTTTAAAAACTGAAGGAAATAGTCAGATGAAGAAGATTCTGGAGATAGCAAATTTTTTTTTAAAAAAATATTTATTTATTCATGAGAGACACAGACAGAGAGAGAAAGAGAGAGAGAGAGAGAGAAGCAGAGACACAGGCAGAGGGAGAAGCAGGCTCCACGCAGGAAATCCAATGCGGGACTCAATGCAGGGACTCCAGGATCATGCCCTGGGCCAAAGGCAGGCGCCAAACCACCAAGCCACCGGGGCTGCCCCAAGATAGCAAAATTTAGATTGACTTCTCTATAAAGGTCTACACTGACAGAATCTTCTAAATACATCTTTAAAATGGCATTTAATATATATGGTTTAACCATTTTATTATATGGTTACTAACTCTGATGAGTTGGTATTGGCTATCTAAAGCACACATGAAGAAAGATCCTGAAGTTGAATCTAAGCTCAGGGAAAAGAGAGCTATGAAGGAGTATTAATGAAATATCAGCCAGGAGCGCAGAAGCCCCAGGGAGTAGTGGCATCTATGTTTTTGCCAATCCTGGTTAAATAGCATGAATATATTTATGAGAGAATTAAAAATTTTAAAGTATTTTGTGAATCATATTAAAATATGTTCATCCAAATGGATAACTGGACTAAATGCCAGTAGGGGAAAATAACATATGTGAAAGGACATCGTGCTGAAAGGTAAAAAGATGGTGTATTGAGAAACTATTAGCTACCTATATTACTGTCTAGACAAAACAATGGATTAAGAAGCAAAGAGACCACGACCACATAACTAGCTCTGACAAGTTTCTTGGACTTAGATTGTTTTTAGATATTAACAGTGTCATCTCACTTTCTATGCCATATGAAATAGAAGGTTTTAACACATTTGAACTATGTGGGGGGAAAAAAAACATTATAAAATATAATGTACTGGGGCACCTAGGTGGCTCAGTTAGTTAAGCGTCTGTTTTCACTCAGGTCACAATCCTGGGGTCCTGGGATCAAGCGCCACATCAGGCTCCCTGCTCAGCTTCTTCCTCTCCTCCTGCTCATGTTCTCTCTATCTCTCTTTCTCCCTAATAAATAAAATCTTTAAAAAAAATAAATAAAATTTAATGTGCTATCACCATCATTACGTTGTTTAAAAGTGAAAATTCAGCGCACCCCCGGTGGCGCAGCGGTTTAGTGCCGCCTGCAGCCTGGGGTCTGATCCTGGAGACTCAGGATTGAGTCCCGCGCGTCGGGTTCCCTGCATGGAGCCCGCTTCTCCCTCTGCCTGTGTCTCTGCCTCTCAGTATCTCTCTCTATCTCTCTCTGAATATAAAAAAAAAAAAAAAAAAACTTTAAAAAATAAATAAAAGTGAAAATTCAGAAATGATATCACATTGCATTCCTACTGCTACAGAGAATTACGTTCTAACAAGGATCAAAGTGTAATAATGGTCTAGCAAAATAAACTGCATTAATTAAATAATTTAGTTATAATTAAACAATTATAGCTATTATTATTCACGTGTAATTTATTTCAAAAGGATGCCAATACTAATGGCACCAGGCTGGCTCAGTCGATGGAGCTTACAACTCTTGGTCTCAACGTCATGAGTTCAAGCCCCACTTGAGTATAGAGATTACTTTAAAAAAATACTTTTTTAAAGAATGCCAATACTCAATATAAATACAAAATATAATAAATACGGTAAAAATAAATATGTTTAGCTGGTAAAAAGAGGACACACACATTCATGCATTTGTGCTCATGTACACCCACAGAATATTTCTGGATGGCTACAAATGCAATAGTGATAGCTCTGGGAGACAGGCCTAAGAAACGGGAGGTCCAGAGTAGGAAGTTGGTTTCCCTGTTATCACATATCCTTGTACATGTTAAAATGCTTTCCGGACTCATTTACGACTTTTCCTCAAAAAAAGTTAATAAAAATTTTCAAAGTTAAATGGATGGGATTAAATGGGAATAATTATTCATTTCTATAACTTAACTCGAAGAAAAAAAATACAGGTTAAAATCACAGAAGTTAAAGGGACCAAAGATCATTCTCTTCAATTTTATTAAGAAGAAAACTGAAAAATTAAAATTGTGTTCTCCCAAAGTCAAGTCAGTGACATTAGCTCTAAAATCTTGAACCTCCTTATTCTCAACAACATGCCACGTGATTCTCACGGTCTCAGTTATCTTCATTACAGAAGTGTCAAAACCTCCACAGAACAGTAAAATTTTCCTTAAAGCTTCCTGGGACTCGAGGTAAGAGCAATATACAACAATCAGGATTTGACAATAATTTTTACTGATTTGAAAACAGGCAACTCAGAAGCTGAAATCTGGCAAGGATGGTTATTTTTTTAAAGCAAGCTCAGGAAGCAGCTGAATTTAGCTCAAGAAGGAACTAGCTGCTGCCTGCAATTGTCCTTGGAAAGTAAATGCCAAAGTCAAAGGGTTCATGCATGAACTCTTTACACTGCTTAAATCTAGAGGCAAGAGCAGGAAACTAATTAGCCTCTCATTTATTATCTGTTTAGGCCTTCTTGACTGACCTAATTATAACTCGTTCCAATGCAATCTAATCATTTAGGGAATTTGGTCTAGAAACAGTTTAGCTTCATCTAACCTATGGAATTCACAACTCAGGTACCACTCTGATAAGAGAAGTCTCTATTAACTCTTCTTTCTCCATGATATTCTCACTTGAAAGCCTATATATATATGGGCATCATTCAAATTATATGTGTTAGGAAAGGATACCATTTGTCTCAGTAAAAACTGATAAATACTTTTGGATTTTTTCAGCTTCATAGAGTGGAAACCGTATTATCAGGTAAACATTAATTTTAGATGGTGAATATGAAGAATATTAGAAGAAAGAATCTTAAAACCAACTCCCAAATAGGGCATAGAAAAATAGACACAAATAAGAAACAGGAGTAGAACATACTCTATAACCTAAATTAAGCATTTAAAGAGAAGTCAAAAAAATTAAAAATAAAAATAAATAGATAGATAGATAGTCAAAGAATGTTGCTGACATTTTCCAAGAGGAGAAAAAAATATATATTCACTAATGCTTTTTTTTCATATCACCCTTGTTTATTAAGAGGCAAAGATTTTTCTTGAAATTTCCTGAAGTAACAAGCAAAAAGAAGAGGCTGAATTAACTAAGTAATATTTGTCCCAATGCACTGACTCTCTTTCTCTTAAAAGTAATTTCCATAGGCTCTGAGCTACGGTCACCCATATGGAAGTAATTGGAAGGGAAAGTTGAGAGTAAAAGAGTTGTTTTTTAAAATTTCCTTCTTTTAAATGTTTAGACTTGATCACAATATAAAATACTAAAAAAAAAAAGTTTCTTTGTCATAACCGATACCCTGGAAAGCTTTACACAATAATTAAAATTCCTCTCCTGGAATGTGGCAGGATTAAGACTCAATGACAATATGTTAGCTTTTCTTCTGAGTTTTAATGCCATAGTTTCAAGAGAGCTAAATTTTCAAAAATGGATTTCCTCAATTATAGCATTTTAATCCATACTTCTGGTCAAAAAGGAAAGAAGTAGTGGTAAGAATAAAGGTACTATACTCACGGTCAACCTCAGGGAGTTACACTGTGTCCCAAGGTTCACAGTAGTAGAATGGACTCCTTCCACGTTTGTTAGACTCTATCCTGACCTTGGGGATGACCCCAAGGATGACCTTTTTTTTTTTTTTAAGATTTTATTTATTTATTCATAAGACACACACACACACACACACACACACACACAGAGGCGAGACACAGGCAGAGGGAGAAGCAGGCTCCATGCAGGGAGCCCGATGTGAGACTCGATCCTGGGTCTCCAGGATCAGGCCCTGGGCTGAAGGTGGCGCTAAACCAATGAGCCACCCGGACTGCCCCCCAAGGATGACCTTTAAAGATTTACTTAAAACTATGGACCATCTGCCCAAAAAGGAAATACACACAAATTGTATAATTTCGGGGAGTACACAAACTCTAGATTAGGACACTGCCTAAAAAAGAATAGCAGATTTATATACTTTCAGCCAAGGCAAATGCTATATTTCAAAGTAATGATGGACTTTTCATTTATTCTATGTAACTCATGGTAAAGATAACTATTTCCAGAAACAGGAATATCAAAAACGGACTGCAAATGCCTTACTAGAGACATATTAGATTGTTAGAATTCCTTTCCCATTGACCTTTCCCTTAGGGCAGTGGTTCAAAAAAGGGGCTATGCACCCAAAGGAGGTACTTTGGAAATCGGTAAGGGTGTTTCGGTTACCACAGTAAGGTTGCCACTGAACTTTACAGTTCTCTTCCCCCCAGTCCTGGGGAGAGAAGGATAAAGAACGAGACATATATTGTTAGACATTCTTAGAATACATGGATATTCCCATGCAGTAAAGGATGTCCTATCAGACTCCTTTTAATTCATGTGGGTTAAAACCAATTCATAATTATGTAAGCCTAAAACTTCAATCTGTTCTACGCATAAACAAAAGGTATTTTTGCAAAATTTTAACATACACTGAATTTCTAGGAATGTGATTCTCAAGTAAATAGATAAAGATTGTACTCTTTTGTTTAGAACTTCACCATGGTTGCTTACCTTTCTGAAAAATCATGTTCAATGGCAATACTACTTGTAGTATTTTAACTGCCAATGAAACACATCTTTATCAATCTGCATTTGAGAATGCTGCAATCATGATGATTCTATATACAGATGCCAAGCATCAAGTACCTTATCGTGTCTTAAGTGCAGTCACACTTGAGCATTTACATATTGAAGTACATATTATTTTACTCTAAATTATTTTCCTTATTCTTCATTTTTATTGCTTAGGGCATTATAACTACTTTTAACTTACATGTGAGATAAATCTATAAATGTATACTATATAAATATATAGATATATTTAATCACTACCTAATAGGTATATGTGTGTGTGTATAAATTTTGTCTCAAGATAAAGAGAACACCACAAAATATTCTGTAAAAGTGGACCATGTGTCTTATAGGGTTAAAAATCACTAATCTAGAAATAGTAATACTACATTTAAATGGAAAACCTGCAAAGGTTTTTTTTTTTTTTTAACAGCTTTTAATAATGTTAAATGGTAGCATGTGGGATTAATCTGTAGAGTTTTTGTTGTTGTTTTTGAGCGGGATAAAGATAGCATGAGTGGGACAGGAGTGGGGGGGAGGCAGAGGGAGAGAGGGAGAGAATCTTAAGGAGGCTCCAAATCAACAAGGAGCTGAGCCCAAGGCAGGGCTTGATCTCATGATTCTGAGCTCAAAGCCCTAAATCAAGAGTCAGATGTTTAACTGACTGAGACACCCAAGCACCTCTGTAGGGTATATTTTATCTATCTCATTATGATAAAGGCTAGGGTTAGAGTCAGCTTCTCTCTCAGATCCCAACTATTTCTATAAGTTATCTAGGCCATAGTCAGATGTGGCATTCCTTTTACCTTGACCCCTGGGCATGCTCTCACCTTGGTCAATTCATAGGTATAATTGATTTTGTGAAACTGAATGGAAAAATTAAAATGGCAAAAGGACTTGCAAATACATGAAAGAGACATCTCTTTCATCTACTATCAATTTTTCATTTACAACATCTCCAAACAGGAATGGTCAATAATAGTTTAAAATTCAGTGAAGCCTTACTCAAGTTCAAGGTTTGAACAAAAGATTGTCACAAATGAATGGAAGAAAGAGAAGAATAGGAAAGAGAGGAAAAGAAAGGGAAAGGGAAAAAGAAAAAGAATGTTGCTCATGTTGGTAAGGCAAATACGTGAAATAGAATATGACTAAGAAGGATGCATGGGTGGCACAGTGGTTGAGCATCTGCCTTTGGCTCAGGACCTGATCCCAGAGTCCGGGATCCAGTCCCACATCAGGCTCCTTGCAGGGAGCCTGCTTCTTTCTCTGCCTGTGTCTCTGCCTTTCTCTCTGTGTCTCTCATGAATAAATAAATTAAAAATCTTAAAAAAAAAAAAAAAGAATATGACTAAGACCATGCAGGAACATATAAAATGTATATGCCTACTAACTTCTTATTATTCAAAACTATGAGACATAATAAATCCTTTTTAAAAGCACTGAATAATAGTATCAAGTAAGACAGCAAAATTATGGACATGGTTATTCACACTCCCTTGAAAACAGAGAGCAATTAACACTCAGGAGTGTTACTGCTCCTAGCACTTCACTCTGAAAACTCCCCCTCCCCATGAGGCCAAAACTTCATAAAGCATCTCCAAAGGGGCCATCTGATTCAAAAAGCTTATGATTTGATTAAAATAGCTTACATTAAACTGGGTAAAGAACTTTTACCACAGAAACTGTTCATAACCTATTCTCTAAGATCTCATCTACAACAAACCCGTTCATCCTAACTACACTGGTACAATATTGCGTGAGTAGACAACGCAACATTTTCAAATAGTCCTGTTTCCTTCAAACCCAGATTCAAGTCTAAATTTCCCAGGACAATATTTTAGGCAAGCTACTCAGGTATCAACTATTATTTTCATTCCGCAGAGAAAGCTGCTCAAATAATACAAGAGGTTTGCAGGTTTTATTAATGTTTCCTTAGCCTTTACTTTGTGGACAGAAAGTTAGTTACCAATTAAACTGCCTGAGTTCCATGGTAATGATGCCTCTCAACACAAAACCAGTACCAATGTGAAAGTTAAGAGTGAACAGAACAATGTGCTTGCTGATAGGTTGGATTACTTTAAAAGGCCTATGTTTCATCCCTCATCTTCTCAACTCATATCTTCAGGATTAAAAATTGGATACTCCACACATATAATACCCAGATAAAAATAACCCCATACTCTCAGAAACTATTGCTGCAGAGTGGTATATAAATTTACTGACTGCTGGGGCAGCTTGGGTGGCTCGGCGGTTTGGCACTGCCTTCAGACCAGGGCCTGATCCTGGAGACCTGGGATTGAGTCCCACGTCGGGCTCCTTGCATGGAGCCTGCTTCTCCTGCCTGTGTCTCTGCCTCTCTTTCTCTGTATGTTTCTCATGAATAAATACAATCTTAAAAAAAAATTTACTGACTGCTGATTAAGTAATAATTAATTGAACATTAACTTATTAAGGACATAAAAAACAAGTAAAATTATGCTAAACAAGAGTATGTGCCAAGAAATTCAGCCAAAATGAATCCACTACCCCAAGCAGCCAAGATAAAGTGTCATAAAAAATTAGAAACAATAAGCACTTAAATTAACAAAACTAAAAAAAGAGCTGATAATTTTAAACAGAAAAACACTCAGGCTGGTATGTATGTGCATACATACGTGCATGCATATAACTGTGTGTGTGTTTAATTGTAAACAAATGCTGATGCATGAATAACATCTGAAACCTGAAGGTCTGAAAAAGAACTAAATGTAGATCAGAATTCCTGAATAAATAAGATATATGAAAAGAGCATGAAATATGAATGACTAGTAGCATGTCTTTTTCCAAGAAAACAACCAACAAAATCAGCTTAAAACAGGAACACAGAATGACCAACTGTAAGGAAGAGAACCACCAAAGAACTCCCCTTGAAAAGTATGCTGTAAACCAGGAGAGAAAATTTTAAATAGTTGCACATGTGAATGAATATTAAAAATATTTTAATCCTTCTAAGAAGTGTGTTTCTAATTAGACATTCCCTTTTCTGATTATGTATTTTTTTGCAATGGCAGAATTAACTATGACTTAGCTCTTCCCACAATAGCAGCTGTTAGATTTAACTTAGGAGCTTCCTCCTTTATGCTCCTACCAAAACATGTGTATACTATATATGTATACTTAACATACTTCTTCTAGGGAAAGACCACAGAATGTCTCTATATCAACTTTGCTAGTTACTGGGGCAATTTACTGTATCTTTTTCTCTTTTAAAATAGAGAAAGGAAATCCTTTAGTCTACTTCATAAATGTTTAGTTCTCTGGTCAACATTTTATTCCCTATAAAATGTAGGCCAAGAATCTACTTTCAAATGTCTTAGAATCTTTCTTAGCAACTAAGCAACACACAGTATTGCCTATTTTCAATTTATTCAGAAATGAGGAATAGTTTAAACAAAAAAAGACAAATCTAAAAAAATCAGGTGAGGAGGATGGTAAGGGAAAAGTCATACATTAAAGATTTTAAGAGTGGAAACAAACGTATTCATAATCACTTAGCCAAACTGCTAATCTATTTTAAACCTTCCATTCTTCCATGATGTGTATTTCTTTAAAATATAAAGTGGAATGTTAAGAAGGCAGCACTCTGGCAAGCATAAACCCTCTAGTAATTTTTACAAGTTGCTTTTTGGAAAGGCCCACCCACCTAACTCCATCCCCATTTTTAAAACTGTTCCGTCCCATAATTAAATACTATAGCCCGCATTTTAAAGGTTGAAAGCAGAATTGCAACTGCTTTCTACATTCAGAATTCAGCATATGGCTGCAAACTCTAAAAGGCTATTTCAATAATAAATTGAATGATCGGGAAAAGGCACAAACTTGAGAATTACAGAAAGAAATCTTCAATTGATAGCTGTGACATAAGAAAGGACCAATAAGCCTTCAGCATATCCACTGGAATGTACCTCCTCTAAGGGTAAAAGATAAAGATCAGTTCTTAGACCTATTCAGTAGTTAGCATCCTCATTAAACACCCAAAAAGGAAGGCAGTTAGTGTCAATTGTAATTATTTAAAGAAACACCTTTTAAAAGTGACTTCATCCAAGTATATGAACCTGCTAAAAAAAAAAAAAAAAAAAAATATCAAGCAAGCCCTTATCTAAAAGATACATAAAAATAAATGAACACTTCACCAAAAAAAAAATCTTCTAATAAGAATTGTCACCAAAGCTACCCTCGGGTTTTTCTAAACTATAAACAGAACTTGCCAATCATAAAGGGAAGAAAAAGCAACTACTACAGTTAAAAAGACTAAAAGATATTCAAATATACAGAATAGATACTAGATTTTTTTTCACTAGATATTCAATAGCTAAGGGGGGAAAAGTCATAAAAATGTCAAAAAATTGATAAATGGCACATTTTTAAAGGGCAGGTAGGCAACTGTGTGTATCAATGTTGCAAATAATTTTAAGGTGAAAGATTATATTTCCTATTGATCTATTCCTGGCCTATAAAAAAAGATGAAAACTAAGGATAGCTTCATTGATTTTTCTTTGTTGTCTCAGAATTCTTAAATGTTAAATGGAAAATAGTTTTGTAGTTAAAAGAATAAATTTATAGAGCTGAAGTTAACTTCGACAATATCATACATGTTAAAAAATATACTTAAGGACGTCGGTTTCCATATATAAGCTATACAACACTTGACAAAACTCCACCTATTAGACAGCAGTAATAAAAATTACTAGAAAGGACATTAAAAATAAAAGAATGACTATAAAATGTGATCTGCTACCCACTCTCAAGTTATGGTATAGATAGTGCCACTGACTGCTGTGAGGTTGAACTTTCAAGCAAAAATGGCAAAAATACAGGGCCCAACATACATTTCAACTTGCCTCCAGAATTAGCAGTACTATTGTTGAAACCATGCAGGCCACATTAAAGATAAAGCATACCACAATCCTAAATTTTAAAATGAGACATGAAAATCGTAGTGGAGAATATCATCATACTCAAAACAGAAATGCCCTCTCATATATCAGCTGTGAAAACTTTTTTTCTTAAAAGATTTTATCTGGGATCCCTGGGTGGCTCATCGTTTGGCGCCTGCCTTCGGCCCAGAGCGTGATCCTAGAGACCCGGGATTGAGTCCCATGTTGGGCTCCCTGCATGGAGCCTGCTTCTCCCTCTGCCTGTGTCTCTGCCTCTCTCTCTGGGTCTCTCATGAATAAATAAAATCTTTGGAAAAAATAAAATATTTGAAAAAATGAAAAATAAAAAGTGCACAAGACTTTATGAAAACTAGAACATATGCAGGTGGGTGCTTAAGGAATTTTCTGCCCATTTTGCCAGAAGCAGGATGCCATCTGCTTGTGCCATGAATCAAGCTAACCCTTAGCAGTCTCCAAAGTTGACAGAAAATCTGGTTGTTTAGTTAACATTGAAAACACACTGTAAATCCAAGATGAACTGTTATTTTTTAAAGTGATCTTAGACGTAGTTAAAAACTTGTTTTCCCCTCTAAAAGTAGCTGTTTTTATATCCTTCCCTCAGACTACTTTTTTAAAAATTGAATTATGAAAACCACTGATTTCAAGATACTCCCAAGTTACCAAAAATCTATTATCTTGATTCATCCTCTGAAAAATTGGTTCATCCATCTATTAGACTGGAAGTTATTTCTATCCTTTATCGTACAAGTATCAACAAATAACAAGAAAAAGCAGAGCAAAATCATGTACATTATTATGACATACAACAGTCAAATAGAAAATATAAACCCTGATTCTCTCATCCTGTAATTGCTTCATCTATCTAATTTAAATTTCAAGTTTTCTGGGCAGGGATAAAGTCCACTGTTATGATGTCATTGTATTTAAAGACAGCATAAAACACCAATAACTACTGGCTGATGCACATTTTAAATTAGTTATGCACATTACTAAAAGCCTAAAGAATACACTAAAGTTGGTAAATATTTTGCCAGATACGGGGAAGAAGGGATTCTGGACTGTACTGACCAGGAAAGTTTTTGATTTGTTTTGAATGACAACTAGAAATGCCTTCCTCTGAACAGAAGCTAAAAAGACCTGTAATAAAACACTGTAAAAATCCATGTAAATGACTAAAACTCTAATTTAAAATAAAAAGTGACCTCCATACACTAATTTTTTTTAATGTTTTTGTTTTTTTCATTTATTTATGATAGTCACACAGAGAGAGAGAGAGGCAGAGACATAGGCAGAGGGAGAAGCAGGCTCCATGCACCGGGAGCCCGACGTGGGATTCGATCCCGGGTCTCCAGGATCGCGCCCTGGGCCAAAGGCAGGCGCTAAACCGCTGCGCCACCCAGGGATCCCCATCCACTAATTTTTTAAATTTTGTTTCCTCTGTGAATAAATATACTAATAATGGGATAATCTACCTCTATATCTTTTAAGACTATATAAAACTTTTGGACAAATCTGGATCATATTAGGTACCTACTGATTTTAATTCCATAAGAATATGTCATCTCAGGAGAAACTCTCACCTTAAAATCATTGCTATTTGGATAACATAACTAAAATTTGTTGAAGTGCATTAATTTAAAACTCATAATATGATCACATTGGTATTGTCACACAGCTATTATTTTCACACTTTGCAACACTGAAATTGATCACAAGCACATGAGCCATGAAAAAAAATTCCTCCTAAGTCCTTGTTTCTAGCACCTTCAGGAAACCAGATTTTTTTTGTTTTACTTTCAGGAAGCTGAAAACAGATGAATTTGCCTTTGGTGAGATCAGGGAATACTTAATGGGAAGTTGGGTCTGTTGGCCCCTGCAATGGAGATGGGTACCATGGGTCTGACAGCCTGTTTGTGAGTCTGCACATATGTGTACACATGTAAAGGGGAGGCAAAGTATGCAGTCCCACTCTCACATTCATTTACAACTAAGCCTTTAAAGTGCATCAGGCCAAGCAGTAAGTTGATGTTTGTTGTGGTTAAGATACTAGGTAAGCAAGGCAGGAGAGGAACTCAGCTTCTTCATTAGGCATGTCTACTTTAGTTTATAAGGTCCCTTTCAGTTCTAAAAAAATCAAATATTCATTGAATATCAATTATTAGGAATATAAAGATGAATATAACATAGTTCTGCCCTTAAGGCTAACTTTTTTTTTTTTTTAATTTTTATTTATTTATGATAGTCACAGAGAGAGAGAGAGAGGCAGAGACACAGGCAGAGGGAGAAGCAGGCTCCATGCACCGGGAGCCCGACGTGGGATTCGATCCCGGGTCTCCAGGATCGCGCCCTGGGCCAAAGGCAGGCGCCAAACCGCTGCGCCACCCAGGGATCCCCTTAAGGCTAACTTGATGAAAAACTTAATCACCATGTTTACTATTCCTAAATAATTTTATATATATACACACGCGCACACACACACACACACATAAATATGAAATATTCAAAGAACAAAAGTCTGAGCTCTGAAAAAAATTTAAAACTTTGGTTTCATGAAATAGGAAAAATAACTGAAAATTGACAACATTATTACTCCACCAAAATAAATAATCAACCGCATGATTGCCAAAGAACAAGCCTTTGGTACCATATTCAATAACCACCAATATATATTTCGTTCCCTTTAAAAAGAAAAATAAAATCCTGTACTCATAGAGGAAAATGGCATCAACAAATTTAATGACAGTTTATTTTTAGGAAACTATTTAGAACAAGTAAGAGGAATATGGTCTAAATACCACGCACACATATACCCCCCCCATATGTTTATATATGAAGAAAACAGAAATAAATCCACACTTCTATTAACAAATGATTCTGACATGAGTGTCAAGACAACTCAATGTGGAAAAAAATAGTCTTTTCAAAAAATGGTGCTAGAAGCAACGTCCACAACAGCCAAACTATGGAAAGAGCCCAGATGTCCATTGATAAATGGATAAAGAAGATGTGGTATATATATATATATATATATATATATATATATATATATATATATATATATATAAAAGATGTGGTATATATACACAATGGAATACTACATTATTAATACATTTTTTCAGAAAAAATGAAATCTTGCCATTTGCAATGACATGGATTATGCTAAGTGAAGTAAGTCAATCAGAGAAAGACAGTTATATGATCTCACTCATATGGAATTTAAGAAACAAAATAGAGGATCTTAGGAGAAGAGAGGAAAAAATAAAACAAGACGAAATCAGAGAGGGAGACAAATCATAAGAGATGCTTAATCATAGGAAACAAACAGAGGGTTGCTGGAGGGGAATGTGGTGATAGGGTAACTGGGTGATGGATATTAAGGAGGGCACGTGATATAATAAACACTAAGTATTATATAAAAGACTGATGAAGGGCAGCCCCAGTGGCGCAGCGGTTTAGCGCCGCCTGCAGCCCAGGGCATGATCCTGGAGACTCTGGATCAAGTCCCACATCAGGCTCTCTGAATGGAGCCTGCTTCTCCCTCTGGCTGTGTCTGTGCCTCTCTCTCTCTCTCTCTCTCTTATGAATAAATAATAAAATCTTAAAAAAAAATAAATAAACCACTTTATTTAAAAAAAAGAAAATATTTTTGCTTTCTTGATAACTTTTGATACTAAAACTAGTAAACTTTTAGAAGACAACAGGCATAATTCTGTGTGACACTGGATTAGACAAGTTTCTCTGATATGACACAAAAATAGGAAAAAATAAACATGACTTCATCAAAATCTAAAATTTTTGTGTGTCAAAAGACATCATCAATAAAGTGAAAAGACAACCTGAGAATGGGAGAAAATATTTGCAAATCATATATCTGATAAGATATAGTATTTGGAATATATTTAAAAATTCTTACAAATCAACAGTCAACTAAAAATTGGGCAAAGGCCTTGAACAGACATTTCTCAAAGAAGTTATACAATGTCTTATAAGCATATAGAAAGATATTCAGTATCATTAGTCACAAAGGAAATATACAAACCAAAACCACAAAAAGATGCCACTTCATACTCACTACAATGGGTATAATTAAGAAGGAAGACAGTAACAATTATTGACAAGATTGTCATGAATGAATCTTCAGTCACTGCTGGTGAGAATGTAAAATGGTACGTTTTGGCACTTCCCCAAAAAATTAAGCATAAAGTTAGCATATGACCCAAAGACTTCACTCCTAGGCATATATCCAAGAAAACTGAAAACAGGTCAACAAAATTGTTCATGAATGTTCATATCAGCATTATTCATAATACTCAAAAAGTATAAACAACCAGATGTCCATCGGCTGATAAAGATGACATATTCATATAATGGAATATTATTCAGTCATAAGATAGAATAAAGCACTGATTCACGCTATATAAATAACATGGAAGAACCCTGAAAGCATTATGTTGAGTGAAATAAGCCAATCACCAACATCTAAATATATGTTTCCATATTTACGAAATGTACATAAAGACAGAAAGTGAATTAGTGGTTGCTAGAGACTAAGGAAAGGGAAAATGGGCAGTGACTATTAATGCACTGGGGGGGTGACGAATATTCTGGAATTAGATAATAGTATTGGTTGCACAAGTTACTATATAATATGAAAAACCACCTAACTGTACATTTTTAAAAGGTGAATTTTATGGTATGTGAATCATATCTCAACTTTTTAAATTATTTGAGAACAAAAAAATAATGTCTCTGAGACCTTTGTGGATGAAAAGAGAAAGAAAAAAACAAAACTGCAGAACAGACACTTGAGGCAACTCTCACCTGTGTGGAACAAAAAAGGAAAAAGAGGCCAGAGAAGCAATCAGAGTATGTAAAATTTATTATATCCAAAAGAACACACAGTCAGCAGTGTCAAATTCTTTTGGGAACTGATTTCAGAGTGATGAACATGCTTATTAATACAATGAAGTCTCACCCAGTTTAAGTTCTCTCTCTTAAAAAAGAAGCCTGGCTATTACCCTAAACTTTCTTTCTCTAGTTAGGGCCAATTCTGTACATTATCTTCTTTCAAAATGTTCCATAAGTCAGGCTTTTCACTGTCTGACCTTTTCTTCATTAGATGGGATTAGTAAATGTTTATCCAATAAGCATAATATAAATGCGATCCCTTTATTACCATTCTGATCCTGATCTCATTTCATGAATTGTTATTAAAAGAAAATCTATTCTCTGGACTAGTTTATAAAGTAATAATTTTATTACTTTATTGTTTTAAGTTATTATGCTTCTTTTTTCCTCTGCAAAAGTTCTGTACTGTAATAGTAGTAGTTTTCAATACCACAGAAAAATTTTCCCAGAGAATGACTGGAAATTTAAAAGTTCTAATCATTTTGATTTTTGCTTTGGACATACTCATCCAAAACAGCATTTTATGGGAGATTAAGGAGTGTACTTGCGATGAGCACTGGGTGTTGTATGGAAGCACTGAATCACTATATTGTACACCTGAAACTAATATTACACTGTACCTTAACTGGAATTTAAATTTTAAAAAAATTTAATGGTATTTTATGGGGGCATCTGGGTGGCTCAGTGGTTCAGCATCTATCTGCCTTTGGCTCAAGTCGTGATCCCAGAATCAAGTTCCACATCAGGTTCCCTGCATGGAGCCTGCTTCTCCCTCTGCCTATGTCTCTGTCTCTCTCTCATAAAGAAATAAATAAATAAAAGCTTTTAAATAAATAAATAATATAATAAAATAAAATGGTATTTTATGGAATATATGCAGAAGAGCAAAAAAGGGGGGGGAGATTTTCTTAATTTTCAATAATTGTCTGATAAGTGAGAACATTTTGGAAAAAAAGAGTATATGCATATGTAAATCAGTTTGTTTGGATTTCCCTGCATCACACTTTAATTTTACTTTCCAGGGTATCTGAAAACTAGTAGGCTATAAGCAGACTGTCTGGTCAGCCAAGACAAAGTCTTGGCACTACTCTGAAATAAGATATGCCAGGTCTACCCTCCTGTATTATGTGACTGGCCTAGTTAGAGGATGTATATACATGATAGACAGACATCATCAATATGGATGCTATGGTGTCATCATCTCCTGAGTAATGTTTCCTGAAGCAATGATATGTACAGTAAATTAGAAAGATTAAAATATGAATGATAAAGAATTTTTTTAAAAACTCAAGATATCTAGTGTAATACCCATCTGCACAATTTAGTTTGAAACACCAAATAGCACAGCCTTAAACTTTCACTCTTTTAAAACTATATTTTAGAGTCAAAGAATAATTTTTAAATTAAGTCTTCTCTTTTTATATTCCAAATTTCAAATTATATTTTATCTTATTGGTTCCAGTATAATTAAGACTTTTTAAAGACTATACTTTGCCAATATAGAGCTCAAAAAAGCTTTGTCCTATAGTCTGAATTTAAGACTCAGAATTTAGAAGTCATCAAGAAACATTTCTATTACTTTTTAACACTTGCATGTTGTCACATGCCCTATGATCTCAGAAATATTAGAATGAAGTTGATACCTATTAAAAGAAGCATCAAGTAAATTTTAAGGGAAAATCCACTTACATATTTACACAAAAAGCAACTCAAGGACTTGAATTATAAGGAGAGAACACATGGAGGATCAAAGTAACAGGTGCTATAAATATTTTGAGAAAGATGCCATGATACTAAGGTCCTTTTGTTGACTCTTACAATAAAAATCACTAACATTTATGGGGTACCTACTATGTGCTAGATGTTACATGTAAATTATTTCATTTAATCCTTAAAAATAATACAATTTTCCCCATTTTACAAATTAGGTAAATAAAACTTGGTAACTCTGTCCAAGGACATACGCAAGGTAGGAAACAGAACAGGGTTTTGAATCCAAGTTGGTCTAATTCCAAAATCCACTCCTTCACTAGGCTATAATATCCTACCTTCTGTTCTACAGCAGGGTTGTAAACCCAAATGCCAACAGAAGCCCTGCAATTAAAACGAAGTATACGGGATCCCTGGGTGGCGCAGCGGTTTAGCGCCTGCCTTTGGCCCAGGGCGCGATCCTGGAGACCCGGGATCGAATCCCATATCGGGCTCCTGGTGCATGGAGCCTGCTTCTCCCTCTGCCTATGTCTCTGCCTCTCTCTCTCTCTCTCTCTGTGTGACTATCAAAAATAAATAAAAATTAAAAAAAAAAAAATAAAAAAAAAATAAAACGAAGTATACGTAGTGAGTTTAAAAAAAAAAAAATAGAGAATAAGGTGGTTTTCCAACCAAGCATATACCTGCCTATCTAACCTGGTACACATCATGCAAGCTAACAAAGCAGCCAAATAAAATGTTTACTGGCCACTAATCTGCTGGAGATATGTATATATATATTATATATATATAATATATGTATGATATATATATAATATATATATATGTATATATACACACACATACATACATACATACACACACACCACTTGGGAATCTGCAGAAGACAAAAAGCAATCCTAGCAAAAAAGTATTTTTTAAACATCAGTGATCTTCACATTAAATGTGTAGGACTAAAACCATTCATCATTGAACACCATTCTTTTATGGTGACTTGTTTATTTTTGAACCTTATATAAAATCCTGTACCAAAAAAAAAAATCCTGTACCAATAATAAACTTTACATATATTTTATGATGACTCCTTTACTTTTGAACCTTATATATAAACCTGTAGCAATAATAAACTTTGAAGTAAAACATCACTTAGTATTGGCAATCCTCTTTTATATATGCCTTTTCAGAGATAAATTTGAAGGCTGAAAGTATACAAACCTAAAAACAGACATATATGTTACAATGGTGGATATGTTCACAGAGTACTAAATGACATAATCAAATCCCTAGTTAAGACTTTGAGGGCACTACCTATTTCCTGAACACCACTCGTACCCCAGACCAACAACCCAGGGAGCAGCAGGCATCTCAACCCTCTGTTCCCCTGAGAATTTGAACCAGGTATTTCTCCTTCCTATAGGCCTACAGTGCTTCCATTAATCAAGCCTCACTCCCCTGCAAGAACAAAACCTGGGTGGTAAAATGGCAGAAGGGTAACAGAAAGGAACAGGGGAATCCCAGGTAGACAGCCACCACTATAAGCAAACAAATTCCAAACTATGGTAATGCAGTGATCCAGAGAAGCACCTGGCTATTTAGGATACCTGGGAGGTTCCCTTCATGAGACAGGACACAGTGAAAATATTTAGAGCACTATCAGCCCAACTGATAAGCTAAAAAAACATTGTCAATGATCTGGGGCAAGAAACGCCATAACGCAATCGTTCAAAATTATCAAGTCTCAGGAAATCGAATATGAAAGACTCAATTCCACATATAGGAGTTCAGGAAGTCAATATAATGTTCAAAAATAGGTTTTTATGAAAGTTAAGACCCACCAAATATGTACTATCATTTTATATATACAGAGGAGGCTACCCATATTATAAGAACAGTAGGTATTTATGAATAGATATTTAGGCTAAGTAGAATTGCTGATTTATAGACGAAATACTACACTGGCCTAGATATTCACAAAATGACACTGCCAAGTATCTTATATATATGTAAAATCACATTTTCAACCTGTTCTAACACTACATTTTATTTTACTTAGTATTACCCATCACTGAATCAGGTTTATAACAATGACCTTTTTTTAAGCATCATTTTTATCAGAAAGTCTAATAATGTTTGATCCTTTCAGCTCTTTTTCTCTTCCCTACCCATTCAACAGGCTGTTAAATGCTACCCATTTAAATATCCATCACTTATTCTTCTACACAAAACTGTTGAGCGGCATTAAGGAACACTTAGCTGACACTACTAATTTATAGCCACTCTCATTTCATGTATATTTCTTTCAAAAAAAAAAAATAATGTATCTGAGCACAGCTGACATTATGACAACAAAATACAAAACCTATACATATTCATCCCCTAATCTCACCCACAACTATTATAACCATCAAAATTCCTAACACTCATATATATTCTAAATTTATTGTTTACAAAGAATCCACTAAAGTAACTTTACTCATATGCATTCTAGAAATAATTGATATAATGAGAAAGGGAAGAGGGTAGAAATCACAATTAATGCTTACCTAAAGATGAATAACTTTTATAATGTACAAAATGAAAATTAAAGGTAAATGAGGGAAAATTCTCAAAACAAACAATAATTGATATTATTATTTTTCCTAAATCAATAGCCTGATTTCTTTGTATTTATGTAGGTACTTTCAGAAGCAAATGTGAATAATTTGGTGGCTCCAGTCCAGCATTTTATCTGCCTCAAATAAAACTATTTTTAACTTCTAGCTAAAAATTGGGGGGCTGCAAGTTTCTATTACAAGGTAGTAAT
This sequence comes from Canis lupus familiaris, assembly GCF_011100685.1. Lineage (NCBI taxonomy): Eukaryota > Metazoa > Chordata > Mammalia > Carnivora > Canidae > Canis > Canis lupus. The sequence continues at coordinate 21,420,150 of NC_049228.1, forward strand.
TAGGAACTCCTGGCTGTGAAGTAAATATTACCTGAACAGAACTTCTTAAAATGCTCTTTACAATTAAATACCTAGTAATCATTAAACAAGGCAAGAAATATAAGGTTTATGGGGGAGAAAAACAAACACTACTTTACAACAGGTTTCTGGAAACTATGAACTCAACTGGCAGATTACTAATTACCAGAAAGGAAAGGGATGTTGGTTCCAAGAATCTCTGTAACAATTTAAATACAAATGTAACAGGACCTAAATAAATTGCTCCTTGCACAGAACAGAGGTACAATATTCTCAACAAAGTCCTGTAGGTTACACCCACAGTCTGTTGAAAGATAGACATCAGTGGGAAAGCCATTCATGGGGGCTTGAAGTAGAACTGAGAGAGGAAGTCCAATATATTCAGCATTTTCTCTAAAGAATACGGCTGCCAAGATGACAGTGAACCAGCAAGATCTGTCTCCTGTGTTACAAAAGATGTAGGAGGCTGCTTGAGAACGGACTAAAAAAATCCCCTGGAAGACAGTAACAGATTTTTTTTTTTTTAAAGTAACATGTAAATTATAACAATAGGATATCACCACCACATTTCCAATTCTTTTTTTTATTTCTTCTGGTTTATCATGCACTGAATGAGCTTTAGTCTTGGGGGGGGGGGGTGAACTTCCTCAAAATTTTAAAAATAAGGGGTAAGGTTAGTAGAGGAAATATATATAAATTATAATTAAGAAAATTGTTGGAAGACAAAGCATGTAACCTGATGACCATGACTCAGAATTGTACTGTTAACATCAGAATAGCATGTATGCCCTGAAATAGCCTAACGACCTCTGGAATCAAGGACCTGTTTCCTGATACTATATGGAGATGATTTGTCTAAATCCTTGTTTATAGTTTACAGAACCAGAATTTAGTGTAGAAAACTGAATTAATGACAGAATCAAAGTGAATGGCTATTTCTTTTAACCATATAACCACCTAGGCTCAAAATCTGAGAGTTTCTTTTCCTTTCTTTTATGCTTTATAATTATTTAAAACAAGACTTCTCTCAAAATGTTTATCTAATCAGCACAGCCTCAAAACATCCCCCTCAAATACTGATCAATTATGTAGTAGGTTTAACTTGTGTTTGATACAGCTCTTTCCAGGAGGTGGAGCTTGATATGACACAGTGAGAGGAGCTCTCCACACATCTGTAGTATTCTTCTCCAAAATGCATAAGTCCAGTTTAATCATGAGAAGACATCAACCCAACCCAAACTGCTATTCTATAGAGTATCCAACCAGTACTCTTCAAAAGTATCAAGGTCAGAAAAAAACAAAGCAAGGCTGAGAAAGCATCATAGATTAGGAGACACCAAGGAGGTATGACAGTGAAATGCAACATGGTTTCCTGGATTGGATCTTGAAAAACAAGATATTCGTGTAAAACTGGTGAAATCTAAATAGTCTGTAGTTCAGTTAATAGAACTGTACTGATGTTAATTTCCTCATTTTGATCTATGGTTATGTAAGATGTTAACACTAGGGGAAGCTGGGAAAAAGAAATATGGGAGCTCAGTGTACTATTTTTACAACTCTTACATAAATCTAAAATTATTTTAATATAAGGGTTATTTTTTTTCAATTTCTTAACCATATCCTCCCTTTTTAGAGAGCTGCCACTCAAGCTCATAGGCCCTATTACAGAGATTTTCCAGATGCCCATGTCTTTAGGATCTGCCCTGATTTATCTGATATACACTGAAGGATCAATCTTAAGAATTTCTATCATCTCCCTACTCAAAAACCACTGACTTTCCTAATCAAAACTAAATGGTTCTTAAGTACCTCAGTATTATTTACCACTAAGCCTATCATTAAAGGGCATCTGCAAAACAGCCAGTCATTCTTTCACTAACCTTACAGCTCTACTAGAGATATTTTTTTCTTTTTTAAGATTTTATTAATTTATATGAGAGAGAACACAGGAGCAGGGGGAAGGGCAGAGAGAGCAGAGAGGGAGAGAAGCAGACTTTCTGGTGAGCAGGGAGCCTGAAGACATAGGGCTCAATCTAGGACCTGAGTCGAAGTCAGATGCTTAACTGACTAAGCCACCCAGGACCAGAGATAGTTATTTTTTTATCTTAATCATATACCAATGGCATTTTAAATTTTTTTATTTTGGCAATAATACTGGGCATTCTGGGCAATAATGAGGGATTTAAAAGAGAAGTATAGTATAGATTTTGCTTTTAGAAGATTTACAATCTTAAGTATATGATGTTTATGTATATTTTTATCTCATTTCCCAACACTTTAGTGAACTTTTTTAGTAATTTTAATAGGTTTCCTTCAATCGATTTTTTGTTTTCTAAATATTTAATCATATCTTCTATATAAAACACATATATTTCCCAGTAATTACGTATCTACTCCTGACAATAGTTAAGAATCTAAATTAGAAAAAAAAAAAAAAAGAATCTAAATTAGTTCTGTTTCCACTTGAAAACACTGATTGATTAATTCAGGCGCCTGGCTAGCTAAGTCAGTGGAGCATATGACTCTTGATCTCAGAGTTCAAGCCCCATGTTGGGCATAAAGATTACTTAAAAATAAAATCTTAAATAAAAAAGCTGGTTAATTCTCATTAATTATAAATGATGATATTATAAAATGGCACAGTAAACACACAACTGATCTAGAAGGGAAGAAGTGGTAACAGAATTCCCAAATCTTAACACACCCTATGACGTTTCCCGGAAAACTTACTCTTCCCTTTGCAAAGAAGCTTTTCTCAGTCCATTTTAGTGGACAAGTAATTTTCTACCTAACTTTAAAAATATTTTAGGAAAAAAAAATAAATATAAAAATAAAAATATTTTAGGGAAGCCTGGGCAGCTCAGTGGTTAAGCATCTACCTTTGGCTCAGGGCACGATCCTGGAGACCCAGAATCAAGTCCAACATCAGGCTCCCTGCATGGAGCCTGCTTCTCCCTCTGCCTATGTCTCTGCCTCTCTCTTTCTCTGTCTCTCATGAATGAATAAATAAATTTTTAAAAAATAAATAAATATGTTTTAAATATATCCAGGAAGTTATTTCATGGATATCGGTGAACTGATCCTAAATTTAAATAGAAAGGCAAAACACCAGAATGAGTCAACATAATACTGAAGTAGACTGATTCTGCACGACTGATGATACCTGACTTCAAGATTCACTGTAAGCTACAATAATCATGGGAGTGTGGCACTGGAAAAAGAATAGACAAACAGGTCAATAAAATAGAATTAGAAAGCAAATAAATAAATAAATAAATAGCCTACAAATAGACCTACATAAATATAGTCAACTGAAAAAAATTTTTATAAATAAATATATATATACTCAACTGACTTTTGACAAAGGAACAAAGGCAATATAATGAAGAAAAAAATAGTCTCTTCAATAAAAGATGCTGGAACAACTAGGCATCCACAAGCAAAAACGAATCCAGACACAGACCTTACATCCTTCACAAAAATTAACTCAAAATAGGTAATAGATTTAAATATAAAACACAAAACTATAAAACTCTGAGGAAATAACATAGAAGAAAATATAGATGACCTTGGAATGGTGATGCCTTTTTAGGCACAACACCAAAGACATAATCTATGAAAGAAAAAATTCATAAGCTAGATTTCATTAAAATTAAAAACTTCTGCTTTGTGAAAGACAATTATTAAGAGAATTAGAAGGTAAACCACAGACTGTGAGAAAATATTTGCAAAAGACACATCTGACAAAGGGTTGTTATCTGAAATATACAAAGACCTCTTTAAAACTCAACAATAAAAAACCTGGGGAGAAAAAAAAGGCTGGAGAGCCTGGGTGGCTCAGTGGGTTAAGCATCCAGCTCTTGATTTCACTCTAGTCATGAGCAAGGTGATGGATGGGATCAGGACCCTGCCTCAGGATCCATGCTCTGCAGGGAGTCTGGTTGAGGATTCTCTCCTCCTCCCTCTGCTCCTCCCCCAGTGCATACACTCTCTCTCAAATAAATAAATCTTTAAAAAAAAAAGGACCAAAGACCTTAAAAGACACCTCACCACATATACCAAAGTATATGGATGGCAAATAAGCGTGTGAAAAGATGCCCCATATCATTTCCCCACATCTGGGAAATACATATTAAAACAAGGAGATACCACTACACACCTATTAGAATAGCCAAAATCTGCAACTCCAACACCACCAAATGCTGGCAAGGATGTGGAGCAAAAGGGACTCTCATACATATACATTGCTGGTGAGAATGTACAATGTACAGCCACTTTGGAAGACAGTTTGGTGCTTTCTTACAAAACTAAGCATACTCTATTAAGCCAGCAACTGCACTCCTTAGCATTTACCCAAAAGAGCTGAAAAGTTATGTTCACGCAAAAACCTTAAGCAGCTTAACTGCCAAAACTTGAGAGTGTCCAAGATGTCCTTCTGTGAGTGGAAAAATAAATTGTGGCACATTCAAACAATAAAATGTTATTTGTCACTAAAAACAAACAAATTGGGTGGCCCGGGTGGCTCAGCGGTTTAGCGCCGCCTTCGGCCCAGGGTGTGATCCTGGAGACCAGGGATCAAGTCCCACATCGGGCTCCCTGCGTGGAGCCTGCTTCTCCCTCTGCCTGTGTCTCTGCCTCCCTCTCTCCACGTGTCTCTCATGAATAAATAAATAAAATATTTTTTAAAATAATAATAATAAAAAGAAAGAAACTGGGGCAGCCTGGGTAGCTCAGCGGTTAAGCATCTGCCTTTGGCCCAGGGCCTGATCCTGGGGACCCGGGATCGAGTCCCACGTCAGGTTCCCTGCATGGAGCCTGCTTCTCCCTCTGCTTGTGTCTCTGCCTCTCTCTCTGTCTCTCATGAATAAATAAATAAAATCTTTTAAAAAATAATAATTAAAATAAATAAATAAATAAATAAAAAGAAACAAACCATCAACCCATGAAAAGACATGGAAGAACCTTAAATGCATATTACTAAGTGAAAGAAGCCAATCTGGAAAGGCTCTATACTATATAAATCCAACTGTGTGACATTCTGGAAAAGGCAAAATTATGGAGACTGTAAAAAGAGCAGTGGTTGTAGTGTAGGAAAGGGATGAATAGACAGATCACAGAATTTTTAGGGCAGTAAAAATATCCTGTATGATATTATAATAAATGATTTATATCATTATACATTCCTCCGAACCCACAGAATGTATACCACCAAAAATGAATCTTAAGGTAGACTGTACACTTTGAGCAATTATGAAGTGTCAATGTAGATTTGTCCTTGGTAAAAATGTACCATTCTGGTTGAAGGATGTTGATAATGGGGGAAGCTATGCATGTGTGGGAGTAGGTGGTATATGAGAGATCTCTACACCTCCCTCTCAATTTTTTGTCAACTTAGAACCACTCTTTAAAAAAGTCTTTAAAAGGGGCACCTGAGTGGCTCAGTGGTTGAGTGTGTCTGACTGCGGCTCAGGTCATGATCCTGGGGTTCTAAGATCCAAGTCCTGCATCAGGCTTCCCACTGGGAGCCTGCTTTTCCCTCTGCCTGTGTCTCTGCCTTTCTCTCTGTGTCTCTCATGAATAAATAAATAAAATCTTTTTTTAAAGTCTTTAAAAATTATATTTATACACACACTATATATATTCCTATCTTATATCTGATTCTTTATAACTGTTTGAATTACTCACTTTGCTTCCCTTTCTCTCACTTCATTTGACTTTATAAGTCAATTAAACCCAAGCATTCATTTTGTCTTTGCAAGTCATCCTATCTCTCCTTATATCTTATCCTTTGTCTGAGTGCTACAGATGTGGGGACAGGCACTGGATGAGAGTCAAGCAAACTGGGGCATGGATAGGACTCTGCTTATAACAACACAATTTATCCAAGTTTTAGATTCTTTGTCAAATGGCCACTAAGCACATCTAAAGATGCTCAACATCATTACTCATTAAGGGAAATACAAAGTAAAATGAACTATATGGGGCACCTGGGTGGCTCTGTCAGTTAAGCATCTGCCTTCAGCTCAGATCATGATCTCAGGGTCCTGGGATCAAGCTCCCATATCCAGCTCCTTGTTCAGTGGGGAGTCTGCCTCTCCCTTTCCCCCTCCTCACCCCTGCTTGTGCTCTCTCAAATAAATATATAAAACCTTTACTTTTTTTTTTTATTGGTGTTCCATTTGCCAACATATAGAAAAACACCCAGTGCTCATCCTGTCAAGTGCCCACCTCAGTGCCCCTCACTCAGTCACCCCCACTCCCCTAAGACCTTTAAAAATAAACAAATACAATAGATAAAATGAGCTTTACAGAGTAAATGATTTCCCAGTTCCTTCTAGCTCTAACTTCTTAAAATCCTCACTAACAGGGACGATTAAAATCAATGTGAAGAGATTCTGGTCTGGGAAGCTTGTAATGAAGGCTGCATACTTCTAAATTTCCTTAAATTCCTCCATAAAAACAGAACAACTAGGATGCCTAAGTTATCATTTACGAACAATATTTATAACAAAACTAGATAAAGTATTCCTGTGAACCTCAAAATGTAAGCAAATAAGGAAATGACACCAACAGCTACAAGACATGTATAATAACACAAACTGGCCTTAAAGTATATTGGCACATACTTTCATGAATATGCAAGAACCCAGGGAATACTGTTCCCCTGAGTCCTTTCTGAAAACATACTACAAAATGGCAATGTCGAGTAAAAACTTCTGCAGTGATGGAAATGTTCTCTATGCTGTCCAATATTGTAACCACTAGCCGTATGTAACTACTAAGCACTTGAAATGTAGTCAGTATACTAATAACTAAATTTTTATCTTATTTTCATTCATTTAAATAGCTATGTGGTCAGTTTTTAGTTATAGAATAAGGATTAGACAACTAAAAGAACTGTTGTGCCACAGGGACAGGCAAAGTATTTGAGCTAATAAATGAAGAAGGAAGGACAGAATCAAAATCAATGAATGAATGGATGGATGGATTATGGATCTACAAAATGGCTGATAACATCCCCAAAAGAGAGACCATCTTACAGTATGTTTCCTGATGGAAGCACACCATAACTTAGGAAGTGGTCTTACAACATTTCTCCAAAGAAGATACACAAATGGCCACTAAGCATAACTAAAGATGCTCAACATCATTAGTCATTAGGGAAATGCAATGTAAAACAATATTGTATCATATCTCACCCACTAGAATAACTCTAATCAAAAGGTCACACATTAACAAGTACTGCTGAGGATATGGAGAAATTGGAACCTTCATACATTACTGATGGGAATGTAATGGGAAAAAAGTTTGGCAGACTTAAAAAGTTAATTATGAAATAGTAACATTACCAGCAATTCCACTCCTAGGTAGCTATACAAAAGAACTGAAAACATAGGTCTGCACAAAAACTTGTATACAAAAGATCACAGCAATATTATTTTTTTACTGAGATATAATTGGCACAGATGTACAATATAACACTGCTAAATTACCATGGTAACAACAGTAACCTCATACAATTACAAAACTGTTTCTCGTAACAAGAACTTTTAAGATTACTCTCTTAGCAACTTCCAGACATACAATGCTAACTACAGTCACCATGCTACACATGACATCCCAGAACTTATTTATCTTACAAGTAAAGTTTTTACCTTTTGATTACCCTTCACCCACACCCACCCCCAAACACCCCTCCCTCACCTCACCTCTGGCAACCACCCATCTATTCTCTATCTTCAGTTTATTTTTTACTCCATATAAAAGTGAGATCATACAATACCTGTCTTTCTCTGTCAACTTTTTTTCACTTAGCATAATGCCCCCACAGTCCATTCATTCATATTGTCACAAACATGTTGCCACATGTCACATTCATGTTCTTTTTCATTGCTGAATAATTCCACAGTATGTATACTATACATTACACACATATCACATTAAGAAGTTGTTTCCGTGTCTTGGCTATTGCGAATAATGCTGTTGTGAACAGGGGAGTGTAAATATCTCTTCATGATCCAAATTTCATTTCCTTTTAATATATATATATTCAGATCTGAGACTGCTGGATCTTATGGTAGTTCCATTTTTTGAGGATCCTCCATACTGTCTTCCACAGTGGCTGGAAGACACCAATTTACATTCCCACCAAGTGTACAAGGATTCTCTTTTCTCTACATCCTTGCCAGCACCCTTTATTTCTTGTCTTTTTGATAACAGTCATTAATAAGCGTGAGGTGATATCTCATTGCGGTTTTGATTTGCATTTCCCTGATGTTAAGCACCTTTTCAAGTACCTATTGGCCATTCGGATGTCTTCTTTAGAAAATGTCTATTTCGGGATGCCTGGGTGGCTCAGTGGTTGAGCATCTGCCTTTGGCCCAGGGCGAGATCCTGGAGACCCGGGATCTAGTCCCACATCGGGCTCCCTGCGTGGAGCCTGCTTCTCCCTCTGCCTGTGTCTCTGCCTCTCTCTGTGTGTCTCTCATGAATAAATAAATAAAGTCTTTAAAAAAAAAAAAAGAAAATGTCTATTTGGTTCCTCTGTACATTTTTTTAATCAGTTTGGTTTTTGCTATTGAGTTATATGAAGCAACATTCTTGTTTTTTCAGATTTTAGAATTTTCAGTTTACTGACCATTTTCTAATTACAAAAAAGGACTGCACCCAAACTCAATCCTATGCCAAACTGAGATAGACTGAACAGCTTATAACTGTACCTACCTTCTTCCTTTTATTGTTAACTCACCAATTTAGGGTGAGGAATATATTCACTCATTGATATTTGATCTCTAACCTTTATTCAAAATTGAATTAACCTGAAGGTACATTGGAGGGAAATGGGATTCTACAAACCAGGAATCAATACTGGCTCTGCTAAGCAGCATTATTCTTATTAGTCAAAAAAGTATATCAATACTTTGGCTGAAAGGTCAAACAAAAGGTGGTATATCTGTATAATGGGATACTATTCAGCAATAAAAAAGAATTACTGATACATGATATAAATGGACAAACCTCAAAAACATGTGCAGTGAAAAACAGACAAAAACACTCATTGTATAACTCTATTTATATGAAATGTCAAAAAAGGCCAATCTATAGAGACAGAAGTAAATCAGTGGTTGTGTAGGCCTCGGGCAGAAATGAGGAATGATTATAAATGGGTACAAGTTTTCTTTTTAGGGTGATGGAAATGTTCTAAAATCAGATTGTTGTACTAGTTGTGTAATGGTAAATACACATTCATTGAATTGTTCACTTAATACTTAATAACATTTTATAGTATCTACATTATGCCTCAACAGAGCTATTTAAAAAAAAAAAAGTCTTGGGATCCCTGGGTGGCGCAGCAGTTTAGCGCCTGCCTTTGGCCCAGGGTGCGATCCTGGAGACCTGGGATCGAGTCCCACGTCGGGCTCCAGGTGCATGGAGCCTGCTTCTCCCTCTGCCTGTGTCTCTGCCTCTGTGTGTGTGTGTGTGTGTGTGACTATCATAAATAAATAAAAATTAAAAAAAAAAAAGTCTTGCAAAAAATATCTAAATAAGATCAAGCCTACGGTTCTACGTACAAACATAAAGGAAGAGTAGGGGCAAGATGTTAATAACACAACAGTGATGCAATAAGAAAAACCCAGACTATAGTTAAACTGTAAAGGAAAACCAATGGTTTCTTCAATGAAACCTATGCAAAGGGGAGCATAGGGAGGAAAGAGATATAAGAAGAACCTACCAATTAAACAAACATAACAACTGAAATATATGGAACACATATGGATCCCATTCAAATAAACTAAATGTAAAATGAAATTATAAGATAGGGGAAATGTGAATGCTGATTGGATATTAGAAATTTTTTAAAAATTATTAACTTGGAAGGATATAAATGATATTATAAAGAATGTTTATCTTTTAGAAATACTGAAATATTTACAATGTATAGTATGATGATGATGATAAGATGTCTGGGATTTGCCTCAAAGTAATCTGTAAAGTGGGAAGTGAACAGGTATAAATGAAACAATACTGGCCGTGAGCTGATTACTGTTGAAGCTGATTGATGGTTACATAGGACTTATGATACTATTTTCTCTACTTTTTTATATTTGAAATTTTCTATCAAAACAGTTTTCTCTTTAAAGAGATATGTATCAGTTTCTATGACTGCATAACAAAGTATTTCAAAATTTAAAGGCTTAAAAAAAAACAATAATCATTTATTAGTCTCACAGCATGTGTGTGTCAAGAATTTGAGAAGATGTCTCACGTGGTTATAGTCAGATGTCAGCTTAGGGTTTGATAGGATATGAAAGGTCAGTTTCCAAGGTGATCAGTTCACCTAACTGACAAGTTGGTCCAATTGCTGATGTGTGGAGTTTTTATTCCTGACACCAAATGCATGGTTTCTTTTCCCCAACACCAACCAGGTATCCAATTCAATTCCTTTTTTTTTTTTTTTTTAATCTATTCATGAGAGACAGAGAGGCCGAAACATAGGCAGAGGGAGAAGCAGGCTCCTCACGGAGAGCCCAATGCAGGACTCAATTCCAGGACGCAGATCATGACCTGAGCCAAAGGCAAATGCTCAACCACTAAGCCACCCATGTGCCCCATCCAATTCAATTCTAACACTAACAACTCAGACTTAGCACAGACCCCACAGGACTGTTTCCATTTCAAGTACTAGTCACAAGTCTAGAAGAAGTCATCCATACTTCTGACCAATTGGCTATAAATTAGAAGTTCCTACAACCCCTTCCTCACGCTAGAACAACTCACTGAACTCAGGAAACCAACTTTACTTACATTTAATGGTTTATTACAGAGGATACAACTCAGGAATAGTCAAATGGAAGAGACACAAAGGGCAAGGTATTGGAAGTGAGGAAAGTGCTTCTAAGCCCTTCCCAGGCACACCACCCTCCTAGCACCTCCACAGGTTTACCAATCTGGAAGCTCACCCAATCTCATTATTCAAGAACTCCTAAAGTGGGTGGAGCTAAAACTTCCTATTTTCTAATCACTTGGTCTTTCTGGTGGCCAGCCCCATCCTGAAGCCAACCAGGGGCTCCACCCTAAGTCACCTCTGTAAAACCAGAGGTGACATTAAAAGGGGCTCATTATAAAAAAGACTTTCCTACCTCTCAGGAAACTTCAAGGGTCCCAGAAACTCTGTGCCAGGAACTGGGGACAGTGATTCACTCATAAAACAGATAATGTACAAATGGCCTTTTATTCAGCCCCCACAACTCTAAAAAGCAAGCAAATAAAAAAAACACTAACTAAAATATAATCTTCAAAAAGCATCATTACAATGAGGCACCTGGATGGCTCCGTTGGTTAAGCCTCAGACTCTTGATTTCACCTCAGGTCATGATCTCAGGGTCGTGAGATCAAGTCCCACATTGGGCTCTTTCTCCCTCTCCGTCCGTACCTTCCTCCACCCCTTCTCACTCTTTAAAAAAAAAAAAAAAAAAAAAAAAAAACCATCATCATAAGGCACAGCTTTAAAGCTTTACACATAAACTTCACATATTTTAAAACCTGGATACAAAACCCACATTTAAAAAAAATCAGAAAGCTACAGGTCTTTATAAATATTGAGCTCATTCAAAACAGTGTTCATTGCACTACTACAGCAAGAACATTGGAACTGTACTCAGGAGATATGGATCACTGCACTGGCTTTTCTTACACGAACTTTGGTCAAGGTATTTATCTTCTCTGGACCTAAATTTCCTTCTTTGAAATATAAAAACTGAACTGTACTAAGGACCCTGAAAAATCTATAATTTTACATTTACTTCTTCATACATTATATATATAGCAAGAATCCTCGACCTATAGAGATCTACATTTAATATTATCTCTAAGCCAACTGTGCTTGCAACATCCACAAATGACAACAATTTCCAATGAAGAAGGTATCTCTCTTCCCTGCTCACAGATTCTTACAAACCATATTTCTCTTTCTCTTCCCCTTTCCCCCATTCCCAAAAGTTCGGGTAAATGTAATACATCTATGAATTGAGAGATCCTAAACCAGAGTTTAAAAAAATGAGGAGGAAGAGTATAGAATTTTGAACTGCACACAATCCCAACAGAAGCAACAAGTTTTAGAAGTATTCGGTGTTTAAAAAAAAAAAAAAAAAGAAGTATTCGGTGTTTCTATACCACAATATTTGAATGTAATCCCTAATGTCCCATCAATGTAACAACAGGTAATATTTTATCCTTTATGGAGAAGATACCAGTGGATTCTTATTTTGGCTTAAAACACACAACAGTTAAGTCCAATATGCTGTAATTTCTTAATGTAAGCAGACAACAAAACACGGCTTTTAATTTTTACAAAATCCTGAAAAATCTATAGAAGAGGAAGTTTGAGGAGCAAGCTCTAAAGCCCTGATAAGGGGTTAATTTATCATTTGTAACTCTCCTAAAATAGGACAATACTTTTAAAAATGGGAAAACTAAAAAAAAAAAAAAAAAATTGGGAAAACTACAAGTTGAACCATCTAAAGCAGAAACCAAAACAAAACATGAACTCACAATGCTTATACTTTTGGGGTTGTAGCAGTTTCCAAATCCAGTCCAGTAACAGCCATTCCTAGTCAAATTGTTTCCATTAGCTAATGAGGGAGGATAACCAATGGTCAGGCAAGAGATAATGAAGTATCAGAGTGATCTTATTTGCATGTTAAATGTAATTTATCCTAAGTGCAACAGAAAGTCATTCAGACTGCACTATTTGATCAAATCTGCCTTCTATTTAGGAGGGTGGTGGAAGGAAAGATGATTGGAAAAGTATTTAACTAAAATACAGGACAGTTTTGATCCCAAAGAAAAGCATCCTTTTTATGACTATGTTGGAGTGCCTGGGAGGTTCGTTGGTCAAGTCTGACTTTGGCTCAGGTCATGATCTCAGGGTCTGGAGATAGAGGTCACGGCAGGCTCTGTGCTCAGTGGAGAATCTGCTTCTCCTTTTCTCTCTACCCCTACTGCTAGCCCCTGCTCCTAGGTATGAGTTCTCTCTCTCTCTCAAATAAATAAAATCTTTAAAAATAAATAAAGTGACTATGTTGTTCCAATGTGGTTCACAGAGAGAACATGGAATCTCTCTCCAACTGGATACACAAAAAGTTTGACAAAAACATAAATTAATAACTAAAGTAAATTATGGGAAAAGGCAAAGGCCACAAACACTATAAAGCAAATAACAGAAAATTAAGAGAGAAGGAAAGGTTGCCGTGGTAGAAGAGGCAGTGATGGGAATATTGACATGAAGGGGAAAAAAATGAATTAAAATCACAATTTTAGATTTTCTTATATTGACGATGTACACAACAACCAGAAACAAACAAACAAAAAATCTGCCTTACAACACCTTTTACTTAAGCAGATTTTGGCATGCTCTTTAAGAGGTTAAAACTCCTACAAGCACTTAGTATGTTCCCCTGCATACAGGAGATACTCAAAAAATACCTAAGAACATAAATACTTCCTATCTTAGTCTCATAAGGAACCTCTGAAAGGCTTCTTGCGTACCTAACACGTAAATTAATGCATAGTTTAGAGACAGCTTAGGTCTTAGAACAATGTAGCTCAATAAGGACATTTCACACTGGTTTAGATCATTCACATTGGCAGAACCCTCCGTGATGAAACACTTCTAATCATGTATATTTGAAAGAAGGAAGGAAGGGAAGGAAAGGGGGAAAAAGGAGGTGGGTTTGAAACAGAGAGCGAACAAGAACCTGTCACAGTAGCTGAGGGTTGTTTTTCCCCCAGATCAGAGAAAGAGAATGTAAGTGGAAAATTACAGTAAAAGAAAACATAATTTGCAGAATTACAAAGGCAATCTCCAAGATTACCTAAATAAATCCACATACTGACACACTGATATTCATGTAAGTGTAGGGTAACAGTCTTAGGCGGCTATGAACAACTCCAAATTTCTAAAATCTAAGCTAGTTAGCAGTAAACAATGAAAAACATGGACCCTTTTTTAAAAAATGAGTAAAAAAAAACAACAACAACTGAACACTAGAGAAATCAGCTGCTTCAGCGTAGATGCTTATGATAACTCAACATTTTGCGGTAGAGCTGAACAATGAAATCCACATCACTTCAGGAATAAGTCACTCAGTAAGGTGAGCTCTCTGGATGTACATATGCATATAACCTAGTTCTTTTTATTACTGCATCTCAGACCACCAAGGAAAGCCTTGTATAATCTCATTTATTTGTCAAAAACGGTCTGTGCGTTCATTTATATTTTAATGGTTTACTTCTCATATAAACTAATGTAAGGAGAGTTGAATGGAAGATAAAGACAATTAAAATATCCAATCATAAAATATAAAGTTCAAAATAAAATAATTTGAGTTAACATAAATATCTACTTTCACATACAAAATTTAAAGGGAGATTTAATTACAGCTGTAATTTGCAACTTTATAAATAATCCAAGTTGTATGAAATCAATGAACCAATCTTAAAATGGTGGAAATAGCCAAAGGCTACTGCTAAAAGGAAGCATTTTATGCTATTAAATAACTTTGGCATTCATACCAAGCCTTTATATAGACATCTCCACCCACAGATTAGCCTGACAGACACCATGCTGAGACTAGGTTGGTGTGGGAAAGGTTACTGCCATCCATCACTGTGAAAATTAATAGCTTTATAATAGTTGAAGAAATAAAGGTATGGCACAGCAACCTTGTAGCAAATATAATTTGCTACCAAAAACGCGTAGGCAAAATCCATTCATAACATTCCCTTCCCATGGCCACCTACAAGTTAATTCATTATTCAAATGCCAAAGACAGCAGCAGGCACACATACTCAGCCAATAAGTCACCATTATAAAAACTGCATAAACATTTCCAGCTCAATCATCTAAGAATAATAGAATGAGACAGGAACATGTTTCCCAAGTATCTCGGCTATAAAACTTGCAACAGCTTTGAAAACAACATGATTACAAGCAAAAATGGACCCAACTAGTATTTTTTTAGTGTCTCGTGGAATAATTTATATATCCCAAGTTTTTTTTTTCTTTCATTTTCTTTTTGAACATCAGAAAACAAAGAATGCAATCTGAAAAGAACTGGTAAGCATTAAAAAGCTAAATAAGCTTACAAGGCTACACCTACATCAATTTGCAAAGGATAATTTCAGAACCCCATGAGGACTGAAGGGCTTGAGTATGAGGAGTAAAATTAGTCTCCTCCATAGTGAAAAATCAAAGTATAATCTGTCTTATTTCCCAGAAGTATCTTTTTATCCATGGCAACTGTCCATGTTCTTTCCAATAAGGAATTCATCACACAGGTCTTGCTAATAGATGACTAAAATTGGAAATATGAACTAAATTTTCAGTTACCTATTTTTTTTTTTTTTTTTTTTAATTTATGATAGGCACACAGTGAGAGAGAGAGAGAGAGGCAGAGACACAGGCAAAGGGAGAAGCAGGCTCCATGCACCGGGAGCCCGATGTGGGATTCGATCCCGGGTCTCCAGGATCGCGCCCTGGGCCAAAGGCAGGCGCCAAACCGCTGCGCCACCCAGGGATCCCTTCAGTTACCTATTGTATCTCAGTAGAAACAAAAACTATTCTTTTCCTCAATACAACAGAGTATGCTACTTTCCCACCCAATATGTGCTCTCCCTTCCTTCCTTAATAATGGAGACCCCATAAGCTTGTCAAATGACTATGTTGTACACCTAAAACCAAGTATGTCAACTATACTCAAACAATTTTTTTTTTAAATAATTGAACTCTAATTTTATTTGGAGCATCAAAGCACCTAGTTTAGTTTTCTAGTTTCCATTATACCTAGATGTGGCCACATACCTAAGTTCTGGCTAATGAGACCAAGTAGAAATGTGAAGGACTTCCTGGGAAACTTGCCTTTTTGTAATTGACTCAACTTAAAGATGGGTCTTTAGGCCCTTCCCCCTTTCTCTTTGCTGCTACCTGAAATACTGACACAATAACTAAACTGCAATCACAGTGATAAAAAAAAAAAAAAAAAGTCACCTAAGAATGTTTCCTGGAAGACAAAAAAAAAAAAAAAAAAGCTATTAAAATAATTGATGGTCCTCCATTGGGCCACAGCACATAAATAAATGTACATTATATCTGACACTAAAATTTCACAATGGGATCTGAAAGACTTCCTAAGATTTTTTTTTCCAGGGCAGCCCAGGTGGCTCAGCGGTTTAGTGCACCCTGCAGCCCAGGGCGTGATCCTGGAGACCTAGGATCGAGTCCCACGTCAGGCTCCCTGTATGGGGCCTGCTTCTCCCTCTGCCTGTGTCTCTGCCTCTGCCTCTCTCTGTGTCTCTATGAATAAATAAAATAAAAAATCTTAAAAAAAAAAAAAAGATTTTTTTCCAGTCCAACATATGAGATCTCAGAAATTCATAACTGCCAAAAATTAAATGCAAATAAGATGTCCTTCAATAGGTAAATGTATAAACAAACTGTGCTACATCCACACAGTGGAGTGTTATTCAACAATAAAAAGAAATAAGCTATCAAGCCACTAAAGGACATGGAGGAACTAGAACTAGCAAATGCAATTTGCTAAGTGAAAGCAGCCAGTCTGAAAAGGCTACATATTACATGATTCCAAACAATATTCTGAAAAAGGCAAAACTATAGAGACAATTAAAAGACCAATAATTGCCATCAATCGGGGGGAGAGGAGATGGGAGGAGGGATAAAGAGATTGAACACTGGGCATTTTTAGAGGGGTGAAACTATTTTGTATAATGGTAAATACATGACATTATACATCTGTCAAAACCCATAAACTATATAACAAAAGGAAACTTAAACTTGTTAGTAATAATGTATCAATATTGGTTCTTCAATTATAACAAATGCACCACACTAATGATAGAAGAAATTGTACATGTTTTAGGAGGTGGAGGGTAAATGAGAACTCTGTACTTTCCACACAATTTTTCTATAAACCTAAAAGTGCTCTAAAAAGTAAAATGTATTTTTAAAAAGGGCAGGGACTAGTGGGTGGGGTTGGCAGGAAGGGGGAAGTTAATGGAGAAGAGGTTAAGCAGCACTGATCTAGCCTGAAGAAAGGCTCCAGCTACTTAAGTTTTAAACTTTAATTAGCTTTCAGAGGTTTTAGAATAATGCAGAACTGGATTCAATCCTGGCATTTACTGATAAGGTGACAAGCTCTTTAACTACTTTCAGCATTGTACAATGGCAGTAAAAATACCAACTTTACATAGGGTATATTTTTTAAAATGTTATGTATAGCAATGTAAATGCAAGTGCACATACAAAGTGCTCAGGCTTTGACACAGAGTAGCTCAGTAAAAGGTACTCCTCTACTTTTTGATCATGAATACCAAAATCTATATATGTCATTCCCATAAAAGGTAATAAAAAGCCTCTAAGACTATTTTACCATTACTTTAATTTACTGCAAAGAAAATCACCCTGAAAAAAATACACATTTAAAAAAAAAAACTGGGAAGCCTGGCTGGTTCAGTCAGAAGAGCATACAACTCATGATCTTGGGGTTATGAGTTCAAGCCCCACACTGGGTATAGAGATTACTAAAAATGAAAATAATAAACTTCAAAAAATAAAAAATTTAAAGAAAAATTTAAAAACTTATGACAACTGGTAGCTTTATATGACAATTATAATACGATGTAGAGCTCAATGATTTAGTGAATAGTACAGTACCAAAATAACGTATCTGTATTTTTTTCCTCTATCACAGGCAACAATCCTACTTGGAAAAAACTAAAGAGAATTTTGTCTAAAACTCTGTGCCAAACTGATAATTAGAATGAAGAATGGAACAATGGTAAAGAGTTACTGTTAAAAAACTTCAAAAACTTCTGGGGCACCTGGGTGGCTCAGCCCATTGAGCATTTGACTCTTGGTTTTGGCTCAGGTCATGATCTTGGAGTCCCTAGATCAAGCCCCACATCAAGCTCCAAGCTCAGCAGGGAGTCCACAGGAGATTCTATCCCCCTCTTCCTACGTCTGCCTCTCCCCCTGCTCCCATCCTCGCACCCCCTCTAAAATAAATAAATCTTTTTTTAAAAAAATTCAAAAGCTCTTGTTATCATTCTGGATTTCTATTTTTTAAGTCAGAAGCAGTGCATATATCAGGAAAGAGTCCAGTAAAAAAGCAGACGTAATCAGATAATGGCTAATAATAATCTATTAGACTTAGTCTGGTTCATCTAAAAATCACAATTTGAGCAAAAATTCTAAGCTCAATTTTTCACAAACATGGTCCTCTAAAGAAAAAAGTTCTATTCCCCTCAGGAAACAAAAGAAATCTAAATAGAAAATGGATACTACTAAAGAATGACAAACTTCCAAAAGTCATGTTCCACTTGATATTTTCTTAAAATCTACTCCCTAATATCAATAGCAGAAAAACAACAGAAACTTCTATTTCTTGTGTTAAGTATGAATCACTGGCTTATTATTACCACTTCTATCACTTTCTTTTTTTTTTTTTTTTAATTTTATTTATTTATGATAGTCACAGAGAGAGAGAGAGAGAGAGAGAGAGGCAGAGACATAGGCAGAGGGAGAAGCAGGCTCCATGCACCGGGAGCCTGACGTGGGATTCGATCCGGGGTCTCCAGGATCGCGCCCTGGGCCAAAGGCAGGCGCCAAACCACTGCGCCACCCAGGGATCCCCACTTCTATCACTTTCATTTACCTCTTCTACCCAGTAATCTTCTCTCATTTGTATCTATTTTATATGTGTGTGTATCTATTATATATCTATTAACACTAAGGAACTTCAATTTTCTTTTTCAAAATGTCCAATGGAAAATGCTTGTGTTCCATAGACAAAACTAATCTTAAAATTATAAACAAATCACCCAACCACTGTTGTCATATTTCTAATAGATATTAAAAATAGCTAACACTTACACAGCATTTGCTAGGTGTCAGGTTCTAAGTACTTTATATATGTTAACTAATTTGATCCTTGAAAGAACTCTGAGGAAAGTACTATCATCAAATCTATGAGAGTAGTTGGATGCTATGATCTTACCAGAAGCATCAAGAAAAGATTTTCATATAACCTCATCTCCATTATAATCTCCAATATAACAGTCATCTTCATCCTCTTCTTTCTCCATAGCTAACAGAAAGTAGGAAAACATACCTTCTCCTAAGTGCTTCTAGAAAGTGCAGGGGGGAGAGAAGTGAGCATCTGTTTCCACAATGTCTTTGGCAATCCACACGAGCAGAAATGGTGAATGAAACTGGTACTTACTCTAGACACACTATGTATTTTTATGTAGTTCAAAAAGTATTTGGTATTGGTTTAATCAAATCATCCAAGTCACAGTCATCATCTTTGGCCACAAATCATTTCACAAAATCCTTAACTGTGATGTTGATTATTTTGAAAGTCAAAATAATTGAGTATTGAGTATTTTAAAATGTCAGTCAGCATCTAGGGTTGACTCTTCTGAAAAGCTCTTCCTTGTCAGTACACATTTTATTATTATGTGAAATAAAATTCCCATACTTTTAAAGTCATTTAAAAATTTAAAAAGGTCGGAGGGATCCCTGGGTGGCGCAGCGGTTTGGCGCCTGCCTTTGGCCCAGGGCGCGATCCTGGAGACCCGGGATCGAATCCCACATCAGGCTCCCGGTGCATGAAGCCTGCTTCTCCCTCTGCCTGTGTCTCTGCCTCTCTCTCTCTCTCTCTCTCTCTCTCTGTGACTATCATAAATAAATAAAAATTTAAAAAAATTAAAAAAAAAAAATTTAAAAAGGTCAATAAATTAATCCCCAATATGATTCCCTACTTTTATCCCAGATGACAGAGACTGAGCAATAAAACATTATTAGCATGAAGAGAAAAAAGGGGATTGAAGGGTAGGTGCCTTAAAAGTATTCCAGAAAATCTGCTTAGCCAACAGTAAAAACTCCACAGAAAAACAACAGAGGGAGAACAGCAGAACTCACATCAAAGTTCAGTTCCTAACTTCCTTTAAAATGCAGTAATTGGAAGAAACAGGAGAGAGGGAAAAAGAACTTTATTTCTTAGAGCAGAAACAGAATGGAGAGGAAGGGAGGTTTCTCTCCATCCCTGTAGTTATTTTAAAATTCTTACTGAGAAATGATCATAGATCTACATGGATCTCCTCTACAAAAGTATATTCATTGGATTTTGAAAAAAGAAAAAAAAATCTTGAAACCAAGTAATAAACATTTAATTCTCAGGTTCTGAATAATAAAAGAAAAATTAATCCCTTCTCTGGGATTAACTGCAGCCTGCTGTCTCAAAATTTGGGAAATTAAAAAAAAAAATTGGGGAAATTAGTGTTAGGGATCTAGTAGATTTAAACTCTCCAATGGTTTCCACTAAACTCGAAATTAAATACAAAAACATGCTTACCACAACCTCAAAGAGCCTTAAGATCTGGCTCCTACCCACCTCTGCAATTTCATTCCCACTATGTGCAGGCACAAAGCTTTGATTAGTAATTAAAACTGTCAAGCTTGTTTTCACCTATAGCTTTGAGCATTATTTCCACTGCCTGGAGAGAGCTGGATCCCTAGTTTAAATTTATCTCCTCAAGGAAACCTTTCCTAACTGCCTTTATCTTTCCATTCTTTAAGGGACAGGAGTAAAATTAAGGTAACTATGATTTACTGAGTATCTAAGAAACGCTGGGCAAGCTTTCACATGATTTCCATTTAATCTTCACAATAAACCTCAGAGATATTATTCTTATATGAGGAAAACAGATGCAGAGATTGAATAGCTAGTCCAAGGTCAAATAGGTAATATATAACAAAGATTCAAGCCCAACATTGTCAAATCCCAAACCCACAATCTTTCTGCTGCACTATATTGCCTCTCTGTTTAAAGAGAAACCATTTTACTAGGAGGAAATGCTTAATTAAATACAAAGCTACAAAAAGGACTATAGTCTATATAAAGATCTATAAACTGACAGTATGGATAATTAACTCTGTATCTGAACCCTCATTTGGTATCTGTATTTCTTTTATATTACCAATTAGCTAACTAGGATCATTAAAGGAACAACAGTTATTTCTCCTAAGACTCAAAGATTTCATAAGATATATTTAAAATGTGGCTATTTTTCTTCTGTACTTTATATATTTGGTATTACAGGTAAATTAAGTAGTTAAATTACAGAATTTCTGAGTTTACTCCAAGGAGATCAGGTAATATGTACTCAAAAATGGCATTTTTTTTTTTTAATGAAGAGCCAAGATTTTTAACATTTTCCAATTAAGGTTAATAAACTGGAACAATACTGAGGCAAAGTTAATTTGAAAAAGCAATGCCCAAGTACTCTGGAAATATATATTCTATTTTGGCTTCTTGCTGTTTACATACTTGCCTAACTTTCTCAACCAGGATTACAAAATTCCAGAAGACAAGCTCTTTAACTTATATCCATAATACTTGCAATGGAAGGACTCAAAATATTTTTTTAAGATTTATTTATTCATCTTAAAGAGAGAGAGAGAATAGCCAAGCAGCCTCCCTGCTGAGCACAGAGCCAAGGGAAGAAAGCATTGGATGGAGGACCCTGAGATCATGATCTGAGCCAGAAACAGGAGTGGGATGCTTAACCAACTCTGTCACCCAGACAACCTCTCAAAATATTTTTAAATGCCAATTATGAGAAAAAAGAAATCAATTTTCTTTTGTATACCCTGTGTTAGTTTTTAAATATGTCCATAAATTGTTTAGTATTCCTTCCATTAGAACACAAAACCAAAATCCCCTCTCCTTAAGGGTGGGTTGACTTAGTGACTTCCGTCTAAGAAAAAGAACAGGGCATAAGTGACAGTATATGACTTCCAAGACTAGGTCATAAAAGGCACTGCAGCTTCCTCATGGCTCCCCCTCATTTGGATTACTCACTGCAGGATAAACTAGCAGCCATGTACTGAGAACATTCGAAGGGTTTGCACAGAAGTCCACATGGCAAGGGACAAAGGCTTCCTGCCAACAGCCAGTGAGGGTGTAAAGGCTCCTAACAACAGTCAGGTGAGTGAGACATCTTCCTGCCCAAACAAGCCTTCATATGACTACAACCTGGCCAACATCTTGACTACAACATTAACACACTGAGCCAAAACAACCCTGCTCACTGGTTCCTGAATCTCTAGCCTACAAAGCCGTGTGAGATAAAAAATGGTCACTGTTGCTTTAAACTACTAAGTTTTGGAGGTGGTTTGTTACATAGCAATAGATAAAGATTTAAGAAATCTCAATTATTAAATTCCTGACATTGTTTCTCATGAACATCTGCCTCAACCTTTTTCCTTCCTCAACACTCATCAGAATCTTGGAGATTAAGGTAGTTTATTTATTTAGAAAAGGCCCTGCCACACGATCCTCTCACACCTCACCCTGATTTGATAATCACTGATAAGGAACATAATGAACTGAAAATACAGTAAGTACCCTCTAGATGTTGAGTAAAGTAAGTTAAATAAGAGCTTTTGCCAGACTCAGACAGAACCCAGGCTCTACTTGGACTTCCAACTGGGATGATTTATCTAACCCTCAGGGGGATTTCTCCTACTTTCTCTTTCCCCTGAGTCCTATGAATAGGCTTTCATAGCAGGACAAGAGCCCCACCCAGAATTTTTATAGAAACCCTAACAGATTAAAATGCCTAATTCTACATAAGACAAGTTTCCAAAGTTGTAAGTTATAGAACTATTTAAATTACTACCCGTCCCACCAATACGCCCCACCCTGTAAAAAAAAAAAAAAAAAAAATAGGAAGCATATTCTGGTGACACTTTCTTAAGGTTAAGAAAAGCAAATAATCTCCTCTCACACATGCCACATTCAAGTCTGTCCTGCTATTAATAAGGTGCCAGGTTTACTCATGAAGTAATCATGGAAAGGCAGACAACAGGTGTGCAGTGTCATGCCATTTAAGATCAACTGGGCTAATTCCTCATGCAAGTTTACTAAGGAGCAAGGGGAGAAGAGAGGGATATAGTAAAGGATGACAGTAGACAGTGGACTGTGCTCTAATACACACCAAATTGTACTCTTACTTATCTTGTGAATTTCATTTCCCTGCCCCAATCACTTTTGTAAATATATCCATTAAATTTCCAAATTGCAAGAGATGAATGAAAGCAACATAAAAGATGTACAAATCATGTTATACCACTCATCCTCCAAACCTCAAGCAAAATCCATTTGGCTGTTCAAATTCTATCTCCAAGTTAAGTACCTAAAGAGATTTCTCCCCCACTTTTTTTTTTTTTAAGATTTTATTTATTGACTCATGAGAGACACAGAGACAGAAAGGCAGAGACACAGGCAGAAGGAGAAACAGGCTCCATGCAGGGAGCCTGACGTGGGACCCGATCCCGGGACTCCAGGATCACGCCCTGGTCTGAAGGCATCGCTAAACCCCTGAGCCACCCGCTGCCCTCTCCCCCACTTTAAACATGTATGCATCAGTTCATCACTGGCTTCTACTAAAGTATTGAACTATTACTTAAAGTTATTGTTTACTTTCTCTTTTTTAAGCATTTATTTATATTGTGAAAATAAAATAAGCTCACTGCAAAAATTTCAGAGTACAAAAAGCTATAGTCTCCTACATCCAAACCTTAGATCTATTTGCCACAGCTTATGGTCATCAACAGTTTCTTGTGTATCCATTCAATTAGAAATTACTGACTTTCCAGGGAAGCCTGGGTGGCTCAGCAGTTAAGCATCTGACTTCGGCTCAGGGCATGATCCTGGGGTCCTGGGATCGAGTCACACATCAGGCTCCCTGCATGGAGCCTACTTCTCCCTCTGCCTATGTCTCTGCCTCTCTCTGTGTCTCTCATGAATAAATAAATAAAATCTTTAAAAAAAAATTATTTACTTTTCAAATGCTTGTACTCTACTTCCTTCTGAAGAAAAGAGCCATGCTTTATATTTCTTTGTATCCCACCCAGCACACTGCATATAGTAGAAAATAAATATTTGTGGATTTAACTGTGACTACAAAATACCTGCTGTTCATTTATTTCTGGAATTAACAATTCCAATAAGCAAACTTTGCTTGTTTACACACATTTCATGTAATGTGAAATGAATAAATCTACAAAAATCATGTCATAGCACCAACAAGATAAACAGAAAAAAAATACATGTTTAAATACAATAATGAAGTATTTGATCCTTCTGTAAAAAAACTTTTTTTTTTTTTTTTTAGATTTTATTTATTTATTCATGAGACACAGAAAGAGAGAAGCAAGACACAAGGAGAGGGAGAAGCAGGCTGCCTGTGAGGACCCCAGGATCACACCCTGAGCCAAAGGCAACAGAGGATCAACCACTGAGCCACCCAGGCTTCCCTGGAAAAAAAAAAATCTTAAGTGTCCTACATGACATCTTACTTCAATAATGATCTGCATATCTGAAGGTAACTTATGTAGTAATTTATATTAACATTCATGACTAATCACTTTCAGGTTAGAAATTGGCACTTCTTCTGCCTGCAGCTCCCCCTGCTTGTGAGTGCACTCTGTCAAATAAATAAATACTTATTTGAGAGTGGGGGTAGAGCACAGAGGGTGAAGCAGACTCCTCACTGAGCAGAGAGCACAACATAAGACTCAATCCCAGGACTCCGGGACCATGACCTGAGCTGAAGACAAATGCTTAACCGACTTAAGCTACCCAGGTGTCCCTCTTTGCACATTTCTCTCTTTTTTTTTTTTTAAATAAACTCTACCCCCAACATGGGGCTCAAACTCATGATCCCAAGATCAAGAGCTGCATGCTCTACTGACTGAGCCAACCAGAAGCACTTCAAACTTCTATTCTTTATAAACAAAGTAATAATGACAGAATCCAATTTAATTTATGTGTAACTGTCCTGGTCAAAGACTGAAGGAGAAATGTATCTATGGACTAGGGGAGTACAGGCATGAAAAGTCTAGATTCTACACTAAGTACTGAGGAAAACAAACACACTAACAAACCGCTTTTTATACAAAGAACACTACTGTAGGAATGTATCTCCAGCCTAAAAAACACAAAGTTACAAAATGTTCATTCCATTTCCTCTGTAAGTTTGAGTTCTTTTCTATCACATATGTATCTCAAGTTCCAGAAAGATGTGTTCTTCCCAAATTTCTATCCTAGAAATTTTAAAAAGCAGAGCAGCACTATCAATGACACAAAGGAATGCTAGATCATTTTTACTTACTATTTAGGGGATGGAAAAAGTTAATGCTGTTCTTGCTATTCCCATAGGAAAAGGGAGACTGCCACTTCCTTGTGATTGTAAATGCTTCCATTTCAGAAAAGAAAGCATTTTTTTCATGCTGCATCATTTTTAAGAGGCTGTATATCTCACTAAAATTTAAGAATAATTCAAAGCCATGAGAAAATATTGAACTTAAATATACTATCATTAAGTACTGGATAACAGTGATTGTTAGAATAAAATTGCTTTTAAAACATGAATAGAAAAAAAAATAAAAATTAAAAAATTAAAAAAACATGAATAGCAAAAAGAAAAAAGAAAAAAAAAAACATGAATAGCCTTTGGTAAGTCTCTATCTTCAAACCATGTGTCCTATCTTCAGAATGTGTCCTATCCATGACACATTCTGGAAATAATAAAATTAATCAAAGAAGAGTGGACTTAAATTATAATCTGTGGGTCACAATATGACAGAAGGGAAAAGAAGCTATACAATGAAGACCAAAGAATAAGAAACCATCTTATTCTCCTAGCTGCTCCAAGTGGATGTTTGCTTCCCTTGTACTGAAGGTCAGGCCTCCATCAAACCACTGAGTCAGTTTTACTCAGACAGTCATGAGGAGGCCGACTGCACATGACAGCATGCTGTGTAATGCATGACACACCGTTTCTGAGCATAGATCTGAAGCATTCAAACAACATTAACAAAAGTCACTTACGGGATTGAATGAATCCAACTGTTCCCTTCTTTCCCAGCTTCCCATCATCTCCCATGAGTTATAAAGAACAATTTTCAAGGGGTACTAGAAGTAGAAATCTCTTAAAAAGGCAGCTAAGTTATAAAATATACATACTCTTAAAGCTTTCCTGCATTTTTATTTAAATAAACTAAAAACAGGGGTGCCTAGGTAGTTCAGTTGGTTAAGCATCTGACTTCAGCTCAGGTCATGATCTCAGGGTCCTGGGATCGAACCCCAAGTCAAGCAGCAAGTTGAGTCGGGCTCTGTGCTCAGTGGGGAGTCAGCCTGTCTGTCTCTCTTCCTCTCCCTCTGCTCCTACCCCCACTCATGTTCACTCTCTCTCTCAAACGAATAAAGTCTTTTTTAAAATAAATAAATTAAAACAAACCAGAGAATTTTAATAAAGTATTCAATGTAACTATATATACATGACTAAATTCTTTTAAAATGAACAAAAAATACTGGGATGCCTGGTTGGCTAAGTAAGTTAAGCATCTGGCTCTTGTCTCAGGTCAGGTCTTGATCTCAGAGTTGTGAGTTCAAGCCCTGTGTGGAATCTAGATAAGATAAAATTAAATTAAAATTAATTTAATTTAGGGCAGCCCGGGTGGCTCAGTGGTTTAGTGCCGCCTTCAGCCCGGGGCGTGATCCTGGAGACCCGGGATCGAGTCCCATGTCAGGCTCCCTGCATGGAGCCTGCTTCTCCCTCTGCCTGTGTCTCTGCCTCTCTCTCTCTCTCTGTGTCTCTCATGAATAACTAAACAAAATCTTTAAAAAAAATAAAAATAAAAATAAAAAAATAAAATAAAATTAATTTAAAAAAATAAACTGCCTAAAAGAATGGTGTTTCTTTCAATCCTACTCATAGAGTGCATATGCACAGTGCATAGCCCATCCCAACTGCTTGATATTATTATGCAACAATACTGCTGAAGTCTAGAATTCTGACTCTGTATTGCTATACCCAACTGGTCAACTAAATTATACCCATCTTCCCACTTACAGCATTTATTTACAGTTTACAACCTTGTAATATATAATATACAACCTTGAAATATATAAATAAATATATTTTATTATTTATTAGTTGAGACTTATCAACCTCGACTAGACTATAGGTTATTTGAGGGCAGGAACCATGTCTTTTACTTTCTAGCATAACAAGTGCAAAAGCAGAGGCTCTGGAGTCATATTACCTGGATTCATTTCCAACCTCCACCATTTGCTTTGTGACCTTGACAAAAATATTTACCTTCCCTATGCCTCAGGTTTCTCATCTGCAAAAAAAGATAACAGCAAGCAGCTGTTGTAAAACTTACATGAGTTATAAATTCTAAATGTCTTAAGTGTCTTGTACACAGTATACACTACAAAATATTAGGTTATTATAATTATCTGTATCCCCTACAATACCTAGCACCAAACCCTGCTCCTTTAATAGGTGTTCAAGTATCTCCCAACTGGCTACAAAATGTACAACTATATCAGCAATACAATTTCTCTCATCACCACCATATAATTTATGAACAATGAAGTCTCTACTGTTCAAGAACACCTTCTTGGGGCACCTAGCTGGCTCAATTGGTGGAGTGTGTGACTCTTGATCTCAGGGTTGTGGGTTGGAGTCCGACATTAGGTGTAGAGATTATTTAAAACAAATTCTTAAAAAACAAAAAAGAATACCTAAATTGTTCAACATATTTCTCTCAATCAAAAATGTACATCCCTACTTTCCAATCTAGTGCTAGAATACTTTCCTCACATAGCTTTTTTTTTTTTTAAGATTTTATTTATTTCTTCATGAGAGACATAGAAAGAGGCAGAGAGAGACACAAAGGGAGAAGCAGGCCCCCTATGGGGAGCCCGCTGCATGACTCGATCCTGGGATCATAACCCAAGCCAAAGGTAGACGCTCAACCATGGAGCCACCAAGGCGTCCCTCTCACATAGCTTTTAATAGCAAACTACTATGATAGAAAATATTAAATATGGTGTAATATTTTTGCTATAGTAGAGAGATTACACTTGACCCAGCCCAATATCTTCGTGACTCTGATTCACAAGACAATATAGTCTCTAAGAACTGAAACTCATGGGATGTTTGAAAAGAATAATTAGTCACAGCAAAATTTTGCACTAGGAGAGATGTGAGAAAAATCATTTGTTTAGTAATAGAACTAGAATTACAGCTTTTGAGTAAGATGATACCCCCAGTGAAGAAGATGCAGATATATGTATGCTGGGAGAGTTTGAGGAGGAGGAATTGGAAAATAACCACTAAAGCACAGAACATATTCTTCAATTATTTGTTCTGCATCTGTTCAACAGTGCCAGCTACTAAGTATGAGTGAGCAGGAAACCTAAGGCAATCCAATTTTAAGCTGGTTAAAATATCACATACATTATCAGAATATGGGAAAGTTCATATATATTCTTGTGAAAAATAGTTGAACTTCTTAATCTCAAAAGCAAAACAAAATGAGATATCTGCAGACATTTTTCATTATGTATTAAAAAATAATAAAAAAATAAAAATAAAAATAAAAACTTATGGTATTAAAACCACAATGAGATAACACTTCACACCCAATAGAAGGCTATTATCAAAAGAACAGAAATAACAAGTGTTGGCAAGGTTATGGAGAAACCGGAATCCCTGTGCTTTGTTGTAAGAATGTAAAATGGTGGAAAACAGTATGGAGGTTCCTCAAAAAATTAAATACAAAATTAATATATTATTCAACAATTCCACTTCTGGGTAGATACCCAAATGAACTAAATGCAAGGACTCAGATATGTATACACCAGTGTGCACAGCAGCATTATTCATAATAGTCAAAAAGCAGAAGCAACCCAAGTGTCCACTGACATAAATGGAGAAATAAATGTAATCTAAACGTATACTGGAATATCATTCCATTTTAAAAAGGAAGGACATTTTGATACATGCTACAATAAGGATGAACCTTGAAGACATTATGCTAAGTGAAATAAGTCAACTGACCATCTAATTTTGTACTAGTTTGTTCATATAGAACAGAGTTTTTAAAAAAAATCATGTTTCTAGTTTTGTACTCCAAACTTATGGGTTTTTTCTTTCATTTTTTTTCTTTTTAAGTAGGCTCCACACTGGGTGTGGAGCCTAATGCAGAACTTGAACTCACAACCCTGAGATCAAGGCCTGAACTGAGATTAAGAATTGAATGCTTAATCGAATGAACCACCCAGGTGCCCTACATTTTATTTCTTTTTTCCCCAAAGATTTATTTACTTATATTAGAGAGCGAAAGAGCACATGACCAGGGGAAGAATAGAGGGAGAAAGAATCCTCAAGCAGACTCCCTGCTGAGCATGGAGCCCAACTCAGGGCTTGATTCCAGGACACTTGAGATCATGATCTAAGCCAAAATCAAAAGTCAGATGCTTAACCAACTGAGCTACCCAGGTGCCCTCCACATTTTATTTCTAAAGACAAGGAAGGGATTGAGTTCATCATGGCAATACCCTAGGAATAAATGGTCTATCATAATATAAATAGTTCTTTGGGAACTTATCTTACAAATCATAGTAACCAGACAGAGGTAGCAGTTTCCATACAGTATGAATTCAAAAGTAATCGCCTATATATACTGAACTAGCAAATATAACATCAAACAGGATGATAATGCATTCTATTGCATGCAAAATTATTGTTTTTCATGTATCTTCTATTTCTACTTAATAAAATCATTCTCCACCATTTTAAGGCTGAAAGAAAATTAGGTAAAACCTGTGTTAACCACTGTAACTGACCATAAAACTGGCTAAAATTATAATAGCTAGCTGTTGTTTTCTGCATCCATAGAAAATGTGGAAGTGCTGAATTTTCTATAAGATTTATGAGAAACTCCATGCCTAGTTCTTAGATTCCTGATGGAGGTTAATAAGTATATATTCTACATTGTTTATAAAGAGATATCATCCCTGGGGCGCCTGAGTGGCTCAGTGTGTTAAGTGTCTGCCTTTGGCTCCGGTCATGATCCCAGGGTTCTGGGATCAAGTCCCATATCAGGCTTTTCGCATGGAGCCTGCTTCCCCCTCTGCCTGTGTCTCTGCCTGCCTCTCTCTCTCTCTCTCTCCGTCATAAATAAAATAAAAAAATAAATAAAATAAAATAAAATATAAAATAAAATAAAATATAAAATAAAATATAAAATAAATAAATAAAATAAAATGATGGTGCATGAATAGAAATAAGTTTATATAGAAAAGAGATTCCACAACTAGAAATATTTCCACTTTAAAAAAAGTCAACTCACTTCAATAAAAATGATTAAAATTTCTTAAAAAGTAAAATCAGCTGATAAAAGCTGGTCATAAAATAAGAGAACCACTCCCAAAGGGGAGAGAGAATTCTTTTTTTTTTTTTTGGAAACATTTTTTTAAAGATATATTTATTTATTTGAGAGAGAGAGAGAAAAGAGAAAGTGTACACACAAGTGAGCATGGAGAGATGGGCAGAAGGAGAGAGAGAATCTTAAGCAGACTCTGTGCTTGGGGATCCCTGGGTGGCACAGTGGTTTAGCGCCTGCCTTTAGCCCAGGGTGTGATCCTGGAGACCCAGGATCGAGTCCCACATCAGGCTCCTGGTGCATGGAGCCTGCTTCTGTCTCTGCCTCTCTCTCTCTCTCTCTCTCTCTCTCTGTGTGTGACTATCATAAATAAATTTAACAAAAAAAAAAAAAAAGACTCTGTGCTGAGTGAAAAGCCCTGCTCAGGGAGACCATGGCCTGAGCTGAAAACAAGAGTCACTTTAGCAAATGCATCACCCAGGTGCCTGAAGAGGGTAATTCTAAAAGTGAGGCTAGGGGAACTGGTGGCATCTGACTGATTTCAGCTCTGGTCGGCTCTGGTCATGATCTCAGGGTCATGGGATTGAGCCTCAAGTCATGCTCCCTAAGCGGGGAGTCCGCCTCTCTCCCTCTCTCTCTGCCTCTGCCTCTCCCTGGTGTCCACTTGGTCCTGCTCCCTCTCTCTCTCCAACAAAGTAAATCTTTAAAAAAGAGAGAGACAGGCTATTGTCTTACAGTGCACACATCTAACAGGCTACCAAAAATAAAATAGAAATGACCCATTTTCTTTTTAAAGATTTTGCTGAAACTGTTGAAAGAAAACTTTTTTTTATATATTTTATTTATTTATTAATAAGAGACAGAGAGAGGCAGAGACACAGACAGAGGGAGAAGCAGGCTCCATGCAGGGAGCCTGACATGGGACTCAATCTCGGGTCTCCAGGATCAGGCCCTGGGCCAAAGGTGGTGCTAAACCACTGAGTCACCCAGACTGCCCAGAAAACTTATGTTTAAACAAAATATCTGCAAAATAAACACCCTAATGAAAGATTCATCTAACCATAATATCATGACAATCTACCCAGGTACTCATTTATAAAAACATTTGCCTCGGGATCCCTGGGTGGCGCAGTTTGGCGCCTGCCTTTGGCCCAGGGCGCGATCCTGGAGACCCGGGATTGAATCCCACATCGGGCTCCCGGTGCATGGAGCCTGCTTCTCCCTCTGCCTATGTCTTTGCCTCTCTCTCTCTCTCTCTGTATGACTATCATAAATAAATAAAAATTAAAAAAAAAAAAAAACATTTGCCTCTTGTCCACTGAACTCTTATGTGGAGAGAATATGCTCTATAAACCAAATCACATTTCAGAAAACTTGTTTCGGGGATCCCTGGGTGGCTCAGCAGTTTGGTGCCTGCCTTTGGCCCAGGTCGCAATCCTGGAGTCCCGGGATCAAGTCCCGCGTGAGGCTCCCTGCATGGAGCCTGCTTCTCCCTCCTCCTGTGTCTCTGCCTCTCTCTCTCTATGTCTATCATAAATAAATAAATCTTTAAAAAAGAAAATAAAAAAGAAAACTTGTTTCACTGAGGCAGGGTTTCTCAACCTAGGCAGTTACTGACATTTGGAACAGGACAATTCCTTGCTGTAGGGGCGATCTTGGGCACTGCAGAATGTGTAACAAGGCTCTGACTTCAACCACTAGACACTAGGCTCCACTCCCTCCACCCCAGATGTGACAATCAAAAAAGTCTCCAGACACGGCCAAATGTCCCCAGGGGATCAAAATGAACCCAGCTTAAGAACCATTGATCTAAAGATTGAACAGCCTTGACAGCACTTCAGACTTTCCTTTCTCTCTACTCATAATTTAATAAATATTAACGACCTCTTCTTTCAGTGACTTGCAAATTTTATATGCAAATTTTATACCCCAAGCCCTCCTTGAGTGCCCAGGAAGTACCTCAGGAGTACCCATGGGGTATAACCTGAGCTGATCCACTTCCATTTTTTCTGGGGTTCTGGGTATTTTGAGGGAGTCCAGGGAATTTGAAAATCCTGACAGAAACATATCATAATACCAAATTTCATACAGTATTGAATGAAAAACCTCATATTTTCCCTCCTTTGTCTTTTTATATTTTACATCAAGGCCAATTTTGGAAAAACAGACAGGTGGAAGAACACTGGGTTATGAGAGGGTATAGTGAAGAGGGGACCAGAAGGCACGTTGAATGTTCAGCTTATTTGTATTTCTTCAGCCCAATAGAAAACGAAATGTAGTCTTTAGAAGACTTACAGTAGTAGTATGTTCTACTTTGCTTAAGCAAACATCAGATGTTCAAAGGCCTGAATTATAAAAGTTGAAATCCAACTTGCATCCTTAGGAGAAACTGATGAATTAACTTAATGCTGAAATTATATGTTTGCTTTGTTTTAAACCTCTTAAAAGCTATTTGATTCTTTTTGCCCCCAGGCAACAAACTTTATTTCCAGTTTTATCAAGAAATAATTGACACACATCACTACATAAGATGTACAGCATATTTGGTTCTTAAAATGAAAATAATCTTGTTCTTCCCAGCCTTCAAAGATCTCCTCATTTAACCATTTTAAACAAAAAAATCAATATATATAGAGAGATCCTATATTTTATATATATACATATATATATATATGTATATGTATATATATCACATTGAATCCTCTGTAAAAGAAACCTTCAAATTTAATGTGCAACAAAATTACCTGGGTGCTTGTTAAAATATATACCTTGGCCACAGCTCCTGGAGATTTTGACTGGTGGGAAATGGGGGTAGGAAGGGTCCAGTGATCTGCATTTTAAAAAGCATTTCCAGTGATTCTTATGCATGGTCTAAAAATCTCATTTTTAATAACACTAGTTGACATATTGAATTTGACACCAATATCATATGTTAGAAAACTCTAGCATTCTCTATCCACAGACTATACCATATTTGGTATTTATTACCACTAGTCTCTGTTCAACTCAAATAAGATCTAAAAATAAAAATAAATTTTTGAATACTGTGCAATTAAATGGTCCAGAGTAATGTGTGAACAAAGAAAAAGAAAATATTATAGATTCATTTTATGATCAATAGCTAGACTATAAAATCCGACAAATCTCTTCATTAACTCTTCCCTCATGTAAAAATTACACTTATCCCAGCTATAATTTTATATAAGATACACCAAAAAATAAATAAAACTTTACTGGTTATAAAAATCCTAGTTATGGGCAGCCTGGGTGGCTCAGTGGTTTAGTGCCGCCTTCAGCCCAGGGCCTGATCCTGGAGACCCGGGATGGAGTCCCATGTCGGGCTCCCTGGATGGGGCCTGCTTTTCTCCCTCTGCCTGTGTCTCTGCCACATGCTCTCTTTCTCTCTGTGTCTCTCATGAATAAATAAATAAAATCTTTAAAAAAAAAATCCTAGTTCTCCAATAATGGTTTTTCATGCACCACAAATATACCTGTCTCCAACAAATAGTACAGTCAGTTCATGAATCAGTCATTTTGATTCATTCTGTTTCCGGATACACATTAAGATGACATGCTAGGATGTAAACAGAAAAATGACTTCTCAGGTCACTTTTGACATCCAATCATTTTTACTGCATTCCTTCGTTCCCGAGGACCCAAAATATTATTTAAGCAAATGGCCATGTCAATTTTATTTTCTCCATTTTTGACTTAAGCACAGTTAAAGCAGACAGCATCATTTTCTTTTTGACTTAAAGTGCCTTCCAAAATACTCAATTTTTTCAACTCTGACGTCAGTTTTAGAAAACTGATGAACAGTCCCATACTGATCTATTTTTTTCTTATACCAGACAAAAATAGGATTGCTGATAAAGCACACTAATGTTTTCACACTTCACCTAACATTTCAATCCCATTCAGTTCAACATTTCATGAGTCTCAGACTGGTGGCACATTTAGTCATTGATTTTTTTTTCAGCAGTAGCAACAGGAATCAGCTACATAGATTCCATGCTCTTTTAGAAGACTCAGGGTGCCCTGGCTGAGTTTTTTGTTTGTTATTATTTGTTTTAAGCTATGTACAGAGAATCATGAACAAAGTGGAGAAAGCTTTAGGGTTTAGGGGGAAAAAAAGAGTATAATGACAACAAGTAACAATGACAAAGCAAAACTACTTGATTCCTATTAGGAGATAATAAATTCAACCCTAGATTGGGGTCTCTAACTATGAGCAAAGTCACAATCTGTTTTAGATCCAGTTTCCTTATCTCGATTTATTTCACAAAATTGTTATGAGGAACATGAAGGGAAGTGGATATCACAAATTTCCAATAGCTGCACAATATATATTTTTAATCCTTTAGTGAACAAAATACATTTTTTTATAAAGGAACATTAAGAAGAAATTGGAAAAAGATTAAAAAATGTATTCACAAAACTTCCAAAGGTGATTTTCTATCAAGAAAATATCGTACAGGGGGCAGCCTGGGTTGCTCAGCAGTTTGGCATCGCCTTCGGCCCAGGTCGTGATTCTGGAGACCCAGGATCGAGTCCCCATGTCGGGCTCCCTGCATGGAGCCTGCTTCTCCCACTGCCTGTGTCTCTGCCTCTCTCTCTCTCCCTGTGTCTTTCATGAATGGATGAATAAAATCTTTAAAAAAGAAAATATCGTACTGATATTCAAAAAGCAGTTAGGGATAGATCTTAGAAACTAGAGACTAGTAAGTCTAATGACACTCAGCTAGAAAAACTTGAAAATGTATTATAAAACAGATGATTTGTAAAAACATGGGGGGGGGGGAACACAAAGAAAAGGCGGTTGCTGGGATCCTGCTTTGATTCTCTGTAACACATTAAAAGAATTTGAAAGAATATTATCATATTCCAAATCTTAACTGGGCTTTATTTAAAAGATTTTGCTATTTCATTCACTGAAGTTATATTTTATTTTAAATATAAGTAAATCTATTTTAAAATGCAGGTTTACGGGCATCTGGGTGGCTCAGTGGTTCAGCATCTGCCTCTGGCATAGGTCATGATCCCAGGGTCCTGGGATTGAGTCCCACATCAGGGTCCCCAGGGGAGCCTGCTTCTCCATCTGCCTATGTCTCTGCTTCTCTGTGTCTCTCATGAATAAATAAAACCTTTTTTAAAAATTAAATTAAATTAAAAATAAAATAAAATGCAGGTTTACTAGTTACTTGCAAGACAAATTTAAGGCCCTTTTTAACTAACATATGAAAACATCATACAATACTTAATCAGAATGGGTTAGAGTTGAGTTCATCTCAGAAACTGAACTTGATTGAGATATTAGCCCATAAATCTACTCTGGTCAAATCTTCAAAAAGATTATGATTCAAACAGTAACAGTTACTTTATTTCTCAAAGACTTCTAGTTTTAACTCTATAAGGAAAGTCAAAGGGAATATTTTGATCTTTAAAAACACAAAATAGTCTCATTCCAAGGTCTTCAAAAGTATCCTCCAATATATGGCATAGTTCTGCAAAATGAGAACAATAATACTTATCTTACTGCTAATAGGACTGTTATGAGATCAGATTGAGACATATTATGTGTGAATGTTTTGAACTGTTATTAAGTCCTACACAAATGTTAGGCATTGTATTAGCCTATGTTTAGCTCAACTGCAGATTTATGAATTAAATCAATAATTATAAAAATTAACAACCTGTTTTAAGAAACTTTCAGCCTAAGTATTCATATTTTTCAATAGTATTATTTAACTGAAGTAATTATTTTTTAAAAGTTTAATAATAGTTAATGATTGAAATAATGGAGTAATAAAAGACCTATCATTATATTACCCTAGTGAATTCTTCTTGTATGTTGATACCCTAATAAACACAAGACTTTTTACTGAAACAGTATACTCCCTCATGGAATCCACACCTTCATAAGGCCAGAGTATATGTTCATTTAAGAGACAGTTACTGTTATGAAAATATCAAAATGAACAAAACTCCCCTTCAATCAGCAGCTGTCAATAAGGAAACATACACAAATAAATAGAATACAAGTTAAATGAAGAAAAGTTCCATAACAGAAATATAAACAAAGTTTAAGAGAAACTCAAAGAAGACAAAAGTTATTCCTAGCTATATAGAGGAAAGTAGATGGAAAGGAAAGAAGGAAATGTCAGGAAAGACTTCAAGAAAGAAATCATATTTATGCTGGGTCCTAAAGGATACAAGGATTTGGAAACATCCCTAAATAAAATACATATTTCTCTGAAAGAAAAAAAATGGTTCCAGTTCACTAGGGGAAAAAAAAAAAAAAAAAAAAAAAAAAAACATTATCTTAGTAAATACCAACATCCCTCCAATCTTTCTTCACCATTAAACTAGAAGTTACCCTTGACACATCTCCCCATCTCTCCCCATATCAAGTGTCCCAAAACTAATCCTTCACCCAATCTTATCCATTTTAATCTCCTAAATATCTCCCAAGTCTGTCTACTTCTCTCTTCTCCACTATCATCTCCCTAGCCTAAATTATCACCATCTCTTGCCCAAAATACAATAACCTGACTGATCTCTCTGGCTATACTATAGCCAGAGTGATTTTTTCCTAAAGCAAATGGACCAGGCATCATCTTCCAGACCCAAATCCTTGACACATAGCTACTTCTCATGTGTCATGGTATAAGCCTCATCTTATACGATGTGCCCTCTCACTAATTGAGATCCAGTCAGTCTGGTCTTTATTCAGTTTCTCAAACTTCCTAAGCTCACTAGGATCAGGTCCTTGCACATGCAGTCCTCTCCACCTGGGACTTCCCCCACTCCTAATACCCTTCACCTAGTTATCTCCCATTCATCGTTTAGATCTCAGTCACTTCCTCAAGAAAGTCTTCTCTATTCTACCAAACTAAATTAGATTAGTTATACACACTAGAACAGACACTATGTACTTTCACTGTAATTTTATATTTATTCTATGTTTGATTAATAATTACTTCCTTGACTAAACTATAATCCCTATTAGAATAATAGGGCCCATAAATAATTTTGTCTTCGGGCAGCCCCGGTGGCGCAGTGGTTTAGCGCTGCCTGCAGCCCAGGGCGTGAT
Organism: Canis lupus familiaris; assembly: GCF_011100685.1. NCBI lineage: Eukaryota > Metazoa > Chordata > Mammalia > Carnivora > Canidae > Canis > Canis lupus. The sequence continues at coordinate 21,457,589 of NC_049228.1, forward strand.
CCTGGAGACCCGGGATCGAGTCCCACATCGGGCTCCCTGCATGGTGCCTGCTTCTCCCTCTGCCTGTGTCTCTGCCTCTCTCTCTAGCTGTGTCTCTATGAATAAATAAAAATAATATAATAATAATAATGATAATGATAATAATTTTGTCTTCACGGGACACCTGGATGGCTCAGTGGTTAAGCTCTGCTTTCAGCTCAAGGCGTGATCCTGGAGTTCAGGGATCAAGTCCCACATCAGGCTCCCCGAAGGGAGTGTGCTTCTCCCTCTGCCTATGTCTCTGCCTGCCTCTCTCTCTCTCTCTCTCTCTCTCAGTGTCTCTCACAAATAAATAAATAAAATCTTTAAAATAATAATAATAATAATTTTGTCTTCAGGGTGCCTGGGTGGCACAGTTGGCTAAGCTTCTGACCCTTGGTTTTGGCTCAGGTTGTCCTGAGTTCAAGTCCCAGGTTAGGCTCCACACTTAGACAGTCTGCTTAAGATTCTCTTCTCCATCTGCCCCTCCCCCTGTGCTTGCTCATGCACATGTTCTATCTCTCTCAGATAAATAAATATTTAAAAAATGGTAATTTTGCCTTAGGTTAGACATGCCAACATACATATTTGTTCCTAAGTCAATTTGTTTTCAGTCTATACATCTATGGTGAACCTACAAGGATAGACCTCATTCCCCAGCCTGCACTACAACATGTAGTCTGGGAGCCAAGTACATCCCCTTCACCAGCTCCCCACATCCCTGCTTACCATTATATACTTAGCAAAACTGGCTGTTTTAAAACCTAATAGTTAGCATGATTTAGTAGCTAATTACTTGCTAATAAGAAGCTTAGGAAGTTTAGTGTAAACCTAGAAAAATTTACTTTGCTTGCCAAAAATCAGCACCTTCAAAGAAGGGAAGAAAATATTTCAGTGATTTATTCAGGTCAAATAAGCATTCCAAACTTCCACTCCACTGTTTACAGGAAGAGATGTGCTGTGAAATTTATAGTCAGGGCTTATGTCATTAATAGTTGTGGCACATTTAGAGGGATTTATATTTTTTTTATTTTTTTTAAAGATTTTATTTATTTATTCATGAGAGACACAGAGAGAGAGAGATGCATAGACACAGGCAGAGGGAGAAGCAGGCTCCATGCAGGGAGCCCGACGCAGGACTCGATCCAGGGTCTCCAGGATCACACTCTGGGCCGCAGGCGGCGCCAAACCACTGTGCCATCGGGGCTGCTCATTTAGAGGAATTTAAAGTAGCATATGAAGATTTTTTTGTTGTATTGAGTATGTGAGTGACAGGAAAGAGATGTGTTGACCTTCTTGGAGTACTGACTTTAAATAAAAGGCACTAAAGAAACCCAACTTGTCAGAGCTCAAGATCATACATATCTGAGGATGTACAAACATTAGATTTGAAATTATAGAAAGAGAATACTATTACTGACTTGCTCTTAGACCCATTTTTATTCAGGCCCAAATGAGATACAGAAGGACATCTGCTATCAGCCAAGATGGATTAACAAGGACTAGATTCACCCTTCTACCTGAAGCAACTAAAATTATTATTTTCTTATATTACTTAAATCTCCTTGAGGGGCACCTGGGTGACTCAGTGGTTGAGAGTCTACCTTTAGGGATGCCTGGGTGGCTCAGGGGTTGAGTGCCTGACTTCAACCCAGGGTGTAATCCTGGAGTCCTGGGATCAAGTCCCACGTCGGGCTCCCTGCATAGAGCTTGCTTCTTCCTCTGCCTGTGTCTCTGCCCCCCCCCCCCCTGCGTGTCTCACGAATAAAAAAATAAAATCTTAAAAAAAAAAAAACTAGCAAAGGAATAACAAATGAAACCCAAAGTACACAGAAGAAAAGAAATTTAAAAAGACAATGAAACCAAAAGCAGATTCTGAGATCAATAAAATTGATAAACCTAAACCAGACGGATAGGGGATAAAATAGGTAAGACACAAATTTAAAATATCAGGAATGAGAGAAGTAACATTGTTAGAGATTCTACAGACATTAAAATGATAAGGAAATACTATGAACAATTTTATGCTGATACATTTGACAACTGAGACAAAGCTAACACAATCCTACAAAAACACAGACAATAAAAAAGAAATAAGTAACATAAATGGCCTTATATCTATTAAAGAAATTAGATTTGAAGTGAATAATCTTCCCACAAAATTTTCTCTGATAAAGTGTACCAAATGTACAAAGAATAATACCAATTCTATACAAACTTGCAGAAAATTAAAGATAAAAAGAATAACTTACAATGCATCCTATGATTTCAGCACACTCTGAAACCAAAGCCAGAGAGATATCAAAAGAAAATCATAAACCAATATTCTTGAATGAATGTAGATGGAAAATTATTTAACATACCTTTTAGCAAATCAAACCTATAAAAAGATAACAACACATGAGAAGTAGAATTTATGCCAGAATGGCAAGCTGGTTTCAAAAAACAATGTAATTTGGGGTGCCTGGGTGGTTCAGTTGGTTAAGCATCTGCCTTCAGCTCAAGTCATGATCACAGGGTCCTGGGATTGAGCCCCGTATCAGGCTTCGGGCTTCTCCCTCTCCCTCTATACCACACCCCCCCACCACCAGCTGATAGTCTCTCGCTCTCATGTTATCTCTAACAAAGAAAAACAAAATTTTTTTAAATCAATGTAACTGGGACGCCTCGGTGGCTCAGCAGTTGAGCGTCTGCCTTTGGCTCAGGGCATGATCCCAGTTGAGGGATCCAGTCCCACATCATGCTCCCTGTGAGGAGCCTGCTTCTCCCTCTGCCTATGTCTCTGCCTCTCTCTGTGTGCTGTCATGAATGAATAAATAAAATCTTAAAAAAAAAAAAAAAAAAAAAAAACCCTCTCAAGAAACTAGGAATAGAAGAAAATGTCTTCAAATCGATAAAGGGCATCTACAGAAAAACAAAACAAAAACAAAAACAAAAAAACTAAAGCTAACATCACACTTAAATGGTAAAAAGACTGAAATTTTTCTCTTTTTTTTTTCTTTTAAGTAAACTCTACACCCATTCTGGGTCTTGAACTACCTGGAGATCAAGAGTTGCATGCTCTACTGACTGACAAGCCAGGGACCCCTGAAAATTTTCTCCTAAAATAAGAAAGGATGTCTCCTCTCATTACTTCAATTAACCATCATCCTGGAAGTTCTAGCCAATGTAATCAGGCAAGAAAAAAATAAAAGGCATCCTAATTGGAAAAAAAAAGTAAAACCGTCTTTATATGCAAACAATATACAGAAAAGCCAATTTAATCTACAAAAAATTTCACTAGAAATAACAAACGAGTTTATTAGCAGGTCTGTAGAATATAAAATGAAATGCAAAAATCTATTATAGTTCTGTATACTAGCTACAAATAACTGAATTAAAATTTTTAAATTATACAATCTATAATATCATCAGTATTATGAAATACTTAGGGGTAAATCTAAGAAAAAATATGCAAGACTATATACTGAAAACTCTGTAGAGAGAAATTAATGACAAAATAGAGAGAGAGATGTACTAAATTGAACGACTTGATAATGCTAAGGTATTTCTCCCAAGTGATCTATAGATTCAACACAACATCAATCAAATCCCCCAGCAGGCTCAGTCTAAAATTTATATGGGCATTCAAATGGCCTAGTCAGAAACATTTTTCTTTTTTTAAGATTTTATATCTTCATTTATTTGAGAGAGAGAGAGCGCACCTGCACAAGTGGTAGTAGGGGAGGCGGGGGGCCAGCAGAGGAATAGGGAGAAGGATAATAATGCAACCTGAGATCACTACCTAAACAGAATAGACAGATACTTAATTGACTCAGCCACTCAGAAGCCCTGACCAAAATAATTTTTAAAAAGAAAAACAAAGTTAGAGGATTTATATCTGATCTCAAAACTTATTATAAAATTATAGTAATCAAAATAGTATGCTCATGAGTCAACATAGACAACAACAGAATATAATTGAGTTCGGATATAGACCCATACATATATTTGATTTTCAACAAAGATGGAAAGGCATCTGAGTGCAGAAAGAATGCTCTTTCCAAAAAATGGTTCTAGAATAGATGTCCATATTTGTTCACAAATTTCAATATTTTGCATCATATACACACAAAAAATAAAAATAAGTCACAGACCTCAAATTATAAAACCTTTAGAAAGAAACATAGGAGAAAATCTTTGTGATCTTGGGCCACACAAATATTTTTCTTCTTTTTTTTTAAGTAACTCTACAACACTCAACGTGGGGCTCAAACTCATGACCCTGAGATAAAGATTTCTGATATCAAATACCAAAAGCACAACTCATAAAAGGAAAAAAAAAATCAACATCATCAAAATTAAGAACTTGTATTCTTTGATGACACTGTTAAGAGTATGGTAAGACAAGTCACAGACCAGGGAAAAACAACTCTAAATCACATACATGATCAATGATTTTATATCCAGAATATATAAAGAATTCATGTAACTCAATAAGACAAGCCCAATTTTCAAATGGACAAAGAGGGATACCTGCGTGGCTCAGTAGTTAAGCATCTGCCTTTGGCTCACAGCATGATCCTGGAGTCCCAGGATTGAGTCCCACATCAGGTTCCCTGCATGGAGCCTGCTTCTCCCTCTACCTATGTCTCTGCCTCTCTCTCTGTGTCTCTCATGAATAAATAAAATCTTTTTAAAAAAATAAAAAATAAAATGCACAAAAGATTTTACATCTAACTAAAATAATGTCTGATAAACACATGAAAAGATTATTAGTCATCAGAAAAATCATTAGTCATCAGAAAAAAATGCAAATTAAAACCACAACTGGTATCACTACATACTTTTTAGAAGGGCTAAAATTTAAGACTGACCATACCAAGTGTTGGTAAGGCAGTGAAATTCGAACTGTCACACTCTGCATACTGTACCTAGTAAAATAGTATAAGTATTTAGGAAAACAGTTTAACAGTTCCTTAAAATGTTAAACATATGCCTACCATATGACCCAGTTGTTCCACTCTTAAGTATTTTCCCAAGAAAAATAAAAGCATACATCTATACAAAGACTTGTACACAAATGTTCACAGAAGCTTTATTTCTAATAGTCAAAAAAATGGCAACAATCCAAATGTTCATCAAAAGGTGAACTGACAGGAGTGCCTGTGTGGCTCAGTCAGTGAAGCATCTGCCTTTGGCTCAGGTCATGATCCCAGAGTCCTGGGATCAAGCACTGCATTAGGCTCCCTGCTCCATGGTGCCTGCTTCTCTCTCTCCCTCTGCTTGCCACTCTGCCTACTTGTGAGCTCTCTGTGTCAAATAAATAAATAAATAAAATCCTTTAAAAAAAAAATGAACTGATCAGAACTTAAGATTATACCTCACTTCCCCTTGCTACATTGTCCATAGCTCAAAAGAATCACAGATTTTGAAAAATTATAATTTATTAGCAGGAAATAAGTTAAATTTCAGAACCAATTCACACATTTTACCATGTATGAATCATCCTCTAAGTTTCTGAGTCCTTGAAATACAAGCCTCAGGATAGGTTTAATTATAAAGCATAGGGTAGCCCAGGTGGCTCAGCGGTTTAACGCCGCCTTCAGCCCAGGGTGTGATCCTGGAGACCCGGGATCCAGTCCCTCATAAGGCTCCCTGCATGGAGCCTGCTTCTCCCTCTGCCTGTGTCTGTTCCTCTACCTCTCTCTCTCTCTGTGTCTCTCATGAATAAATAAATAAAATCTTTAAAAAAGTATTATAATTATAATAATCATAAAGCATATATACTACAAGGAAAGCCAGACTGAAGAGGAACTAAGAGGAAAGCAGGTAAGACCTACCAAGAGGCCACGGGTCCTGGGCTTTTACAGAAGAACATGTGAATTCTATAAATATCCTAAAATATATGCTATCTGGCCAAACTCTGATCAATGTTTGGCTTTGCCTGGCTCTATAAAGGTGGATCCTCTTTTTAGAATTAATATTAAATTGGAAAGCCACCTGAAATTTACATCCTGGAATTAATAAGGCTATGACCCCGATGAACACAACTCGTGGTTCTTCTTCTTCTTTTTTTTTTTTTTTTTTTTTTTTTTTTATTCATGAGACAGAGAGAGAGAGAGAGAGAGAGAGAGAAGCAGGCAGGCAGAGACACAGGCAGAGGGAGAAGCAGGCTCCATGCAGGGAGCCCGACATGAGACTTGATCCCGGGTCTCCGGGATCACACCCGCAGGCCGAAGGCGGCACTAAACTGCTGGGCCACTGGGGCTGCCCTAACTCGTGGTTCTTAAGACAATGTGGTCTCTTAAATTTTGGCATTCTCAGTGGCTTGGTTAAACAGACAAGCCTAAAAAGGCATGCTTTTCTTCAAAAAACAAACACGCAATTTTCCTATTTTGTATTACTGCTAAAAATACATAAATTTTAGATAGCTAACGGACTTGTTTAATCTTTTTTTAAATACAGAAATATCATGGGACGCCTGGATGGTTCAGTAAGGATCCAACTCTTGATTTCAGCTCAGGTCATGATCTCAGGGTCATGAAATCAAGCCCCACATTGGACTCTGCGCTTGTTTAGAATTCTCTTTTCCGCCCCCTCCCCCCCCCACCTCGCTCATGTGCTTTCTTCCTGTCTCTAAAAAGAAAAGGAAAAGAAAGAAATATCACACTACTCACCCACACACAGCTTTCTTATGTTATCTACGATTAATAGAACTTGGACAACTCTACAAAAAAATTCAGTAACATCATAACATCCAAAGCACAGCTAGCCAATCAAATGTCATTGGTTTACAGTTATGGTGGTATATAAAACATATAGATAAACTACAGGTTCAAGGTTCAAATTAAAAAACACCACACTTTATGCTCCTTGTAGTAACAGTTTTGAATTTTTATAGATGAGAAGCCAAATTATATAGCAATTAAGAATATAACTCAATAGCAAACCACCTGGATTCAAATCCTACATCAGGGCAGCCTGGGTGGCTCAGCGGTTTAGCGCCACCTTCAGCTCAGGGCTTGATCCTAGCGACCCAGGATCGAGCCGCATCGGGCTCCCTGCAAGGAGCCTGCTTCTCCCTCTGCCTGTGTCTCTGCCTGTGTGTGTCTATCATGAATGAATAAGTAAATAAAAATCTTTAAAAAAAAAAAATCCTACATCAGCCATTTACTTGCTATACACCATGAGCAAGTTCCTTTACATCTTTATGCTTCTGATTCCTCATCTACAAAATAAGGATAATAACAGCATTTACTTCATTGTGTATTCATGAAGATTAAATAAATTCATAGGCATAAAACACCCAGAACTGTGCCTGGCTCATAATAAGCACCCAAGAAGTTTTACTTTGTCACTATTGTTGTTGCTACAATTATAGTCATGATTGGCAGTGTTACTAGAGTTAAGTTTAATACATAGGATAATTAACACTATCACTGACAATTTAAAAAATACAAATATATCTACTAAGAACTAATTTAAAACAAGGATTTGAAAAGACAGTTTTCTAAATAAAATATAAAAATGGCCAATAAGCACATGAAAAGATATCTACCACCACTAATCATGAGGAAAATGAAAATCAAAACCACAATGAGACACCACTTCACACCTACTAGGATGGCTATATCAAAAGGAATGGAAAATAACAATAAATAAGTGTGAGCAAGAATGTGGAGACATGGGAACCCTTGTGCATTACAGTAGGAAAACAAAAAAAGGTACAGATATATGGAAGGTTTGGCCATTTCTCAAAAGGTTAAACAGAACTATCACAAGATCCAGCAATTCTACTCCTAGGTATATATCCAAAAGAACTGAAATTAAGTTCTCAATGAGATACTGGTACACCAGAGTTCATAGAAGCATTATTCACAATAACCAAGAGATGGAAATGACTCAGTATCCATCAACAGATGAATGGATAAACAAACAAATATTATTTGGCCATTAAAAGAATGAAATTTTGATATAAGCTACAAGAAGATGATATATGCCACCTTGAAGACAGGTTTAGTGAAATAAGCCAGACATAGAAGAACAAATATTGTATGAGTCTACTTGTATGAAGTACCCACAATAGGCAAATTTAGAGAGACAGGAGGTAGAACAGAGGTTACCATGAACTAGTAGGAGGGGAAAGGGACAGTTATTGTTTACTAGGTACATAGTATTTGTTGGGGGTAATGAAAAAAACTTGAGTATAGACAGTGTGAGGATTACACAACATTGTGACTGCATTTTTAAAAAATTTTTTTACAATACCCAACATGGGGCTCAAACTTACAACCCCAAGATCAAGAGTCCCTGAACCATCCAGGTGCCCCAGGATTATATTTGAATTGTACACTTACAAATGGTTAAAATGAAATTTAGTATGTATATTTTACCACACACAAAGAAAAAGGATCTATTGGTTATTCCACTCAACATTTTCACTTTTATTGCTGCAGTTCACCACTCAAGAACTTGATATCCATTCTTAACTATATGACTCTGAAAGAGCAGAGATATATTAAGAACAACTGCAAAATCTAAAACAATTTAGAAAAGAGTTAAAATGCTACTTTAAACAGTTTGTGATACATTTTAACACAAATATATTAAATTAGAAACAGTAACTATGAGCTTAGACAAAAGAGATAGGGTAATCTTTCAAAAAAAGGGGGGGGGGGGGGGACTGGATTGGAACTCAGATTCAACCTTACCCAGATTCTAATCCTACTTGATTTCATGATTTCTTCCCCAAAAAACTACTTACCATGTTTCATAAATTTGTTGAAAGAAAAACAGGATATTTGAGATTACAGGGAAAAAAAGCAATTTTGTAAAAACAGAATTTTATATAATATGCTTATAGGTAAATGGAATAACATTACCAATTACATAAGAGAAACATCATTGCTAGGTAAGCTTCAGAAAAAGAAAGATTATTGGCCAATAGATATAATAATACCTCTTCAAGGTGACACTCTGGCCTGACAATCAAGGTATATACCAAAAACACAATCTGGGATGCAAGTAACTAAAAATCTCCTCTTAGGACTTTCTGACTTAAAACAGTAAGAAAAATGGCCATGTCAAATCTTCTGGATTACCTTTCCATATCAATAGGAAATCACCACAGGATGATACTGTTCTTTCTTAACCATGTTATCAAGCTAGATTAATAAATAAGCATATAGGGACACCTGGGTGGCTCAGTGGTTGAGCGCCTGCCTTCAGCACAGGGCAAGATCCTGGAGTCCTGGGATCGAGTCCTATATTAGGCTCCCTGCATAGAGCCTGCTTCTCTCTCTGCCTATGTCTCTGCCTCCCTCTCTTTCTGTGTCTCTCATGAATGAATGAAATCTTTAAAAAAAAAAAAAAAAAGCATGTAAACCTTCATTTCTATAAAAAGGAAAACTATGAAGTCTTTATGAAACCAGAAAATATGAAAGATAAGGTCTTCTCTTAGATACTGAAACATGTATTTTGTTAGTAGCTATTGTCCTGGCTATCTTCTTCAAGGTCTGTTTATTGCTACAAACTAGTCACCAACCACCTGAGCAAAACAAGCCCATTTCAAACCCATTTCAAAATAGGAACATGCAGTAGAAAGGCCTTGGGTTCCTCACTCAGAGGCATTCTTGAAATTTACTAAGAATTGTATGTAGTGAAGCCTAAGGGAATCACAGAAGCAAAATAAATATATATTATATCCTGCTCAAATTTAATTCAAATACAATTTCCTAAGAGCCTCCACAATATTAACTGGATATAGATTCCTAGTTTCACACTCAAATTGTTCTATATCATTTTAAAATGTAAACTACTTTGTTCCTATTTGCTCCTTTCCGACTTAGTTAGGCAAGCTTATAATTATATAATAATCATATTATTCATTATATATAATTCATGCTAAATGAAACAGCTAGCTGATAAAAGAAAATGTGGATAAAGAGGATCCCTGGTTGGCTCAGTGGTTTGGCACCTGCCTTCGGCCCAGGGCATGATCCTGGAGTCCCAGGATCAAGTCCCACGTCGGGCTCCTTGCATGGAGCCTGCTTCTCCTTCTGCCTGTGTCTCTGCCTCTGTGTGTGTGTGTGTGTGTGTGTGTGTGTGTGTGTGTGTTTCTCATGAATAAACCAATAAAATCTTAAAAAAAAAGTTTATTAAAAAAAAATGTGGATATGAATCCAACTATATAGAATTCTGGAAAAGGCAAAACCAAGGAGGCAGAAATGTAAGTGGCTGCCATGGGTTAGGGGGTAGGGGATATGGAGAGGTGAATAAACAGAGCAGAGGATAAAGGGCAATGAAAATATTCTGTAGGAAGGGCACCTGGCAGCTCAGTGGGTGGAGCATGCAATTCTTGATCTTGTGGTTGAGTTTGAGTCCCATGTTGGTATAGAGATGAATTAAAAAATAAAATTGAAGATGGGCAGCCCGGGTGGCTCAGTAGTTTAGCACTGGCTTTGGCCCCGGGTGTGATCCTGGAGACCCAAGACTGAGTCCCACGTCGGGCTCCGTGCATGGAGCCTGCTTCTCCCTCTGCCAGTGTCTGTGCCTCTCATGAATGAATAAATAAAATATTTTTTAAAAATAAATAAAACAAAATAATAAAATAAAATTGAAGGAAGGAAGGAAAGGAGGGAGGGAGGGAATACTCTGTATGATGCTAAAATAGTGGGTACATACCACTCATTTGTCCAAACCCACATAATGTATACACCAAGAGGGAACCCTAATATGAACTACAAATGATGCGTTAACATAGGTTCATCAACTGTAAAAAATGTGCCACTCTGGTCAGAGATGTTGATAATAGGGAAGGCTATGCAGATGTGGGGACAAGGAATATACAGGAAATGTCCATACCTTCCTCTCAATTTTTTTTTTAAAGATTTTATTTATTCATTCATAGACACGGAGAAAGAGGCAGAGACACAGGCAGAGGGAGAAGGAGGCTCCATGCAGGGAGCCCGACGTGGGACTTGATTCCGGGTCTCCAGGATCACACCCCAGGCTGCAGTAGGCGCCAAACCTCTGCGCCACGGGGACTGCCCCCTTCCTCTCAATTTTACTGTGAATCTAAATCTGCTCTAGAAAAGTCAAGAAAGAAAGAAAGAAAGAAAAGAAAGAAAGAAAGAAAGAAAGAAAGAAAGAAAGAAAGAAAGAAAGAAAGAAAGAAAGAAAGAAAGAAAGAAAGAAAGAAAGAAAGGAAGGAAGGAGAAAAGAAAATTTGGTTAATGGTTAATTAATGGTCTTTATAAACTATGATTTTGCAGAGACTAATTTTTCTACTCTTTTTTTTTCTGAAGAAAAGATTTTCAGTTAATTTTGTCCTTAATGTTAGTTCTTGTTGCCACTCCTTGAATTAGACACTAATTATATAAGTACTATATAAGACATACAACGTAGTTGTTCATCCAGCTAAGACTAAATGACCCTATATTCAAATCATGTTCAAAAGAATTTTCATGAATGTCACTTCCTTCTTAATACTCTAAGAAACAAAGAGTAGAAGGAGGACACCAACAGCTGAGATGAAAGCCACCAACTACGTTCTTAGAGTTATTTGAACCATTATATATCTATATGTCAGGTTATTTCAGCTGGATTCTAACGTAGCATATAAATAAAGCCATGGTCATGGATTTGACCCTCTAGCAGACCAATTGCTTTGACTCTATCTATACTCATGTCCTTCCCTCCTTCATTTGGAAATACACCATTAATGAAAAAGAATACCATTAGAAAAACAACTCCATTTTTGTTTTTCGTGGGTTTTTTGGGGGGGGGGGGTTTAAAGATTTTATTTATTTATTCATGAGAGACACAGAGAGAGAGAGAGAGAGAGAGAGGCAGAGACAGGCAGAGGGAGAAGCAGGCTCCATTGCAGGGAGCCTGACGTGGGACTCGATCCTGGGTCTCTAGGATCAGGCCCTCGGCTGAAGGCGGTGCTAAACCACCAAACCACAGGGGCCGCCCAGCAACTCCATTTTTGAAGGGCAGTGTTATTAGCATTACTCTGAGGACTTTTAATACGTGCTAAATAATGCTTAAGGCACCACATGAAATCTATATAAAAATACTTCAATGTGCTGAAAGTAGCAATATATAAAGTAGGATTTAAATTATGAGCCATAATTTCACATATTTGTGGTAGAATTGCTCTCTAGGAAGGTCACACCAATTTGGCACCAAGTCTCAGGCCTTTAAAAAACACACTCTTCTAGGAATTCAGCCTAAGAAAAACAGAAGTTCAATTCAAAGATTTGTGCACAAAGACAATCAGACTATGAATATAAAAATTTAGGAAAATGTTAATGTCTAAAATAGGATAATGGTTAAATAAGTTGTGTTAAATTAGACTCATTAATAAATTATATTTTTATATTATAAAAGTTGAGTAATAAAACAGTGTGATACTGACACATCAGTATAGACAGACCATTAGAACAGAGTAGGAAATCCTGAAAGAAACCAAAATATAAATGGTAGTCTATTAGACGATAGAGAAGTCATCTTGAATCAGTGGAGAAAAGATGGATTATTCAACAAATAGTGTTAGGACAACTGGAAAACCATCTTTCTAAAAATGAAATTGTATCTATATCTCAAACCTTATAGCAAGATGAATTCCAAATGGATCAAAGATTTAAATGTAAAAAGTGGGGATGCCTGGGTGGCTCAGTGATGAGCATCTGCTTTAGGCTCAGGTCCACTGCCTTTGGCTCAGGTCATGATCCTGGGGTCCTGGAATGTGTCCTGCACTGGGCTCCCTGCAGGGAGCCTGCTTCTCCCTCTGCCTATGTCTCTGCCTCTCTGTGTCTCTCATGAATAAATAAATAAAAATATTTTTTTAATTAAATAAATGTAAAAAATGAAAACAAAAAAGTACTTGACAAACCATGGAAGAATTATTTTATAACCTCAGAATAGGAAAGGCCATGCTAACTATAGCATAAAGTCCAAAAGCCATAAAAAAACAAGACTGATACATTCAACTGTATGAAAAGAATTTCTTGTAGAGAGGCAAAGAAAAGACAAATGAAGATACTGGCAACTCAATACAGGTAAAAGCCTTCTTATTTAATAAGGAGTTCTACAAATCACTAGGAAAAAGATCCAACAACCCAATAAAAATGGGCAAAAATATGTACAATTCACAGACAAGGACATATTTAAATGGCTCTGTAAGGCATTCAATGTAAGAGATATGAAAAATTAAACTATTTTCATCATTTAGATTGTCACATATTCAAAAATTCTTGATAATTCCCTATGTATAGAGACAGGCATCCTGATACACTGCTGGTGAAATATAAATAGTTACAACCTATAACAAGAGCAACTTGTGAATATCTTTCAAAATTATAAGTACATATATCTTTGACCTAGCAATTCTATGACTTTTTCTTACAAAAATATTTATACACAAGCAAAATGGCTTATATTCAAGATTATTCACTGTATTATCACTTATACCAGCAAAACTTGGGGACTGGTTAAATAAATTATGATTCATTCAGTCACAAAAAGAATGAAGAACTGCTTTACAAACTGACAGGAAACTATGTCAAAAATATTTTAATAAGTGTGTATAGAGAGAGGGTATGAGGCAGAAATAACACAAGGTGCAGATAAATTCTTATAACGGGTTATCATTTGTGTTAAAAAGGAGAAAAAAGCATACACAGAGTAAAAACTATGATAATATCAATTCAGATATAAAGCAATTAACAACTGGCTCCAGACCCCCAGGACTCCCAGCCAACTTCCTTTGCAGGCCTGCTCCAGTCCATTCATTAACTTCAAAAAAAAACATGACCTTGCATTTTTATGAACGAAATTTTTTGGATCCCACTCTTGGTAGAATTTTTATATACCTATCTATTTATCTGTTTTTCTGGGCAGGGAATAGGTATGGAAAGATACACAAGAATTTCAAACATTTATTGATTGTGTGGAGTGAACAATGATTGCGAGCCAGATGGTAAGTAAGTGAGGGGTAAGGAGGAGGGGGTGAGAGAGACCTCATGGAATATCCTCTTATATCTTTTGAATATTGAAAGATGCAAATGTCTACCTATATTTTTACTTAAATTTATAAATAAAAATATATTTGAAAAGTTTTCAACATTTTTAACAACTAAGAAAACACACTGTTAGAAATAAGGCAGAATTTAGGGACTCCTGGGTGGCTCAGTGGTTGAGCATCTGCCTTAGGCTCAGGGCATGATCCCAGGGTCCTGGGATCCAGTCCCCCTTCTCCCCCTGCATTGGGCTCCCTGCAGGGAGCCTGTTTCTCCCTCAGCCTATGTCTCTGCTCTCTCTCTCTGTCTTTCATGAATAAATAAATCTTTTAAAAAAAGAAGAAAAGAAAAGAAAAAAAAGAAAAGAGAAAAGAAAAGAAAAGAAAAGAAAGATGTAAAATATATGCAATATGATAGCAAATACATACAAAGAAGTACATTTTTACACAGAAAAGACAGGGATAAAAATATAACAAAATATTAAAAGAATAGTTATCTCTCAGAAGTGTAATTACAAGTGACTTTAATTTTCTTTGGATTTTCCTATAATTCAAATTCTTTACATTAAGCACTATTATATTCATAGTAAGAAAAAAGGCATTAATTTATTTTTTTTAAAAGATTTTATTTATTTATTTATTCATGATAGTCACACAGAGAGAGAGAGAGAGAGAGAGGCAGAGACACAGGCAGAGGGAGAAGCAGGCTCCATGCAGGGAGCCCGACGTGGGATTCGATCCTGGGTCTCCAGGATCATGCGCCGGGCCAAAGGCAGGCACTAAACCACTGCGCCACCCAGGGATCCCAAGGCATTAATTTATAACGTGAATCAGAGAGGTTAGAAATTAAAAGAGAAGGTAGAAACTTATTAGGTATCATCCAGGTTTCTAAGCATCACAAATGAAACATTTAAATTTCCTTAAAACATTACTTCCAATTACAAAATAGAGGATTTATGGATAAAAAATTTAGAGATGAAAAATATCTAATCTGTCTTCTACTCTACCTCTTAAGAATCACACTATAAGATTATTTCATCCCCCTACTTTCTGAATGTTTTGTCCATTTTTGTTTTCTGTTACCTAGGTAATGGTACTTCCAGCATTTCCCTTCAAGACTGTGAAACTAACAATCTGGTATTTCTCACTGTCCAGCTTTCCTGACCTTAAGCTTTGAAAGGCCATCTCCCTAAGGGCACGCAGTAAGATCTAGAAGCTAAAACAGGAGGCTGAGGAATCTGAGGTTAGAGTTCTAATCCTGGCAAACTGTGGAATTTGTTCTCCAATTTTGGGAATAAGCTAAACTTCCTGATCCAGTTTCCTTAATGAGGTAACTTAAAGGATTGTTCTGAAAATATTTAGGACTATCAACTTTAAAGTTTCTTTGTAATAAAAATAAATAAATAAATAAATAAATAAATAAATAAATAAATAAATAAATAAATAAATAAATGTTTCTTCTTAACTTTCCACAGCATCCTTCTGAATTTTGCTTTCTTGCCTTTTGTTAAAATGTTTTCCTTTGTAAATTTTTGCTCTCCCAAACAGTATCTGCAAGTATTACCAACCTTTTGGACTCAGGGGTCCAGTAAGGAGTACTTTTAGAAAGCCTGACAACGATACAATGTGAACAGAACTTGAACACTGAAATAGCAATAAACCAACATAATAGAGGATAGAAAAATACTAAGATATGATAAAGGAAATTGTCCATGTCTATAAACACTAACAGAATAGAAAAATTTTTTTTAAGTTTTATTTATTTGAGAGAGAGGAAGAGAAAACAGGGAGAGGAACAGAGGGGAAAGGACAAGCAGACTAGCCCTTGAGCAGGGAGCCCGATGTGGGGCTTGATCCCAGGACTCTGAGAACATGTCCCGAGCCAAAGGCAGATGCTTAACCCACTAAGCCACCCAGGCGCAGAACAGAAAATTTAAATGAGATATACAAATTTTCTCTCAAAGGAAAAAAACGGGTGGCTATTGGAAATCAATACAATTTAAAATAAACAGTATATGCCTAGGCATTCTTTTGATAGTTATCTCTTGTTTCAGCGAACAACTGTCTACTCCTAATGTACATAAATGTATTGGGAAATTAACATTTCAACATTCGAAGGTAATGCCACAATCTAAGTATTGACAATTTATGGAGGCATAAGAATGCAATCAGGATCTAAATTGGACTCTTATGAGCAGAGGAGAATCAGGCAACTAACTAATGTAACCAACACTTGGTAAGGGAAGTCAAAACTTAGACTCTAACATCCAAATCTGCTGTCGAGATAAGGAAGATGACAACTTCTGTATCACAGTCTAGCAGATGAAGTTTTGTCATGCCTTCAAGGATTCCATTTTTTTTCTATTGTTTACAGTAGACCCACTAACCCTACTTATTACCTGAACCTTGGCGTATCTTTTTTTTTCTACCACTTGCATATCAGGTACTTTTTGATGGCTGCCTTCTTCATTAGAAAATAAGCTACATTAAATCTATAATGGGTTCTTTACCTACAGGTCTTACGAAGCACTTGATAGCTTTTAGGAAGAAAGGTGTTTTTACCAACATCAGAGAGCAATTATCCCTCTGCCAAGACAGAGTGAAGCAATTTCGGTAGTGCCCTCAGTACACTTTAAACTCCTCCTCCTGGTAACAAGACCAAACACCTCTCTTGTTACTTAAAAGTTATTCCAATAGGGAGGGACAAGGGAGCAGACAACTGAATTTTTTCTGGATTAACTCGGGCATTAGTTGAATGCTTTTTTGTGGTTCACCTACTTTAAAAGGTGGTCAAATCACTCTGTGCTACTGAAGAGAGCAACTGCAAAGAACAATTACATAAATCCTCTGCTTCAACTTACCTCATCCTTCTTTCTAATGAAAGAAAGCATTAGAAACCACTGCCTTGCCACCGCTTCCTTAGTAATCTTAGTAAAACCTACTTGCTTTGTCATGTGAATTCCTTTTCTTCCTTAGAAAATCCGAGAAATTTATTTCATTCAACATAATGACACACGATTGTACATCATTTTTTAAAGTACAGGCACTGATTTTTACAATGTAGAAAAGATAAAGGCACTCCTGTTAAGTGAACTATTCTCAAACAGGTGTAGTCTAGAACTTTGCATTATTTAGTTCAGAAAATTTGTACATACCCTCAATTCCATACCTGTAATTCCTAAGTCCAAAAAGCTGTGAAAACACTTTCTTCATAACTTCTTCAGCAGTAAAATCTGACCTTCAATGACACACCACTATATATAGCCTTATACCATACTTTGTGTGGATTTTTACTGAACTGTAGGAATATTAGCATGATTGATTCCTGGATGTTGCTCCAGATCCCACTAAGGGGCTTATGTCACTGTATACATAGCACATTTTCTAAAATAAAAAAAAAAAAATTGGATTCTGAAACACTCTAGTCCAAATGGTTATGGAAAAGAGACTATGGATGTATAGTTCTATTCTTCAAAAATATTTTCAATCTTTGAAAATGAAATAGCAATAAAGCAACATAATAGAGGGTAGAAAAATACTAAGATATGATAAAGGAAATTGTCCATGTCTATAAACACTAAAAGAACAGAAAATTTAAATGAGATATACAAATTTTCTCTCAAAAGAAAAAAAGGGATGGCTATTGGAAATCAACACCACAATTTAAAATAAACAGTATATGCCTAGCCATTCTTTTGATAGTTATCTCTCGTTTCAGCGAACTGTCTACTAATGTACATAAAATGTATTGGGAAATTAACATTTCAACATTCAAAGGTAATGCCACAATCTAGGTACTGAACTCAAGCTTAAGATCCCAAGAATTGGGGATCCCTGGGTGGTGCAGCAGTTTAGCGCCTGCCTTTCTTTGGTCCAGGGCGCAATCCTGGAGACGTGGGATCAAATCCCACGTCGGGCTCCCGGTGCATGGAGCCTGCTTCTCCCTCTGCCTATGTCTCTGCCTCTCTCTCTCTCTGTGTGTGACTATCATAAATAAAAACAAAAATTTAAAAGATCCCAAGAATTGCTAATATAATTTAATAATAATTATAATACAATTATTATATAATTATAATAATAATAAAAGTTCAATTAATAGTATTTGAGGAAATTAAGACACTTAAGCAACGTGAACATGTTTTGGGATATATTGGGTACACATTCACTGATTTTCTTCAAGCAATCAATTAGCTAGAGCACAAAACTTAAAACAACTTTCATCCACACATTAATACAAAAAGGGAGTCATGCCTGGGGTACATATTTAAGACATGTAAGAATGAGTGATTCACTGAGAATATGCAAAGTTAATTATGTTAAGAACATTTCGTATAAGGCCAGTGAATTAGTCACATCTAATTCATACTGGACCAAAATGAAACAATTTCCTGAACTTGTTACTGGTTGCAGTGTTTTAAGCAAATATAGAGGCATATTATCTAAAAATGCAATGAAATATATCTCATCTTTGTCTTTATTCATGAAACATAAGCAAAACTATTTAATACAAACAGGGGAAACCGCCCCCTATATCAATTCATTTCTAGGTTCATGAGAAATTTTTACCAAATTCTCATTATCACATGTCTAGAATTATATGGCATATGATGCAGTATGATTCTTTCTGTTCTGCTTGCTGAAATTGTACCAGCCTTTAGAAAATTTCCAGCAGCTCCCTATCAGTCATCAATAAACAGTGAGTTATACACTAGCTTAATGGTAAGCAATAATGTGGATGTTATTTATTTTATTAAGTGAATATTTTAGATAAGTCCTGCTTATACTATTAAAATCAAAACCATATGATTTCTTGGTGAGCACTTTAGTGCGATAACTGTATTTCCCCTCTAGCTATACAAGAGCACATCTGTGCATGCCCTTGCAGACCTGTTATGCTGATGGGTGCAAAGCTCCAATGTAGGCCCTACTAGAGACTGGGATCTTCAATTTCTCCCAAACAGTGTCCTGCACTCGCCATCCATTCATGGTAAAGTAGTTAATTTTAATGTTCTCATTGTTTACCAGAAAGCACAGACAGTGAGGCTGGCTTTGCCGCTCCCGTTTCCTTTTGCTAGGCTGCTGCGCTTTTTCAGCCAATTGACTTTGCTTTGAGGCTATAAATATCTGAAAAATGTTCTGCATTTGATGCTCTTGGATTCTGCATCCATATTTAGCTGTTTGTGGCATGCCTTTGTTTAAGCTACTCTGCCACCCATACAATCAGTCAGGTTGAGATCTGGATGGTCAAAGGACACATGTATCAACATCCAACAGACACTGACTATGAGCAAGGTACCAATCTGCTAGACATGGTGACAATGAAGGGGGTGGCAAGATAGGAATACAAAGACAAACAAGAGAGACTTCCTGGTATCAAATATTTTATAGTCTTGACAGGGCACAGGCACAACTTATTATAAAACTGTAATAAAACAAATGGAACATTTTACAACTAAAAGAAAATGAAGGACAGGGCAGCATAAATATTTTCTTTTAGCTATGTCTCAAAGAGATGCATTTGTCTTCTAAATATACATCTACCTATTTTAAAGCTCTGACAGATTCCAAAAAAAAGTTTTCTAATCCTGGCAATATACAAAACTCTGAATACAGGTATTATCAACAAAACAGTCGATAGCAAACTCAAAACAGTGCCTAGTCTTCAAATTTCATGAGGCGAACTAACAAAATATTATTTCCAAAAGTTTCTGTTAAGATATTCAGGTTGGGGGGGGAGGGGTGTTAGTGCCATTTTGATTTTTTTTTTGCATGTTTGCATGTTGATTTCAAACATATTGTAGAGAATGTGTACCATAGCCAGAAGCCAGGAGCACTTAATACAGCTCTTACTTTGTACCCTTTTAAAGTCCACATGGCTATTTCAGGTTAGTGCTCAAAACTGAATAAGCTTCACCTAAACAAGATCCCCATTTTCTCCACCTTCCTATCTTGTCAAAACATTCCAAACAAATATACATCTGCCTTCAACATTCCTGCTTTCACAACTAAGTTCACTGACCTTTTGATAAAAGTGCTCCTCAGAAGCCCGATAATCATGATTTAAACTCATTAAGGGCTTTCTTGGGCAGCCGGGGTGGCTCAGCGGTTTAGCGAGCCTTCAGCCCAGGGCGTGATCCTGGAAACCCAGGATCGAGTCCCACGTCGGGCTCCCTGCATGGAGCCTGCTTCTCCCTCTGTCTCTGCCTCTGCCTCTTTCTCTGTGTCTCTCTTGAATAAATAAATAAAAATCTTTAAGAAAAACAAAAGGGGGGAGAGGCTTTCTTGATGCTTGTCCCCAAGAGTCAGACTGGAATTGGTAGGCCAAGTAATAGGTAAAATAATAGGGCAGGCCACAGAATCAGACAACTCTAAAGCTAAAATGGACCACAGATGCCAATTAGTCCAGATTTTACATTTTATGTAGAAACCTAGAGCCACAGAGTTAAAATTACTTACCCAAAGTTAGACAACCAATTTGTGGCAAAGAGAGAATGAAAACTCCAGTTCTCAATCCCCAGTTGTATACTCTAGACTAGATTCCCAGTTTCTGAATTTCCTTTAAAAACATTAGCCGACACTCATCAAAGTCTCCTTAAATTGTGTAGAAGAACCTAAGTGTTCCAAAACAATCAAGATTGTGAACACACAAAATAAACAAGTAAACAAAAAAAAAAACCAAAATGAACTAGTGTTTTCCAAATCGATTTTCCACATTCTATTATTTTTATTTCAAAAGCTTTTCAAAGAGTTATGCAATAGGCAACTTAAAAACTAGCTAAGGACACAGAGAAGCCAAGAATCATTCAGATAGTTTTGGAGTATTTACATTAAACTAAAGACAACAAAGTAGTATCCAGGATGAACTGCCTTAGAGGAAGGAAAGTATAAGTACACTAAACAGTAAATTAAAACATCTGGTTAATTGATAGGAAAAGCAAAAAAGTTACAATGCTGTGGAAAGTCTGCAACTTGACACTGACATGCATAGTACATGTGAGTAGAGAATATATGTATGCATATTTATATATACTTAAAAATATACACATATCTGTATGTATATATATGCATACACACCACACACCACTCACAAATCTACCCCTAAAAATGAGCAACAAAAACATGCACCTATTTTTATGGGTTTCATGCAAAGAACAATGATTTATGTTAGGTCTTGGGGGGGGGGGGGGGCCTGGGTGGCCCAGTGGTTGAGCATCTGCCTTTGGCTCAGATCCCGGGGTCCTGGAATCGAGCCCCACATCAGGCTCCCCTCAGAGCCTGCTTCTCCCTCAGCCTAGGTCTCTCCTTCTCTCTGCATGTCTATCATAAATAAATAAATAAATAAATAAGTAAGTAAATAATAAATAAATAAATATCTTTAAAAAAAAATTACGCAAGGTCTGGAATACCCAGACAGAATACTTTTGGACACTGAAATACCAAATTATCATAAATACATATTCTCACAGTAACACGACCCTATCTCTGACTTTATGTAAAAAGCAATGTGCCAGAGAAGTGTGTAATGATAAAGAGGAGGATAGGATGGAAAAACATTCTAACTACAATATACTCCAATTCGAGTTCATTTTCAGGTTCTTGTCAACCTTTGTTATAAGCTATCGGATAAATGGGATCAGCAGGTGGATGGGAAATCAGGCACTCAAGTTTTTAATCTGCTGAGAATGAACTGGATGACCTTACATCATCTCCTACTTCTTTGCTTTAATTCTTTCAGTTACTTAGAACATCAAAGACCATGTATAAGCACCGAGCAAAATATAAAGTGGTACATACATAAATCCTTAAGAAGTGGTTGTAAGAACTACAGGATTTTTACAATTGAAAGGGCCATTAAGAGATTATTTAATCCAATTCATTCGTTTTACAGATGAAGAATCAGAGGTTCAAAAAAAAAAAAAAAAAAAAAAAAGTGACCTGATCTACCCCAAATCACATAGCCACTTACTGGCAGAACCAAGACAAAAACTCAAGTCTCTGGACTCCTCTTTCTGTGATCTTTCTCCTAATGATGGACCTGAAGTCTTGAAATCAACCAAAAACCATCCAGAGAGAGAACTTCTAAGTCTTGGTCCCTCTTGAATAGTAATCACATACCTTCTTCAGAAGGATGAAGGAAAAAGGCATAATGTACTGATCACTATAGGCTTCAATGCACATGACTGGAGGATAACATCTTAACGTCGTCTTTGATCCCAGGTGCTTCAAATTTGCCCTCTTGGAGTCAGCGACATGGCTAATGTCTTGTGCCCACGTGAGCTAAGTGATAAACATCTTGACTGTTTCGATATTTTGGAAAGCCACAGCTCGATCCCTGAATTCCAAGCTATAAATCCTTGGGCTAGGAGTTCTGAAAACCAGCACCGGCTTCAAGGCTGCCACAAGGCTCACCCTAATAGAATCTCATCATTCAGTTTTAATTAAAGAGGTGGTTACTAGGAATGCAGAAAGGGAAAGTTTCAGTGTGTTCATCACTTTTAACTTGCTGAGTCGCAGCCGCAGCCCGGTCGCTTTCACAAAACGAGAACCAGAAACAATAGTGCCATCTGACACCATCCCGCACCCCTTGGACCGACTAACTGGTGGCCTTTGGGAGAGTGAGTCTCGGAAAGAGGTTACGGGCCAGTCTGTTCCCACCAAATTAATATTTTCGGTCATTCTATGTTTATTTTGCCGTCTTACCCACTGCTAAGCTATTCCGTAGTAGCTCGGTTTGCAGCCTCGCCTCACTCAAGGAGAAAGACATGAAAACTCGGCTCGCTTGATTTCACGGGGCGTCCCCGTCCGACCTCCTTGAAACCGGGTGACAGTGCCCCCTCCAGCTTAGCGCCTGACTCTGAGGTCTGCGTCGTTGGACGGCACCTGAAAACGTCCTGCGGGCGTCCGAAAAGGTCCAAAGACCGTACGGCAGGACGCCTCCGCTCAAGCGCTACTCTGGAGAAACTTGGCGGACGCGCACGCCGGGACAGAAAGGGAGGGGGTGCGGGGCACGACCCGGGACGGCCGGGGTCGGGGGGCCGGGGGCCCGGGGGGGCCTGGGGGCGGGGGCGGGATCGGCCGGAGCGCCGACGCCAGCCCTCCGACGGCCTGCGGTCCTTACCGTACACCCGGACCCAGCTCTGCTGCTGGCACACCGACTCCAGAAGGATCCGATCCAGCATGCCCCCGGCCACGGCCCCGCCGACGGGGAGAACCGCTTCCAGCTCCTCCGGCGGTATCGGCGAGTCGGACTCCAGCGCCGGGAACATGTCCGGCCAGGACAGCGCCTCGGCGGCTCCTCCGGACGACGGGGAGAGCTCCATGGTGCCCGGGAGGGACGCGGCGGCGGCGGCGGGGGCGGCGGCGGGAGCGGCGGGAGCGGCGGCGGGAGCGGCGGCGGGTGAGGCGGCGGGTGAGGCGGCGGCGGGGCGGGCGCGCGGCTCCGCGCCCGGCCTGCGGGAAGGGGAGGAGGAGCGCGCGGCGGCGGGGCAACGACCCGAGCGGCTCACCTCCTTCCCCGCCGCCCACTGCCCGCGGCTCGGGCGCCGCAGCCCACCTGCAGCCGGCGGGCGGGACCCGGGCCGGGAGGCGGATCCAGCGTGGCCCGGGCCGGGGGTGGGTCCGGGTCCGGGTCCGGGGCTCAGGTGTGGGTCCCCCCCGGGACGGGCGGCGCGCCCGCCTGCCCCCCCGCGGAGCCGCCTAGCTCAGCGCCGCCGGCGTCCCCCGCGGCCGGACCGGGCTGGGGCCGGGGATGGAGTGCGGCCGGGCGGGGCAGGGCTGGGGGCGTCGCCGCCAGGGGCCGCCCCCTCCGACCGGCTCCCGCCGCCGCCGCCGCCGCCGCCGCCGCCGCCGCGCCTCCGAGCGTCCGGCTCCCTCAGGGAAGGGGGGCGGTGGCCCCGGGGTCTCGCCCGCCAGTCCTCGGCCCCCACCCCAGGAACGAGCCGGCCCGCCCCCCTAACTCTCGGGACGCGCGGGTCCCGCCGCGGCTGCGGCTGCGGCTGCGGCTCCGGCTCCGGCTGCGGCTCCGGCTCCGCCACCGATCCCACAAGCCCGGCAGCCGCGGCGGTGGCGGCGGCAGGCGGCATCCCAGGGTGATAGGCCGGAGCAATCGAGGGCCGAGGGCCCGGCCGCGTGTGCAGTCGAGTAACGACGCGGAGGAGGAACTGCCACCGAAGGCAGGAAGAATCGGACTCCGAACTATTCATCGGGCCAGCCCCGCCCACTTTCCGAGACCCTCTAGCCCGCCGCCCCGCCGCGCGCGGTTCGCGGCTCCCGAGCGGCCGCTGGAAGTGGGGACGGCGCGGGGAGGCGGGGAGGAGGAGGGGTGCGGGAAATTTAAAAAGAAAAGAGCTTCCCTTCCCCGCTCTCCACCCCTTTCCCCTTCAGGTCGTTATTCATGTATTCATTTATTTATTTGCACCGACATCGCTCTCTCACTGGCGGAAGACGGGAGAGAGGCTGCTTTATGTTACAGCTGCCCTCGGGGAAACGCCTCCTTCCTGCCCCGAGGCCGGAGTTGGCGGCGGGGTCTGGCCTGCGGGATCCCTGCGCCGCAGCTGGACTTGTCATCGGTCTAGAATAGCAGGGTTACGAAGTGTGGTGTGGATGGATAGACGGGCCTCGCGAGCGCAAGAAATGCTCAAGAGCCCAGTATTAACCAAACATGTTTTTTTTTTCTTTTTTCTTTCTTTTTTTTTTTTTTTTTGCCTTTGATCTTGGTGCAATTTATGTTGGCTTTTTTTCCTCTAATGATGTCACAAGTGTTTTATTTTTGGCCTATTTGGAAACTGTCTCCCTTGACCTTGGCTTTAACTTTTTTGCCCACCCAAGGCGGCATTCGCTAGTTCAGGTTATAGAGTTTGCTGGCAAAGTGATGATAATTTTTAAACCGAAAAGTAGTGACTTCAACAGGGCCCTGCACATAGTAGGTCTCCACCAATGTTTCTTGAACATGCTGCTTAAAATGCTGCAGGAGTTGCACAAGTATACGGTGCGCTTTTTTGTTACCACTTTGGAGGGCATTTCCTCCCTTCCTCTTTTCGTCTTACTTTGCGAAGAGACTGGTCCGCAAGGGGATATTTTTGTTTTCTGGTCTTGTGGTATCCTGGTATGTTGTTTGGGGTTATCAAGAGCTCTAAGGATGCATTTTATAATTTTCCCCAAACTGTTTAGGGAAATAGTATTTCAAAGCAGGTAGTGACCTTCAAGATAACCTCATTCTGCCTTTTTGTTGAATGGTTGAGGACACTGAGGAACAGCCAGGTTACCTGACAAATCAACCATCAGGACAGATAGGTCTGCAGTGTCTCAATGGTATTGCCTATTTCAACTTTGTTCCCTCACAAACCTTTTGTGATTAAGCGTGGTGGTGCATGGTGTGGTGATGCATTGGAGCAATCGTTTCTGGTATCTAAAGCCTCGATTTCTGACTATCTGACTGCATGGTCAGACTTCCAGGTCTAAATCCTCATATTCTTCAGTGCTTGAGTGGACATGGGAAGGTATTGAAGCTAGGAGATACAGGGCCCAGCACTAAACAGAGCTAGAGCATTTTTATTTATACTAAATTACTGCTGAAGTCATGGTTACAGAAGTCAGAGAGCAAGTGGATAATGGGCATCAGGTGTACAAGTTTGAGCATTCTTTATTAGTCAGTATGTAAGGTATTTATTTAGCCAAGCAATTATCTCAAAGCAGCGTGAGGAGTGGTGTATGAAACATTCACAGAGGTTTTTTTTCTCAAGCTTATTGGCTTGATGACGTCATCCATTGTTAAGCTGAAGAAAAATCTCTCAGTAATCCTACTTTCTTCATCTAGACTCTCCAAATCCCCAGTCCCTGCTTCATCTCCCCATCCTGCCCCCAGACTAGCTGCCTAAGTAATTGCCTAAGTAATAGTATGTCTGGAATTTATCTAATGTTTATAACTTAAAGACAAAATAGTTCACGACCTGAACAATAGTTCTCTGAGATAAGCAGAACCAGGAATTTTTAAATCACCATTGAGCCAATGAAAAAAAATGGAAGCATAGAATTCTATTAAGCAACCTACCTAAAGTAAAAAGGCTGGTCAATAGATTAAAACCCTAGTCTAAATTTTTCATTGATGATAATAATAAAAAAATAAATAAATAAATAAATAAATAAATAAATAAATAAATAAATAAATAAATAAATAAATAAATTTTTCATTGATGGATATGGATTCCTTAAGGTTTTGGGGTTTTTTTCCCCCCTTGGGTGGATAGAGTTGTACTAACAATTATGGAGACAAAAGCAAATATCCACAGTTTTTGTAAATTATTATCACTTAAGGGGCACCTGGGTGGCTCAGTCAGTTAAGCGCCTGCCTTTGGCTCAGGTCACAACCTTGGGGTCCTGAGATTCAGCCCAGTGTCAGGCTTCCCTGCTCAGCCAGGAGTCTGTTTCTCTCTCTCCCTCTGTTCCTCCCTGCTGCTTGTGCTCTCTGTTGCTCCCTCTCGCTCGCTCTCACTCTCAAATACTCTTTTTTAAAAAAAGCAAATTATTATCACTTAAGAAAAATATTGGAGAACAAACAAACACAAGTGACAAGCCAATTTGCATTGCAGGGAAGCAGTTAATCCTACTTAGATTTCTACCAGTGGTATCTCCCTGGTGTAATCCCAGATCTTAATGTGAACATAAATCCTTGGCTGATAAAGTCTTAGTTTACATTGTAGTTTGCAAACAGGCCTTTGTGTGTGAACTACAATAGAGCTAAAGTCTCATTTCCCAGCCTGCCCTACCCCCTCCTCTTTTTCCTCCCTCTAGAGTTTCAGACACTGAGCTCTCAGAGGTGATCTACATATTTATTGTCTTTGGAATTCAATTCCAAGAATCAAACCCAAGCCCCAGGACAAAGTGGGAACTAAAAAAATTGGGGAACTACGGAAGAGAAATAAATAAATGTCCCAAGTAATAAGCTGAAAAACAGAGGCTGAGATTTTCAAAAGAAAGAAAGAGGCCTTGGGTTCTGAGTACATTATTACCAGTACAGGTTTCCTGTCCCTATCCTAAAGTAGATAGGGAGTTTCTATCTACTTTCATAAACTGAAATGACATAAAGCAAAGAAGCACTT
Source organism: Canis lupus familiaris (assembly GCF_011100685.1). Taxonomy (NCBI): domain Eukaryota; kingdom Metazoa; phylum Chordata; class Mammalia; order Carnivora; family Canidae; genus Canis; species Canis lupus. Next base: position 21,484,709 of record NC_049228.1, read on the forward strand.
ACCACTGATATATTTGGAAAAATTTTTGAGCATTCCCAGACCCAAAAAATAAGCTCTCTTAGACTTTTCTGATGGCTTATTAGGACCCATCTTGCTAACGGATGCATGAAATAAATGAAGATAAGCACAGATGCTCACAGACACAGTTCAAAGCTATGGTGGCTTGATGCTGAGATGCTGAGTGTAGTTCCAGGGGAAGGAGATTGGGAGTGCCACTCTGGTCAGGATGCACACTGCCTGTATATCAAGCGGCTCACTGCAATCGCTGAACATTATTTTTGCTCTTCTCCGTTTTTCATACAGTGAAAATCCTCTTCCGATTTCCTCGAGTTGGTGAAAACAGGTACTAATGTAGGTCTTTCATAAAAGCAAAGTAGCATAATGTGAATTTTCAATAAATTTGAAAGACGCCCATATTAAGGAGAGCGAGGATTTAGAATCTTGGCTATCACAAACTGAGGACCAGGTACGTGTCCAATTTTCTCCTCTGTTCACCTGTCAGAAAACACACACATTAAGAGGTTCCCTCATCACAGATGCTCTTAACTATTTTCTTAAAGGCAATCCCTTTTAGGCTCTCTAGACACCACTTCTAAGCAGCTAATCCCCCAAGCAGTAATGCAACATTTAAAGTATGGTTCACCAGCTGCTCCCCTTCAATATTCTCTTTCCCCTTGGACACAGTGATGCAGCACTCTTCTGATTATACTCTATAACACTGACCATGCCCAGTTCATCGTTAAGGGAAGAATTTAGACATTTCTCAAGATTCTGTTGTCCCTGTCTTTATTTTGATCCTCCCTAAGTCTCCACTTCCCTGGTCATCTATTCACTTCTGTGGTTTCAACTCTCACTTGGATAATGTTGACTTTAAGTTCTCCATCCCCAAGCCCATCCACAATACTGAGGTCTAGTCAGGAATCTGTAAATGTTGAACACCTCCACTAAGATACGCTTCCTGTACTTCAGACTCAGTGTATAGAAAGTGCTCTTTCCCCCTGTCCTCTGTCCAAACACCCTTCCTTTCTTGGATTTCCTTTTTATGTCAGTGGAACTAGTAGGTTCTGCCTCAGACTTGCTTAAACACGGAGATACCTCTCAGTCTTCTCCTCCACACTAACACAAATCCAAACCCTGCCTTCTGTTCCTAGTGACACCATTCTAGCTCAGGCCTGGCTAGCTTTTCACCGTGCTAAAAGCATTAGCTCTTCAGCTGTCCTCCTTCCCCTGAGGCCTTTCCACCTCTAGTTTATCCTACACTCTGCAGTAAATGAATTATCCTAAAGCACAGTGCAGACCAGGTCACATCCAAGCTCAAAAAAGAGCTCCCTGCTACCTATTAAGTAAAATGTATGTTCCACCAAGATTAAAAGGGCCTATCAAATATGGTCCCAAGCCACCATTGCTACCTGCCGCATTGCCTATGTCTAGCCAACACAAATGGCCCACTCTTCCCCAAATACATCCAGCACTTTCCTTGCTCCTTGCCTTTCTTCGTTTCTTATATGAGGAATGTCCTTTCCTTCATCTCTGGCTGCTAAAAACTTGCCAACCTTCAAGCTCCCCTTCCCCCACCTCCCCAGTAAATGCCAGTGTCATCCTCCAGCAAATCATTTCTAGCCTGCAAGCTGGTGATGATCTCCGCGCCCCCCTGAGTTCCCATGGCATTTGTTCTTATCTGTCTGCTGGAACCACTCATGTATATATTATGGTATAGTCCTCCATGTAACTCTAATATCTGCTATTAGGTCATAAGCATCTAGAGGGCAGAGGGCTTGCATTATTCATGTTCATCCCCCACAGTGTCTTTCACATATCAACCCTTCGATTAAGCCAGAAGCCAGGAAGCAAAAAATTAAACGAAAAAGAAAATCTGGCTGGGTTCATAAATGTTTGGGGCTGCAAAAGACACTTAAAAAAATCAATTCAATCATCCCAGACATGCAACCCCCATTCTCCCCTGCCCCCCATTAAAAAAAAAAAAGATAAAAATACTTAGATCCAGGAAAATGATATGGCTTGCCCAAGGTCACACAACAAGTGACAGAGAAAAGATCGGAATTCAGAGCTCCTGAATCCCAATGCATCAACCCCACCAACAGATTGTTTGCTTCCTGCTCTTTTCTGTCCTTCTCTAAATGGATAATTTTCTTGTTGATAAAGGTTTCCTTGCTAAAGTAATTTTATTCTTTTACATATTATTTAAGCTTAAAGCATTTGTGCCACATTCCTGGCCCCACATATAATTTTAGCAAAATTATACTTTTTTTTTTTTTTTTTAAACCAAAGGACCAAACAGAGACATCAGAGAAACATCTGGTCTGATTCATCAGGGTAACAGCAACATTTCTATTTATATATGAGCACAGCCCTATCTTTGTAGCTCTCAGCTGTTCCTCATTGCTCAGTATGTTCCCCTTTTCAACCTTGTCTGTCCCTCATCAAGAGAGCATCCTGCATCCTGAGTCTTAAACAAAATCTAATGCAATAAAGGAAAATATATTCCCTATTCCCTAGAAGAGGTCTGGATTTGAAAGAAACTGTTTCTTTACTTTCTCAGTCTCTTTGTTGAGGAACATAGGACAGCAAGCCTCAAGTGGTTGGGTGGCTGCCATTTGTTTTACTGCATTCTGGGTACAAAGAAGTTGGATGGGAAACTAAGCTAGGGCATGAGTCAAGATTGGAAGCAGGTCAGGTAGAAAGAGAGTATTCTAAATGGGGAAACTGAGGTTGATGTAGAGAACATAAGGAGCACTCACTCTCCTCCAGCAACATTTGATAGTGGCATAAATTAGAAGATGTTTGATCTTAGGCATTCAACAGTACAAGAAATGCTTAGGAATCTTCCTGGATTTTGTGAGTGCTTTTTATACCTGACCCCACATCCCCTAGGAGAAATTCACTATTGTACCGACCAATAACAGTATCATTTGGGAAAGCAATGGAACAGACCAGAGACAAAAAGACGTCCACCAGTCGTTTCTTCTTGGCAAACACTCCTCCAAAATAATGATCTCACCTCAGCATTCAGCTACAGGAATGCAAAAAGAATAAAAACACTCAGATGGAACCACAAGGGCGCCTGACATCAGTGCCTAATTAAAACCTTTAGAGGTCCTAAGCACTGAAAATAATAAGGTTCCCCTCTCTCCCCATGTAATTAAAAAAATATATTTTTTGCAAACTGTTAGAGCAGCAAAGTTCTGATTTTTTTTCAGTGATGACCAGTACAGAACTTGTTTTAGAAATGGCAAACATCAAACTCTTAAAAATGTTGTATGTGTTTCTTTGTGCTCCTACTTCTTCCAGAGCTCTAAACACCACATCTTTTGAATAATCCAGCTCTGTCTGGAGTACACAGCACCAACCATCTATTAACGAACACAATCTATGAAGGGGATAATCTTTAGCAAATTAATTTCTGTGTTTCTCTGGTAACTATAGAAACACCAACTTACTTTACCCTAGCCAAAGAAAATGATCACTTCCTTAGTTTTGTGGTTCTGAAGAGTCCTCAAAAGATGCAAAAGAAAAAAAAAAGGCCAAATGAGTCTAGAGGAGAGATTTTTAAAATGATTCCACTGTTCTCATGCTACCCTGAGAGCAAGATTACAATTGGTCAACATGTGGAGGCTATACTGGCCCATTTTCATTTTGCCTCTGGTATAATCAAGGCATCAATTATAATAGCCAAAGTCTATTTAAGACTCCTGTGAGTGGGATGCTTGGGTGGCTCCGCAGTTAAGCGGCTGCCTTCGGCTCAGGGCGTGATCGTGGATTCCTGGGATCAAGTCCCATATCAGGATCCCTGCATGGAGCCTGCTTCTCCCTCTCAATCTCTCTCTCTCTCTCTCTCTCTCTCTCTGTCTCTCATGAATAATAAAACCTTAACAAAAAAAAAAAAAAGACTCCTGTGAGCAAAGACAAGAAAGATCAAAATATATCCCCAGTTGCCTGTCATCTAAACATGTATGAAAATGACCATATTAGCACCTGAATGTCTCACCATTATTTTTTTAAAGATTTTATTTATTTATTCATGAGAGACAGAGACAGTGAGAGAGAGAGAGAAAGAGGCAGAGACACAGGCAGAGGTAGAAGCAGGCTCCAGGCAGGAAGCCCGATGTGGGACTTGATCCTGGGACTCCAGGATCATGCCCTGAGTCAAACGTAGATGCTCAACTGCTGAGCCACCCAGGCATCCCATGTCTCACCATTACTGATCAGGGATGAGTGCTAGTATTAAGAATAACAAATTGGGGCTCGGGCAGCCCCGCGGCACAGCCGTTTGGGGCCACCTGCAGCCCAGGGAGTGATCCTGGAGACCCTGGATCGAATCCCACGTCAGGCTCTCTGCATGGAGCCTGCTTCTCCCTCTGCCTATGTCTCTGCCTCTTTCTCTCTCTCCTGTGTCTCTATGAATAAATAAATAAAATCTTAAAAAAAAAAAAAAAGAAAGAAAGAAATTGAGGCTCCTGGATGTCTCAGGACATCCCAGCTCAGCAGAGCATCTGGTTCTCCCTCTTCCCCTCCACCCACTAATGTTCTCTCTCTCTCTATCTCTCAAATAAATAAATAAAATCTTAAAAAAAAAAAAAAGAATAAGAAATCTGGAAATTTGTTTTGGTCATTTCCCCATTGATCTCTAATAGGACATCTTCAGCAGAACAACAAGGGAGGAGCTAGAAGTTTAGAAGCTAGTAGTCAGAAAATGGGATACTGGAATTTAAGATTGCTGAGGTGCAATGTCTGAGTGATGACGCGTAATGGAAGGTGGTCCTGGGAAGTAGATAACTGAAGTAGAGTGGAGGACAAGATCACTAGGGTTAAGGAGTAACAAAAATAAGAAGCTAAGTTATTGAACTCCTAGGATGGTAGTAGGAGATGGTATAAAGAGGATAACTGTGAATTTAGTCTCAAAGGTTTTGGAGAATGAAAAGGAGCAATGAGGAGGTTAGTTAGTGGCAGGAAGGAGGAGAGGGCAGACTTCATCCTTAAGAGAAGGTTGAGCCTTTATAAGAGACTGAAAGAGTGATGTTCTGGAAGTAACATTTGGGGGGTCAGCCAAATGCCAGCCCCTGCTTCCCCACTCCCTCTACAGCACAGCAGAAGAAAGGGAATAAACAGCTTCAACCAGGGGAATTTGCAAGGCAAATCCTAGCCTTGAAGAAGGCTCCTTAATTCAAGGCAAGAAGTGGAGAGTACACTTCCAAGAAGAAATATTAAGAATGCAGAATGTTTTATTTGCAATGGAGTAATGGTTCCAGATGGCTCAGTGGAAAGGATGATTAACAGTGACAGACACAAGAGGTGAGAAAGAGGGGGTTCATAGTGATAAGCTGAAGAAGTGAGAAAGTACTAAACCGTTAACGGGAGAAGGATAAAAGAGAAGATAGGTGGCTAGAAGCATTTCCCTTTCAACCAGTGACTAAGGATTACGGGGGTGAGAGAGAGATGGGCTTCAAATATTGAATTTTGGCATATGTTTTTGGTGCCCTGATTGGATTCGGTCAAAATAGGGAGATGTGGGGCACTTGACTGGCTTAGTAGGTAGAGCATGTGACTCTTGACCTCGGGATTATGGGTTCAAGCCCCACACTGGATGTGGAAATTACTTAAAAATAAAATCTTAAAAAAAAAAAAAATAGAGATGTGGTGAGGACTGCAACAGGACAATTCCTAAACCATGTCTTCTGAGCTATGTCTCTGTGTTTGAATCGTAGTAACAAGCCTAGTTAGAACAAAGTTTCTTTCCAAGTTTGTGACTCAGCAAAGGGACCATTTCTCCATTTCATGAGAATTCAGATTTATTGATCTCTTTGTCTTACTCCTCAACTCAGTTCCAAGCCCTGCCTGGGACAATGATTGCCCATCCAAAAGCTTAACACCAGTCTCTTCCATTCCCTTGCTCCCTGTCCTGCTGCATCAACTCTGGATCATTCCCACAATCTGCCTTCTTCTGCTCCTCCTTCTCAAACGGCTGAGAAAGTCACATACTTTAGTAGACTCTTATGCTGCTACAGATTCAAGCTCAGCTGGCCACTCAGATACTGTGTCATTCCCTTAGCTGGTCTTTGGTCCTTCCCTCTCTTGTTCTGTTCAGTAAATATACCTAATCTTTGTTTCTCTCCAAAAGACCTAGTCAACTCCCAGTTCTCATTCCTAACAAATGTTTCTCTCTCTCTTTTTTTTTTTAATTTTTTTTAATTATTTTTTATTTATTTATGATAGTCACACAGAGAGAGAGAGAGAGAGAGAGAGGCAGAGATATAGGCAGAGGGAGAAGCAGGCTCCATGCACTGGGAGCCCAACGTGGGATTCGATCCCGGGTCTCCAGGATCGCGCCCTGGGCCAAAGGCAGGCGCTAAACCGCTGCACCACCCAGGGATCCCATCTCTCTCTCTCTTTTTTAAAAGATTTTATTTATTTATTCATGAGAGACACCAAGAGAGAGGCAGAGACATAAGCAGAAGGAGAAGCAGGCTCCCTGCATTTGGAAGCCTTGAGCCAAAGGCAAAGGCTCAACTGCTGAGCCACCCAGGCATCCCCCTAACAAATATTTCTGCCTTCTCTTTCAAGGAGAAAAATGGAGGCCACTGAACCTCCTTCAAAATCCCTACCCCATTCGCCATCCTTTCCTCAGTCTCAAGGATCAGCAATCCCTCACCTTTTTCAAAAGCCAAACTCTCTCACCAATTTCAAGGCTTACAGCAATAATTTTTTCTCTCTTTTTTTTCCAACCACAATTTTTCAACACTGGCTCCTCTCCTCAACCTACATGTTAATCTCTCACATCTAATCAGAAAGCTTCCCACTGGGACACCTGGGTGGTTCAGCAGTTGAGTGTCTGCCTTTGGCTCAGGTCGTGATCCCAGGATTCCCGATCAAGTCCCACGTGAGGCTCCTGCAAAGAGCCTGCTTCTCCCTCTGCTTGTCTCTGCCTCTCTCTTTCTCTGTATCTCTCATGAATAAATAAATAAATCTTAAAAAAGAAAGAAAAAGAAAGCTCCCCACTCATGAAGTACACCAATGTCTGCAACTTTCCACTGAGCCATCTGGAACCATTACTCCATTGCAAATAAAATGCACCCCAAAAATAAGATGGGTTGGTAGATGGATAGATAGATACACAATAAACCAAATATAACAAAATCCTCTTTGTAGAATGTAGGTGGTAAATACATAGATGTTCACTGTACAATTCTTTCAACTTATCTGTATGTTTAAAAATTTGTCATAATAAAAATGTTGGGAAGGGCCTCCCAACTCAGCAGCCTCCTCAAGTTACCATCAAGTCTTTTTCTTCCTTTGTCCATGTGAACTTTTTGAAAAAGTAGATATACTCACTGTCTCCACGACCTCTTCACTTCCCAGTTACTATTTTTGATTCAGATCTTTTAAAAAGAGAGAGTGTTGTAAATACAGTTGAAGTCCTCTTTATACCGCATCCAATCCCTTTCTCTCCTGGCTACCAATACTATACTGTGACTGTTCTAATGTTGGTATGTATCTTTCCCATGCATGCACATGAGTGTAGGCAAATCCTTCAGTGAGTTTTTCTGTGTTTGATTTGTCTTCTTGACATTGTCATACATAATATATCCTGGAATTTCTTTTTGCATTCAGTATTGTATTGTTGTTGTTTAAGATTTTATTTATTTATTCATGACAGACACAGAGAGAGAGAGAGGCAGAGACACAGGCAGAGGGAGAAAAGCAGACTCCATACAGGGAGCCCAATGTAGGACTCGATCCTTGGTCTCCAGGATCACACCTTGGGCGAAAGGCGGCGCTGCACCACTGAGCCACCAAGACTGCCCACAGTATTGTGTTTTTAAGATTTATCTGTTACTGCTTGTGGTCTAGTCCACCTTTTGCATCATATAAATAGTTCAGTATTAATTTACACATTCCACTATTGGTGGTTGTTTCCAATATTTTATGACTACAAACAAAAACAGTGACCATCCTTGAAACAATTTTCCCGTGCATATGTGTGTTTCTCTAGATACATGTCCAGAAATTGAATTACTGTATAGTAAAGTGCACACTTATTCCATGCTACAAGATATCGGCAAATTGCTTTCCATAATTGTTGTGCCAATCTACTGTTCCATCGGCAGAGTATGAGAGTTTCTTCACATTCTTGGCAATTTTAGCATTATCAGATTTTTAAATTTTGCCATTTTTATATGTATGAAACGCAATCCAATTTTACATTTTGCATTTTCCTCTAGAGAGGTTAGGCATCTTTTCATATGCTATTGGCATTTTGGGTTTCACTTCTATAAATTACCTATTCACATTCCTTGATGATTTTTTTCTATTGCATTTTTGTCTTTTTCTTATTGACTTTTTAAAAAGATTGTGTTTATTCATATGACAGAGAGAGCATAAGCAGGAAGAGCAGCAGGCAGAGAGAGAGGGAGAAGCAGGCTTCCTACTGAGCAGGGAGCCCGATGTGGGGCTTGATCCCAAGACCCAGGGATCATGACCTGAGGCAAAGGCAGCCACTTAACTGACTGAGCCACCCAGGCACCCTTTTTAATGATTTTTTAAAGTTCTCTCTCCATATACGCCATGCCCTAATTTTTTTCAGTTATTTGAATTGCAAATACTTTCTGTCTTATCTTTCAACATTGTTTATTGCATTCTTTCTGAATTTTTAATTTTAATTTATCATCTTTTTAGTTTATGGTATAAGTTTTTCATGTCTTAAGAAACCCTTCCCTACTTGGAAGTAATGAATATATTCTCCTGTATTATCTTCTGAAAACTTTTATTATTCTGCCTTTCACATTGAAGTCTTTACTCAACTTATATTTATTTATATGTATGGTAAGAAAGATCTAATTTTTCCTCATATGGATAGCCAGTTGACCCAACATCATTTATTGAATAGTCCAGCTTGTTCCCTTTGCTTTATACTTTCACTTCTATCATATACCAAGTTCTCTCATATGTGTTGCTTTCTGTCTTATCCAATTGGTCCATTTATCTGTTGATGCTCTAGTACCACACTGTGTTAATTCCTATGTTAATCCCTACCTTTTCTTCTTTTTCTTTTTCAAAATTGCCCTCCCTATTCTTGGCATGAAGTCTTTCACATACTTTATTTTATATATTTTTTATTTTATTTTTTAAAAATATTTTATTTATTTATTCATGAGAGGCACAGAGAGAGAGAGGCAGAGACACAGGCAGAGAGAGAAGCAGGCTCCATGCAGGGAGCCCGATGTGGGACCTGATCCCGGGCCTCCAGGATCACGCCCCAGGCCGAAGGCAGGCACTAAACCACTGAGCCATCCAGGGATCCCCTATTTTATATATTTTTAAAGGTTTTATTTTGGGGGCCCCTGGGTGGCTCAGTTAAGCATCTGCCTTCAGTTCAGGTCATGATCTCAGGGTCCTGGGATGGAGGCCTGCCCAAGTCTGGCTCCCTGCTCAGTGGGGAGCCTGCTTCTCCCTCTCCCTCTGCCTGCTGCTCCCCTTACTTGGCTCTGGTTTTCTCTCTGTCAAATAAAGAAATAAAATCTTTTTTAAAAAAATAAAGATTTTATTTTTAAGTAATCTCTACATTGTAGGTGCACAAACCTACAATGCGAGATCAAGAGTTGCATGTTCTGGGGCAGCCCTGGTGGTGCAGCGGTTTGGCGCCGCCTGCAGCCTGGGGCGTGATCCTGGAGACCCGGGATAGAGTCCCACGTCGGGCTCCCTGCAGGGAGCCTGCTTCTCCCTCTGCCTGTGTCTCTGCCTTTCTCTCTCGGTGTCTATGAATAAATAAATAAAATCTTTAAAAAAAAAAAAACAGTAATTTGCTAATAAATTTCTTTTGCTTTGTCTGCCTCAAACATAGGTACAACCACAGATGCCACTACAATCTTTTTCTAAGTCACTGAAGTAATATACTTGACACTCTTGTCATGTCACTGTTCTGCCTAAAATCCTGCTAGTTTCTGTCCATTGCAGACAGCATGGTCTACCCTTTATAACATAGCATTCAGAGCCCACCATTGTCTAGCCCTTAGCTTTTTCTCTAACTTCATTTACAGCTTAATCTTGTCTCTAGCGACCCAACACTGCTTGGAGTTCCCTATGTAGCTTATGCATTTTTTCCTTCTGTGCCTTTGCCAATGGTATCCTTTCTAGAAGGTCCATCTTTACTTTCATTCACCTCTTCTACTCCAACCCCAAACCATCTCTACCTGACTAACTCTATATCCTTTGAGATCTAGCTCAGCTGTCAGCTCATTCAAAGCACCATCCCTAGGGGATCCCTGGGTGGCGCAGCGGTTTGGCGCCTGCCTTTGGCCCAGGGAGCGATCCTGGAGACCCGGGATCGAATCCCACATCAGGCTCCCGGTGCATGGAGCCTGCTTCTCCCTCTGCCTGTGTCTCTGCCTCTCTCTCTCTCTCTGTGACTATCATAAATAAATAAAAATTAAAAAAAAAAAAAAAAAAAAAAGCACCATCCCTAATCCTGACTCCTCTGGCAGGCTTCACTAGGTGTCTCTCTTCAATGAGCTCATAAATACTGGGATCATTACTGTATCTTATGCTTACCACACTGCATTGTAATTATCTGTTTATATATCCCCACAGGACTGTGAACTTATCAAGAGAAGTATTTGGGTTTTAGTCATATTTAAAGTTTAACAACCTAGTAGAGTATCTGGCACATAAGTATTTGTTGAGTTCAATGAATAAATGACTTAGTTGAATTGAATATGCTCTTTATAAAAACTTTTTGGTTTTCTATTATTGCTTAAAATTTAGTTTTCACTAGACTTCTTTCACCATATAGAGTTCATAAATTTAATTTTTTGCTCTGGCTAACCAGTTCTAGGAATAAAAAAAAAAAGTGACCTATCAGTATGGCTATTACGGTCTAGATTGGAGTATTGGACCATAGGGGAAAATAGAAACAAGTAAAGCAAGATAGGATAATGAAAGGAGAGGATCCAAATAGGAATGTGCAGTACCTATCACCCCTAATGAGGGTTTTCACTAATACCATGGTAAAGAGTGATTAATATTTATGAGCTGAATCACATAGTCAGGAGCTCCTGGATTTGTTAAGTGATATCACCTTGGGATGCCTAGGTGGCTCAGTGGTTAAGTGTCTGCCTTCGGCTCATGGTGTGATCCTGGAGTCCCCGAATTGAGTCCCACATCAGGCTCCCTGCGTGGAGCCTGCTTCTCCTTCTGCCTGTATCTCTGCCTCTCTTTCTGTGTCTCTCATGAATAAATAAATAAATAAAATCTTTAAAAAAAGGGATATCACCTTGAGGTTTCTATAAACCTATCTGAAACCCCATCCCACATCTTATGGGAAAACCAATGCTCTCCCCAAACTCCCTGTAGTTTTTCTGAGCTCTCCATTCTCTTGGTAACCCCAGAGTTTGATTTCTGGCTTCTGTAGAATTCCCATTCTGCACTCTGAATCTTGCAGCTGTTCCTTTATGTTCATTTGGCCCTGACCCAAGGGTGGGTTACAGCTTCTCTTCCTAAATTTCCCACCTTAAATTCATGAGAGGCAGCTGTGTGTAAAAGACTCTTCCTGGAGATTCAAAGATAACGTGCGCCATATAGGGGAGCTACTTGGCAAGTACATAACACTCTTCAGTAGCCAGTTTAAAATTGAAAACGATTTCCTTCCTTTATTTCCACCAACCCAAAGTTAAGCCCCCTTACACTTTGCCTAATCTTTTCCATTCTTCCTCCTCATTTACTTTTTCTCTTTTCCTTTTGTATCTCCCAATTTTTTATGTGGAATGATTTTGTGATCTTTTTGCCATTTCTTTCCAACCCATACAGAGCCTCTACTTTCATGCCTTAGGCATCTCTTAAGATATTATTCTAAACCAGGACAACTCCTTACTTATCTAAAGAAAACTCTTGGGCCAGTTTGTAAAATAATATTTTCTAATTTCTCAACTACATTTCTATGTATAGTGTACATATGTTTTTGTGTCATTTTTGTGTCAAGTAACTAAACATTCAATATTGTTCATTCTAATCCATGTGATTATTTCTTCCCAACTAAATTTTTTATAAAACTTATGAAAAGAACACTTTTAGCTACTGCTAATGATCAGTAACTGAACCAGGTGGTACCAACAAACACAGATAGTCACCATCCTGGTGTTCAGGTTGAGACAAACCAAGCAGTAGACTTTACATAATTATTTTGTAACTAGACCTTAAAATAGTCTTAACTTAATGCCTTTAAAACAACATTCCTCATATTTGATACATGTATATGTATTCATTCTCAATGAGATATTTTTGAGCAACAGTAAATATTGATGGTTCCTAAATTTCTGGAACCCCAATGAAATTTTCTCCTTTAAAAAGACTTGAACTCATTCTTTCCACCAAATATTTGTCAAGAGCCTACTGTGGGTCAGGCACTGTGATAAACCCTGGAAACATAGTGGAGAAGAAAAAGTTCAACTCCCTGCTCCCATGGAGCTTATATTCTAGCAGGGGACATGGTCAATAGGAAGGAAACAGATAATTATACATTGTTATAAGTTCTACGAAGAAAGTCATCATGGTGAGTTGATGGAGAACAGGGGAAAGAAAGGTATTCCCAATAGGATTGTTTGGGAAGTCCTCTGTGAACCTTGACGTGTTATCTGAGACCTAAGAGATGAGAAGGAGCCAGAAAAGGAAGAGAGGGAATAGCTAAGAGGCCATTGCAATAGTCCTGGTAAGAGACGGTGGTGGCTTAGATTAGGATTGTGACAGTGGAGGGCAAAGGAAGGCAATATAGTCCAGATATGTTTTGGAGGTGGAATTATAGACTTACCTCTACTTGCAATAGGGTTACATTCCAGTAAACCTAAAAGTTAAAAATATTATAAGTAGAAAATGCATTTGATACACCTAACTAACCAAACATCATAGCTTAGCCCAGGCTATCATAAGTGTGCTCAGAACACTTACATTGTCCAACTATAGGGCAAAACATTTAACACAAAGTCTATCTTATAATAAAGTGTTGACTATCTTATGTCATTTATTGAATACTGTACTAAAAGTGAAAAACAGAATAGATGTATGGGTACAGAATGGTTGTAAGCATACTGGTTGTTGACCCTCATGATCCCATGGCTGACTGGGAGCTGTAGCTCACTGCTGCTGCCCAACATCATGAGAGAGTTTAATACCACATATCACTAACCTAGGAAAGATCAAAATTCAAAGTTCAAAGTATGGATCCTACTGAATCCGTGCCACTTTCACACCATTGTAAAGTTGGAAAACCTTAAGTCGAACCATCATAAATTGAGGTCTATCTTTTTAATAGTATTTGCTGATAGGTTTTATATATATATGGTGAGAAAAGGAATCAGGGATAACTTCTGTGTTTGTGGCTTAGGCAGCTATGTAGTTCATTTGACACCAAGACGGAAAAGACTAGAAGAAGAGCAGACTTGGGTAGGGAAATCTAGTGTTCCATTTTGGACCTATAAATTGAGATACTCATACTGTTTTTTTTTTTTTCTTCTCATAGACTCTCAAATAAGGATATTGGATATATGAATCTGGAATCCTGGGAAAGGTTAGGGCTGGAAATATATATTTGGAGCAATCAGCACACAGATGCTATTTAAAGTCACAGAATTGAATGAGCTCTCCTAGGGAGAAAGTTATTCTTAGAGAAGAGAGCCCAGGACTGAGCACTGAAGCACTCCAACATTTAGAGGTCAGATAGGGAAATGAAGACAGAAAAGACTGGGAAGGATCAGTCAGTGAGGCAAGGTGAAGCCAAGAGAGTATGATACCTCAAAAGTCAAGGAAGAGGTGTGATGGTTAAGTTAGGGACAGAGCCTTGCTCAGTCTATATAACAAATCCCATGCAAGATTCCGCCCAGTCCAAAAACTTTCTGAGTCTAAAGAGATAGGTCAAGAAACCTTCTAATATCAAACCTTCCAGGGGGTGCCTGGCTGGCTCAGTTGGTATGGCATGTAACTCGATGTTGGGGTTGTGAGTTTGAGCCCCACGTTGGGTATAGATATGATTTAAAAAATTAAATCTTGGGGATCCCTGGGCAGCGGTTTAGCAGCTGCCTTTGGCCCAGGGCATGATCCTGGAGTCCCAGGAGTGAGTCCCACCTCGGGCTTCCGGCATGGAGCCTGCTTCTCCCTCTGCCTGTGTCTCTGCCTCTCTTTCTCTCTCTATGTCTATCATGAATGAATGAATAAAATCTTAATAAAATAAAGTAAAATAAAATAAAATCTTGGAGCATCTGGGTGGCTCAGCCGGTTGGGCATCTGCCTTAGGCTTAGGTCATGAACTCAGGGTTCTGTGATGGAGTGCCATGTCAGGCTCCCTGCTCAGCGGGGAGTCTACTTTTCCCTCTCCCTCTGCCCCCCACCAGTTCTTGCTCTGTCTGTCTATCTCTCAAATAAATAAATAAATAAATAAATAAATAAATAAATAAATAAATCCTTAAAAATAAATCTTAAAACAATAACAAATGTTCCAGGTAAGGTTTTGTAACCTAATTGGGGGTCAGAAGGAACAGTAGTTCCAGGCATTTGCATGTGGTATGGGTCTTCCTGGCTTGTGATTGAACATAGTCGTGGTAGACAGTGAACAAGTGGCTCCAGTCTGCCTTCATTTCACATTGGCATACATTTTTTGGCTAATTCTTAGTAGATAATTCCAAAAAGATTTTTGTGATGAGAACAAAGTGTAAAGGCATGATTATAAAATTAGTATGGAAGTTTCACAATTTCCATGATGAAAGCAGGATCATCTTTGGGGATTTGTGCCTACTGTTTTTTCACAGAAGGCACTGGTCACTAGGAATAAAGAGTGGTGCCTCTTTGTCTTCCAGTTCCATGTGGTGAAGTCCGGCTCCCAACTGAAAGTGGGAGCATCGATGGAAAGAAACAACTTTTCATCTTATCCTACTATAAACAGCACTGACATTCTAGAAAGCGTTCCTTTGATGGCAAGTCCTGTGCCAATGTAGGATACAGCCATTTTGATACAGGCTGTTTTGTTATAGTCAATTTGCTGACACACAGCTTTGACACAGTCATTTTGATGCCAGGAACATCTTGATGTGGCTGCCTTGAAGTGGCTGTTTTGATATGGGAACATTTTGACTGTGCCTAAAAACAAACCAATAAACTTTTCACTCAGAAAACATTATTACTGAGTAATGTGCATTGACTGATCTCTTCCCCCACTCCCTGAGCTCTGTCTCACTCTCTCCCACCACTGTAGAGACCAGACTGCAGAGATGGACAGTAGGAATCTTGGGAGGAAGAAAATTGCTATGAAGGAGGGAGAAGGCTGGGACAGTGGACCCAACTCAATAATATAACCTGAAGAGGGATCCCTGGGTGGCGCAGCGGTTTAGCGCCTGCCTTTGGCCCAGGGCGCGATCCTGGAGACCCGGGATCGAATCCCACGTCGGGCTCCCAGTGCATGGAGCCTGCTTCTCCCTCTGCCTGTGTCTCTGCCTCTCTCTCTCTCTCTCTCTGTGACTATCATAAATAAATAAAAAAAAAAAAAAATAAAAAAAAAAAATAATATAACCTGAAGAAAGAGAAAAATCATTTTGTTTTTGCTCTCTCCTGATTCAGCCCTTCTAAAAAGTCAGTGTTTCTGTACAATACTGGAAGGTGTGGAGAGCACCCCAGCCTGTCCCAAAAGGTTGCAAGAGCTCTGTCGTGACCAGGCATTTCTTTTCTTTTTTCTTTTCTTTTCTTTTCTTTTCTTTTCTTTTCTTTTCTTTTCTTTTCTTTTCTTTTCTTTTCTTTTCTTTTCTTTTCTTTTCTTTCTTTCTTTTTTTTTCTTTTCTTTTCTTTCTTTCTGAAACAGGAGAAAACCAAACAAATAACATGTATATGTCCTATATACATGGGAGATACCTAGGAAAGCTAAATAATTTTAATCGGGCATTCCTCGGACAGGACACATCATTGAAGGAAGGATAGTATCAGTGAGCCGGAGAGGAGGGGGGTGGGGGTGGGGTGAGGGTTAAAAAGAACCAGGACCCTGCATACCCAAACAGGAGGCAGCAACCCCAGGCTGCCAAGTGACAGATGTGGGCACAGAAGAATCAGATTGTTGGGTTGATCCAAGGCTGATATTTTGTTATTCAGGTATAACTAGACAATGGAGAAGAGAAAGCCTTGGGCTCCTTGTCTCATTCATATAATCGGGTATCTATTATCAAGCGTCCTTTTAGTTGAATGGAGAATATAAATTGACTTCCTCTAGGCACATTTTTCTCTCTAAGAATTCTCCTTAAGCAATAATAGAACTGAAATACTTACTCTGGGAAACCAGTTAAATCATTAATATGATTAATGCTATAATTTCTCCGGTACTAGGTGTTCACATCATTTCAGCTTGTGAAATAAAATATTAAATATTTTCAAAAGATGAATCTCTATTTCTGCCACCATTCTCCCTTTAAAGACTTAAGATGTTATTTAATTGATTTGAAGATGTACATGGAGGATACTGCATGATATATAACATGAAAATCTATACAGAGGGGGATCCCTGGGTGGCGCAGCGGTTTGGCACTTGCCTTTGGCCCAGGGCGCGATCCTGGAGACCCGGGATCGAATCCCACGTCGGGCTCCCAGTGCATGGAGCCTGCTTCTCCCTCTGCCTATGTCTCTGCCTCTCTCTCTCTCTGTGTGTGACTATCATAAATAAATAAAAATTAAACAAACAAAAAAGAAAATCTATACAGAGCACACGAAATGTTTCTGGAAAGACAGATTCCTCTCTCCCAAGACCCACCTTTCATTTCAAGCATTTCCTATTTTGTTTTAGTTCCAAGCCCTTTCAAACACTCTGATTTCAATTTAGGTCAGCAGGTATGTATTAAATATTACCATGTGCCAGCCATTTTACTAGGCACAACAGGGGACAGAAATATAAATATGAATAAGAAATAGCTTCTGCTCTCAGGGAATATATTGGGAGAGATCAGGTTTGAGTATAAACAAGACAAAAAACAAATAGAGGTATCTCTAGGCACTCTTATGCTTTTAAATATCATCTGATAAATTTTAGATGCCATAAGCTGGCATAATCAAAATGATTTGGGACCACAATGACTAGAGAAATTAAACCCTACTGGGAGAAAGAAAGAGAATGGCATTTAACTAAGATAGTCTCCTCTGTGATAAGCACTGTGCTAAGTGTTTCACATATCTTATCTCATTGAATTCTCCCAACAGTCCCATTTTCCAAAGAGGAAACAGCAGCTCAGCAAGGCAAAGTACCTTGCCCAAGGTCACACAGCTCAAATTTGGTGTGGAGGCCAACTTCAAACCCAGAAGACACCCTACTCATTTCAGACCCCTCAAGGAAGGCAGCGGTACTGGCTACAGTTGAGGCAACAGAATTGGCAGCTCTTGATACTAATGCTTGAAAGAGTGACTTGAAAAAAAAAAAAAAAGGAGAAAGAATGACTTGGGATTATTAAAGCCATATAAACAGAAGGTAAAACAAATGGGAATTATAGCCACATTAGAGCCACCACTGAGCAATTTCAATGGGCACAGGGATCAAAATGGCTATTTGATAAATACAACTTTTTATACCCTTTGTTGGGTTGCCAATGAGAGGAACAAAAAATGTAATAAAAACATAACCTTTACCTTTTAAAAGGACTGCACCAATTCTTCAGGTTCTTTTTTTTTTTTTTTTTTTTTTTAAGATTTTACTTATTTATTCATGAGAAACACAGAGAGAGGCAGGCAGAGACACAAGCAGAGGGAGAAGCAGGCTCCATGCAGGAAGCCGGATGTGGGACTCCATCCTAGGACTCTGGGATCATGCCCTGAGCCAAAGGCAGATGCTCAACCACTGAGCCACCCAGGTGTCCCAATCCTTCAGGTTCTTGAATTCAGAAGATATCTTTTCTTCCCCTGAGGAAAAGTAATAATACTGACCAACATTTATGGAACACTTACTAATGCTGGGCTCTGTGCTGAATACATAGAATAGGAGATCATGAATTTAGAACCAGGTTGATAGGTTTCAAATCTTGGTTTTACCACCGATTGTTATTACCTTCACCAAGTCATTTAACTTCTCTAGACCCTAATCTCCTCATCTGAAAGGCAAGTGAGTCACTTCATGGGGGTCTGACAAATACACACCTTTGAAAATTAGCTCTCATTATGAAGTTAGAGTGTGGTTTGTGGGTTTTTTTTTGGGGGGGGGGTTTCTTAAGATTTATTTATTTATTTGAGAGAGAGAGCATGAATGAGAAGGGCAGAGGGAGAGGAAGGGAGAGTCCCAAGCAGACTTTGTGTTGAACACGAAGCCCCCACTGGGGATCAATCCCATGACACTGAGACCACAACCCAAGCCGAAACCAAGAATTGGATGCTCAACCAACTGCGCTACCCAGGTGCCCCCAAGTTCAAGTATGTTTAACTACAGTCCCAGAGAAGAAGGGAATTTCTTGAGTACACCTGCTCATGGATAATTCCTTCTTGGGGCTCATTGCAAGGTGGGGGTCATGTAGACAGTGAAAGTAGGAACAAGTGAAATCACAGAGCATCATGGCCATCACCTCTTCTTTTTTTTTTTTTTTTTAAAAGATTTTATTTATTTATTCATGAGAGACACAGAGAGAGGCAGAGACAGGGGAAGCAGGAGCCATGCAAGGAGCCCGATATGGGCCTCGATCCCAGGACTCTGGGATCACGTCCTGAGCCAAAGGCAGACGCTCAACCACTGAGCCACCCAGGTGTCCCATGGCCATCACTTCTAATGGAAAGCCCTGTGTTATGGGAAGTCTGATGTTAAAGAGAAGTACTCAAATGATGCCAAGGGGAAGTTGAACTGACAGAGTCATAGATGAGGAACAAAGTTCCGGGAAGGTTAGGTGGTCTGCTCCCACTCATGTCTGGCTGCTTCAGCAAAACCCTCACTGTGTCTCTGATAGTCAGACTCCAAAATAATCCCCAGTGATCCTCATCTAGGAGTCATGTTCTTATACAGTCCCCTCCCACGTTGTACCAGGAACATAATACTGTGGAAGAATAGGGAAGAAGTGATGATGTTATACATCCAAGATTAAGTAATAAAAGACCCTGTGGCTTCTGTTTTGATTTCTCTCCTCTTCTCTTTCAGATTCCTTACTCTGGGGAAAGCCAGCTGCCATGTCGTGAGCACATGGGAGAGGTACACATGCTGAGAAACAGGTTTCCTGCTAACACCCATGTAAGTGAACTTGGAAGTAGATTCTCTAGCTCCGTTCAAGTCTTCAGATGATGGCAGTGAGCCAACTGCAATCTCATGAGAGACTCTGAGCTAAAATCACTCAGTTAAGCCCCTCCAGGTTTCTGGCACTCAGAAACTATGAAATAATAACTGTTTGCTTCATCTGATTGCAAATTTGGGGGGGCAAATTGTTACAGAGCATAGATAACTAGTAGACTGTCCTCTTTGCTGAGTTGGCCCTCAGTCCTACAGGATTGGTTCTGATAAGTCTAGACTTCTCTTCAGTGACAATCTTCACCCTTCATATCCTTCTCTCTCAGCTCCTTTTCCTTACTTCCAGGAAAGAGGGAATCTTTTCTACTCCTTGGGGAAAAAATCACTTGCCCCAGAGACAATCTCTCTTGCTATTGGCTTCAGAAGTATTGCCTGGAATAATTTTTTTTAAAGATTTTATTTATTTATCAGAGAAAGAGAAAATATGCAAATAAGAGAGCATGAGTGGGGAGAAGGGCAGAGGGAGAGGGAAAAGCAGACTCCTCATTGAGCAGGAAGCCTGATATTGGGCTTGATCCCAGGACCCCAGGATGACACCCTGAGCCAAAGGCAGATGCTTAACCAACTGAGCTTCCCAGGATCCCTGCCTGGAATAATCTTATTAAATGGTTTAGGGATTTTCTTTTTTAAAGATTTATTTATTCAGAGAGAGAGAGAGAGAGAGAGAGAGAGAGGCAGAGACACAGGCAGAGGAAGAAGCAGGCTCCATGCAGGAAGCCTGACGTGGGACTCGATCCTGAGTCTCCAGATTCACACCCCGGGCTGCAGGCAGCGCTAAACCACTGTGCCACCAGGGCTGCCTGATTTAGGGATTTTCAAACTAGGAAAACACCCTTTCTCTACTTTTTCCTCTCTGGTCCTCACTCTCCTGTTCCCAACTCTACTTCATGGATTAGATCACAAGGAACAGTTCCAGGAAGGAAATTTGTTAATAACTTAAAAGTTAATATATCAATATTATCCCACCAAATGCATTATCTCCTCTAACAACTCTAAGAGATAAGTTTTCTTATCATCCTCATTTTATTTTATTTTTTATTTTTTAAAATATTTTTTAAAGACTTTATTTATTTATTCATGAGAGAGAGAGAGAGAGAGAGAGAGAGAGGCAGAGGCACAGGCAGAGGGAGAAGCAGGCCCCATGCAGGGAGCCTGAGGTGGGACTCAATCCTGGGTCTCCAGGATCATGCCCTGGGCTGAAGGCGGCCCTAAACCGGTGAGCCACAGGGGCTGCCCTCATCCTCATTTTACACACAAGAGATAGTCTTGCTTTAGGACACATGGCTGGCAGGTAGCCTAATCAGGAACCCCAAGTTTCATTGACTCTCGAGCCTGTGCTCTTAGCTATCAGGCAATATCAACTCTTTGCATCAGTTATTCCAATGTTATGATGTTAAAATCTAATGAAAAGATGAAATTTGTGGAATCTGCATATCCACTATAAACACAACACTTAAAGTGAATCATTAATGAACAATTAATGAATAGTAATTCTAAGAAATATTTATTTGTTCCAAGACTAGTCAAGTAGCTGACATGTCTACCCATGCTTCAAACTTTTTTTTTTTTTTTTTTTTTTTAAAGATTTTATTTATTTATGCATGATAGTCACAGAGAGAGAGAGAGAGAGAGGCAGAGACACAGGCAGAGGGAGAAGCAGGCTCCATGCACCGGGAGCCTGACGTGGGATTCGATCCCGGGTCTCCAGGATCGCGCCCTGGGCCAAAGGCAGGCGCCAAACCGCTGCGCCACCCAGGGATCCCCCCATGCTTCAAACTTAATTGCAGAGTAGGATAATGTATTTCCCAGGCAAGCTCCTTGGTCTCCTTCAAAGCAGAAAATCGGGCTAAAAGTGACATCACAATCAGAGAGGCCCTCTGACTTTACTCCCAACCCAGGTGGGACCCTTGTGACATGTTCTCTTCCATTCTCCAAAGCAGCTCTCTCACATGGACTCTGCTCTCCACAAATCTGCCACCATCCCTCCCACCCACACATGTCACTTCTCCTTTACTCCTAACAAATGACTCAAGATCTGCTGATGGGGAAAATACAAGCTACCCAATGATAACCAACGCAACTTCCCACCACCATTTCTTTTTTTTTTTTTTTTTTTAATTTTTTATTTATTTATGATAGTCACACAGAGAAAGAGAGAGAGGCAGAGACATAGGCAGAGGGAGAAGCAGGCTCCATGCAGGGAGCCCGACGTGGGATTCGATCCTGGGTCTCCAGGATCGTGCCCTGGGCCAAAGGCAGGCGCCAAACCGCTGCACCACCCAGGGATCCCCCACCACCATTTCTAAGCCCTGACCCCTCACCAAGCTTATCCCATCCTCCTGGGTAGAAGCTGGGGTTTGCATTCCAAACCCTCCCACTTTCTCAAGAATCTTGCACTATTGCTTCATTGTCTGCCTTTTCCTCACCTACAGTGAGGAAAATCTACTAAATCCATTCATCAATATTGAAATGCTCGTCTCTGTGTAATGAATAAAAACAAAAGAACCCCTGCCCCTTCTCTCTCTTCCCCTTCTCAGCCACAGGTCTTAAGGAATTATATACACTTGGTCTAATGATTTTGTTACTTCCTGCTCCTCACCCCACCACATCTCAGTTTATGCCATCAATACTTCTCTCAGTGAAGATACCAAGGACACCAGTGACCTCCTAACTGCAAAATCCTAGGGACGCTGCTTACTCCATTCATTTTCTCACTTCTTAATGTTTAGCACTATTGTTCACTATCTCTTGAACTGTTCCCTTTGTTCAGCTAGCTTTTCTTTGTTTTTAAAAGATTTTTTTGTTTGTTTATTCATGAGAGATACAGAGAGAGAGAGAAGCAGAGACAGGCAGAGGGAGAAGCAGGCTCCATGCAGGGAGGCCAATGTAGGACTGGATCCCGGGACTCCAGGATCACACCCTGGGCAGAAGGCAGGCGCTAAACTGCTGAGCCACCCAGGGATCCCCCCCTCCCCCAGATTTTCTTTTTACCTATTTTGCTGTACTTTCTTCTTTTTAAGCTCCTCTTCCACTGGCTGTCCTTTTTCCTTGGGATTCTGCCCTGGGGCCTCTATCTTTCCCAATATACACACTTGTCTTAGGTGGCCCCATCCTTTCCCTTGGGTTTAGTTACCATCTTTTTGCCTGTGACTCCCAGATTTATAATTCTGTCCTGAATCTCCCTTCTGAGCTTCATATTTAAATAGCATATCAATCTATCTTCCAAACATTTCCACTTAGATATTCTATAGGCACTTCATGCTCTTCAAACTCAACTTCTCCAAACTCACCTGGTTTTCCATCCCAACCTGTTCTTCCTGCTGGGTTCCCTGTGCCAGCAAATGGTCCTACCATCCAACCAGTTGCCTAAGGCAGAAATGTGGGTGTCATTCTCAACTTCTTCTCCCTTATTTGTGTCCCATTTCCAATCAAGTCTGACAATTACACCTTTAAATATCTCTGGAATCCATTTACTTATTTCCATTTCCAAGCCCCCACCTCCTCTGACCAGGATGACTGCAAAAATCTCCGGATCTGACTGTCTGACTTCAGTCTTGTCTTTCTCTAATCTACTCTCCATCCTGCAGCCAGAGTGATCTCTCTAAAGTGCAAATCCTTCAAGATAAAACCCTAACTTCTTGGCACGGCATGCCTGGCCTCTTGTGACCTGGCCATCTGTCACCAACTCTTCTTGCTTCCATGTCTCCCACACAGTCTTGTATCTGGCCTTGATGAACTGATACTGGATTCTCTGTTAGAACTCTGTCCTTGGTCTCAATATAACTACTCCCCTGGGACATCTGTCCTGCAACAACCTGTATGCCTGCATGTTTCTACCTAATGTGGATTAGGCTGATGTACTTTCCAGGCATGGTTTTTAGACTCATAACAAAGCTGGGAATTTGGTTGAAAAATGCATGTCATGGTCCTAAGTAGCCTGGATCAATATATCAAATACTTACACTTCTTTCAATCATAGTACATTGTCTGTTTTTTCTCTTTGGACCCAAGGCACTTGAGGCCATGGCAGTCAAGTACAATGGTTCAGAATTCAGGCTCTGGAGCAAGACTGCCTGAATTCCAACTTAGACTCTGCAACCTCCTAGTTTTAGGATGTTAGACAACTGGCTAACTTGTGCCTCAGTTTTGCCATCTGACCTGGAGGTCATAATAAGATCTATCTTATGGAACTGTTATAAACAAGACTGAATAAGAAAAGTTACTAAAATATTTCAAATGGTGCCTGGCACACAGCAAGCATTCAAAAAGAAGGCTGTTGTTACTTTTGAAGGCAGGTACGATAACATTTAGTTCTATAGAGCTACTAAACATGTATGAAGTGAATAGATGAAGGAAATGTTTGTATCTAAACTTGTCACCAAAATTCTTAAGCCTAACCCCAAAGTAAATATTAAATACATTACTCTAAGCACTATGCATAAAAAGTACACTGATATGGTCGCTGGTCTCTTGGAGCTTTTTGGAAATGAGGTCATTCTATTTCTACCCAAGCACTCAGGGAATTATACTCCCTTGAGAAGGGATGTTGGAATCGAACAGGACACCTCAAGGTTCCTGAAGGCGGCATGACTGATTCTGAGGTAATGTCTTCTTTACATAAATGTGCCTGTTAGAACAAGGAAACATGAAGGTAACTGTTTTAACTTGTTTTCCAGTAATTTAAGTCTCCTAGGCCCTCCATTCTCAGAGTGTCATAGACACCTGTAATCTCCCTCAAGGAGAGGGCTGTGTTCTGTGGGTGTCTTTCCTTTCAGAGTCATAGAAGTAGGCTTTAGTTCTCAAGCATCACAAGCTTGTGTGATTTTGAAGTCGATTTTTATTTTTATTTATTTAAATATTTTATTTATTTATTTGAGGGAGTGAGAGAGAGAGCACTAGCTAGAGTGGGTGGGGCGGATCAGAGAGAGAGAGGGAGAGGGAGAGGGAGAAGCAGACTCCCCACTGAGCAGGGAGCCCAAAGTGGGGCATGATTTCAGGACCCTGAGATTATGACCTGAGCTGAAGGCAGACGCTTAACCAACTGAGCCACCCAAGTGCCCATAAAAGTCAATTTTTAAAAAGTAGTGCCACCAGATGCTTAGTTCGGTCAGGGGTGAGACAGAAAGAGAATAAAATTGTTTAATGGGGTAGGTTTGTTTCCCCAAAAAATAGTCTAGCTGAGGGGAGCTGAGGTGACCTATGAGAAGTTTCAGAGTGAGAAAAAGCCGAACCAGATACACGTGTGGCACCAAGCTGTCAAATATACACATACATGTAAATAAATAAATATTCATCCCACTCATAACTGCTTGCCTTCCTCATTGGCCTCCCGCCTCTCCTAGGGATAGACAGACACTGACACAGTATTTCTGTCTTCATAAAGAAAGGCTAGCATCTAGGGAAATGACCTTGATAGACTGAACTATAAATATACGATTAATCAGAGCAATTTGCTCTTGAATTGTGCCCCCCTTCTCAATATCCCAAAGCAACTCTAGGAGAGAGGCAAAAAAGCACAATCACTAGCCACTTAAGGAGTGTGCAAGTAAAGGTCAAATATTCCAATGCAGTGGGGAAATTACCTGAGTCCTGGATCCAGAGAAAGTTAGTTTCCAGGATCGGCTAAATCTGAACAGATCCCACAGGCAGTGCCCCTTTGCCAAATGGTCTTAGTGTCCTAGAGCAACATACTAAGGAAAACCAGGTTAGGAGTTTCATCCGCACGTGACGGGCACCTCTGCTCTCTGCAAGACCGACCTGCGCAGCCCTAACTCCTGGGCCAGCCGTCTTAGCAGCGGCTGGGAGTCCTCCAGACTGTCTGGGGCGGGGGGGCCCGCTAAGCCTAAGTACCAGCCTATCTGCACTGATGGGAAAACAAAGTAGCAACCCGCAATCGCAGCTACTGGCGCTAAGAATAGCGAGTCATAGTCATTTGTTCTGTACTCTGCTCGGACGTGAGCATTATTTTTCAGGTCAAATGAATGCTCAATTGCACCCAACGATGAGCAGTCCTCCGCAATAAATGTCACCAAATGGACATTCCCCCCAGTGAAAAGAATATTTTCAGCGTGAAAGTTGAATACAGAAAGGGGAGCCCCTCATTCCTCGTTGCATAAGAAAGCGCCTCTGTGGCCAATTTAGCTGCTGTTTTACAAGTCAAAAGGTGGCCTTTCAACTGCCAGCACTGGTTCCTCCACGTGAGACTAAGGACCGAGCTGCTCCCTCTCTGCCTCTAGTGACCTGCTGAGTAATAAAGGTTTGTGGAGTCGCTTTGTTTCTTTCCTTTTGTTTTTGTTTTTTTGTTTTGAAACCAGAACCGAGCTGACAGTCTTCCTGGGGGAAGGCAAGGGCAAGTTAAAATCCACCTCCAGCTCCGCGGGGAATGAAGACGCTGAGCCTCATTCCTGTCAGCAGGTGTGAGTCAGACACGCTGGGAGCAGCAAAATTGAGTAAGTAGCTGCCGTTTTGTCTCCAGTGTTCCCACCCCCACCGCACAGGAATAAAGAGCTGGAGAAAATGATCCAGGAGGACTGGGCGTCAGGCTGAATAGAAGGTCCCCGTTGAATGCTGCTTCATTATGCAACTTTTCCTTTCATTGAGGGATTCCAACTCTTAGTGGAACCGATTATGACGAGGAAAGGCTGACAGCCCTGGGAACCTGCAAAGCTGGCCTTTGATTTGTCGCTTGGAGGCCCAGTTTATCATTGGATTGTTGGTTAAGTGTAAGCATGTGAACTTGGCCGCCTGAGTCCCCAGTTTTTAAATCTAGAAACTGGGATCTGTAACCTTTGCCATTAGTGTTTATAGATAGTGCCTGAGGGGACGGACGATATCAAAATGCCCCTTTATTTTTTAAAAATGTTTTATTTAAATTCAATTTGCCAACATATAGAACACCCAGTGCGCATCTCATCATGTGCCCTCCTTAGTGCCCACCACCCAGTCACCTCATCCCCCCATCCTCCTCCCCTTCTGCAACTCTGTTTGTTTCCCAGAGTTAGGAATCTCTCATGATTTGTCTCATGATTTGTCTTCCTCTCCAGTTTTCCCCAGTCTCCCTCCTTTCCCTTAGAGTCCCTTTCACTATTTGTTATATTCCTCATATAAGTGAGACCATTGACTTCCCTGATTGACTTATTTTACTCAGCATAATACCCACCAGTTCCATCCATGTTGAAGCAAATGGTAGGTGTTCGTCCTTTCTGATGGCTGAGTAATAGTCCATTGTGTGTGTGTGTGTGTGTGTGTGTGCACGTATGTGTATCACATCTTCTTTATCCATTCATCTGTCAAAACACATCGTGGCTCCTTCCACAGTTTGGCTATTATGGACGTTGCCGCTATGAACATTGGGGTGCAGGTGTTCCATTGTTTCACTACATCTGTATCTTTGGGGTAGATGCCCAGTAGTGCAATTAAAATGCCCCTTATTAATCATCCCTTAAACCTCCCTGGAGATACTTTTTGCCTTCCAGTTTTTTTTTGCCACACTGGAGGCTTACCTTCCTGTGTCTCCTCATGGTCACTGCAGGATGGATGGTGCTTGGCTTCCTGTTTATATATCCCCCATGAGGAGAGCATCAGAGGAACCTATTCAAGACACGACTGTCCCATAACCAATTCTCTAGTGACAGAGATTGGAGCTGGACCTGGTTTTCATCCCATATCATTTATCATTTTTCTGTGCTTAAGCTTTAACTGTTTCATAAACTCTATGTAGTTCATCCTGAATATATATATATATATTTTAACAATCCTGAGGTCTTTTATTTTCTTTACAGTTATCATGCCATGAATTCATAGGGAATGGGTCCCAGCAGTTCAGGCTCCTTTCCGTTGGTTCTCACAAAGTGTGCTTCTCTGGGTGGGGCAGGCTGGTGCTTCAGTTGGACCCAAGTACCTTTCTCTTTGGCTTCCTTCTTTTTCTGATCATTTTCCTTCACACGCTTCAGGAAGCTATCTCAGCTCTTTGAGTGTTTAATATGCTCAATGTGGACATTAATTCTCTTGGCAAGAATCTTGTCCTTAACTTGTTTGTTTACAACAATGCCAACAGCATGCTGAGTAACACTGTAGACTCTTCCAGTTTTGCCATGGTAACATTTGTGGGGCATTCCTTTTTGAACAGTGCCCATTCCCTTGATGTCCACAATATCACCTTTCTTATAGATTTGCATGTATGTGGCCAAAGGAACAACTCTTATGTTTTCTAAAAGGCCTAGAGAACATACAGCAGGTACCTTTCCTCTTTCCCTTTGTGTTGGTCATTTTGGCGAATTACTGGAAGATGGCGGTTCCGGCCGAAAGGAAGTCATCCTGAATAAATTTTAAAAGGAAGGACCGACCTGTGGTACCTAGTTCATCCCAGCCAATGAGAAAATGGTCTATGAACCCTTTTACTTGTTTATTCTGAAGTTCCAAATTAAATGCAGAACTGCAGCAAATATTATTATTATTTTTAAGATTTTATTTATTCATTCATTAGAGACACACAGAGAGAGAGGTAGAGACACAGGCAGAGGGAGAAGCAGGCTCCATGCAGGGAGCCCGATGCGGGACTTGATTCCGGGGTCTCCAGGATCAGGCCCTGGGCTGAAGGCAGGCACCCAACCATTGAGCCACCTGGGCATCCTGGCACCAAATACTACTTTACAATTCTGTGATTCTCAAAGTGTACATCAAATATAGACTCTTGGACCTCACTCCAAATCTACTAAGGTTGAATCTTTGGGGCTTGGGGTAAGTGTAATTGGCGAAGTTGCCACCATGTGATTGTGATGAGCACGCTTGGAGGAGAACCACAGAAAATGTTATTTACATCAAATGGGCCCCCGGTAACCCTGGTAAAGCCTTTCCTTTCTCAGGTAATGCTTAGTTCCTTCTGCCAGCCGCTTAGGCCACAGGCCTTGGCCGTCATCCTTGACTTAACTTTTATTCTCATACCCCATGTCCCATCTATCAGCAAATCTTGTTGTCTCTACTTTCAAAATATATTCAGAGAAAAAAATATATATATTTCTATACTTAGGGCTCATCACTTTTGCTGATACTCTAATATAGTCTTTTTCTAAAAAAAGATTGTTTATTTATTTATTTATTTGAGAGAGAGAGAACATGAAGGGGGTGGGGTCAGAGGAAGAGGGAGAATCAGACTCCCCACTGAGCAGGGAGCAGGTTCTATCCCAGGAAGGGGGTGGGGGTTGGGAGGGGGGAGCAGGGAATCATGACCTGAGCCGAAGGCAGATGTTTAACCAACTAACTGAGCCATCCAGGGGTCCCACTAATATAGTCTTTTTTTTTTTTTTTAAAGATTTTTATTTATTTATGAGAGACACAGAAGAGGGAGAAGCAGGCTCCTCCAGGAGAGCCTGATGCTGAACTTGATCCCTGGACTCTGGGACCACACCCTGAGCCTAAGGCAGACACTCAACCACGGAACCACCCAGACATCCCTCTGATATAGTCTTTTATTCCTATATAGCAGCCAGGGTGAATCCGTTAAAATGTTAAGCCTAACATTTCATTCCTTGCCTCAAAAACTTCCTGTGGTTTACTCCTCCTTTCATTCAGAGTAAAAGGCAAAATCAATTTAGCATGGCATTTGGGGCTCTTTGGACCTAGAACCTGCCACTTGTCTGCCCTTTCCTCCTATACTATCCTACTTTAGCCACGGTGGCCTCTGCTGTTCTAGGCATGGTCTCACTTCAGGTCCTTTGCACTGGCTCTCCTCTCTTCCATAGACATCCACAGGGCTAACTCTATCACCTCCTCTGAATTGTCCAACAATCACCTTCTCAATGGCCAGCTTCTGAATACCGCGGCCACCCTATCACAGCCCCTCACCCCAACTCTCCCCAGTGCTCTTTACTCTGATCCAGTTTTTTTCTCCCAAAGCACTTATCACCTTTCAATATATCACATAATCTATTTATTGTATTTTGTTTATTACCTTCTCTAGGGAGAATATCAATAAGCCCCACGAGGGCAGGAATCTGTTTGTTTCCTAGTACAGCCCAAGCACTCAAAACACTACTTCGTACATAGTAAATGCTTAATAAATATTTGTAGTACTTAATGTATGAAGATTCTCAAATCCTGAGAGAGCAAACCAGGAATGTGATCTACCTTGCAGAGTGCTGCCTCCACAGAGTTTGATCCTAATTGTATTTGCCACTGTGAGGACAATCAGAGCTTATGTGATATTTTTAAACTTTGCAGTGCAGGGTAGGATACCATAAAATATGCTACTCCCGGTTTTCAAATCAAGAACTCAGAGCTGTTGAACTACTTCTATGCTGACAACCAACAGCTAAATCAAAAATAGTTGCTGGAGTTAACTATATTTCAATTAAAACTTTTTTTTTAAATAGCTGCTAGAAATTTCACTTTAGCTGCAGGCCTCTGTGTTGTTACATGAGAAATGGGGGTGAAACAGAATATGTCATTAGTCCTGTGACCTCCAGCTCCTATGAGGTGGGTAGGGGTCAAAAGCCAAACTGTTGGAGAGTCCTTCTCTGAAATGAGTTAGTAATAGAATCTCCATTTACCACAGAGAAAATGTTAAGAAAAAAGAGAGAGATCGCACTTCACAGATCTATTTTTATTTTATTGGGCTGTGTCACAATCTCCCCTCAGAACGGTTAGCCCCGCCGCCGGGCAGAAAGATCAAGAACATCCCAACAGTGGTTAGAGACAGCAGAGCAGCACTCACCCCCAGTTGGAAGCAGTCTCTAGAACCTCCCCCGTCCTGGGACAATGCTCTTAATTAGCGGCACCACATTTCCCAGAGAACAAAAGCTCCCCACCCCTCACCGGAAAAGCTTTTCCAGGAGATATCTCACTGGGGAAGCGCCAGGCACACAACAGAGAGAGGAGAACATACAGGCTGTTCTGAGCTCTGCAAAGAGACACAAACTGTGGATTCTCTAGGGAGCCGCAGAGGTTAGCGGCACATTTTACATCCACGTGACAGGCATGTGCTCCACATACCCTGAGGTGACCAACTTCAGAGGGCCCCTTCCCTCCTCCCTCTCCCTCAGCCACTAGCTGGGGTTAGGAGCCTCGAGGGTGGCCAAATAAACGGGACTGATCTTTAGAACTGAGCATCTGCAGGAGCAATAGGGAAGGAACAGGGAGTTTATTTCAGGTGACAGACATTGAGCAGGCCCCTATTTTTTTCCTGAGACTATAATAATATTTCTGGAATGGGGATGCTTGAATCATATGTCTCTTCGTATCACTGTGTGGGAAGTCTCAGTTAGGAGCCCAACAACCGAAGTGAGGGGGTGCTTATAGGACTTAGTGGGGGGCCGTGCAAAGAGTCTGGAAGCTAGGGGGTGGGAGAGGAAGCGGGTGGCAGCAGAGAAGGCAGTGAAGGGGGAAGGTCCGCCTCACCTGAGCCTGTCTGGGGAAGGAAAAGGATAAGGCTGACAAGTCTTCTCTCCACAACTTTGCTCCTTCCCATTGAATGTGTTTTTTGAAAAACACAGAAAAAAAAAAAAAAAAAACAATCTCGTTGAAGTGCCTCTTCCTGAGCGTGTCCACTGTCAGGAAAGGAAAATCGAAACGCTCAAATATTCTATTTTTGTGCCCAAGGCTCCAGGCGCTGCACATAGACCCTTCCTTGCTCTGAAGCAAAGGAAACTGGGCATGAGGCCTGCTGTCTCCGCGGAGGCCGGAATTGAGGAACTGTGTTACTCGAAGGCCTGTTCTCCACAAGGCCTCCATTTTAGGACATGAGGAGAGGGCTCAGGGCGCCTGGGACCTGCCGAGGGTGGAGCTCGTAGCAAAGAAAAGGAGTGCCTCTCTGATGAAGCTCTAGGCAAACAGTCGTGGAGTCGTGGAGCTCGGCTTTAATTGGAAGGCTCAATCAGCTGCATTAGTATTCTGCTTCTTTTGGGCCTGTGGGTTTATTGCCTTCACCTGCCTCTCGGCTACCAGGTAGATAAGGATGGGAGGCCTGATTCAGAAGCCTGCGGTTTGATGTGTGGGCCAAGTGAAAGTAAGTCAGTAATAAGAGCAATAAAACAGCAGTTACCCGGCTAGATAAGGCCTCTCTTTGGACTGTTCCTGTCAGTTTTGTGCATCAGTTCACAGGTCTGTAGCTTCCCCTCTGGATTGCCTTGAACTGGTTTGGTGGTGGTGCTGAGGGCCTCCAACCTAGGGGCAAGGGGTTCAGGTGGCTCCTCCTCTCCATCCAGGGGTGGCCCTGCCCCCTCCCCTCTTTGCCAGAAATTGCCTTTTGTGAGGATCCTAGTGCACGCCAGAGGGACCGATGGGTTTGTGACAGCCACATCTCTGGGGCTTTTCTGCCTCCTTTGTCAGCTGGCATGTGAGGCCCACTTAAAAAGAGACCTCTGTGTTTAAAGCGTTTCCTGGGAAGCCAGTGATTGAGGATGGAGGAAGGAAACGAGAAAGTTCCAATTGAAGAAAGAGGCGGATACCTCCGGCTTTGCTGGCTTATTAATATACTGAGGTAGCCCTGACCCTGGCTGGCAGAGGCAGAGCTGGTCACAGCACTAAGCCTGCTCACAACCTTTCAATTGCTCCCCAGAGTCCTTAGGGTAACCCTGAGGGATGTCCCAAGAGGATTTACAAGGCTCTACGGGAGCTGGCCCTGCTTGCCCTGTGCCCCACCTCACCCCGCCCCCTTACCCCACCACTCCACCAGTTCCACTGAATTTCTTTCAGTTCCTCAAATGTGGTCTGCTTCCTCTCTTCCCCAACTTCCAAACACGCCTCTTCTTGCTGCTCCTAACTCATCGGCAAGTTTTTGCAAACTTGTATTGAACATTTCTACCCCAGGGGAGCCGTCCTTCACCCCCCCGCCCCCCCACTCTGGATGAGGTTTCTCTATGAGCTTCCACAGACCTCCTACTTAACTGATTACTTACACACTACTTTGTAATTACACGTTTGTCTGTCTCTCCTAACTGGATTGTAAACACCCGAAGGCAGCACGAAGTCATCTGTCTTGCCCACCGTTGTTTTCCCAGGGCACGGCCAGTGCCTGGCACACGGTAGTGCTCTACAAGTGTTTGTTGAACACATGGGCATTATGCCAGTATGACAACAGAAGGTCCAGTGGTCCTTCCCATGTTTGCATTTACCATGTTTATTTGAGTTAAGTCCCTGCTGAGACACAAGGAAAGGCCCTGAATTAGACAGACATGGTGCAGTTGAGCTGGCCTGCCCTCCCTTCTTCCTTCTTTCTCATCCCACCTTTTCCTCAATTCCTTCCCAAAGATTCTTGGTTTTCCCCAGTTATCCCAGTCAGCTTAGGGCCCCTCATGGAGCAATTTGTTTGTGTCTAGACTGACACTTGTCTCAGAGTTAGTTATTGGTTATATATTTTTTAATTTGAAAATTAGTTAATTAATTTTTAAAAAAGATTTTATTATTCATGAGAGATGGAGAGAGAGGCAGAGACACAGGCAGAGAGAGAAGCAGGCTCCATGCAGGGAGCCCGATATGGGACTCGATTCCGGGACTCCGGGATCACACCCTGAGCCAAAGGCAGGTGCTCAACCGCTGAGCCACCCAGGCGTCCCTGAAAATTAATTTAATATTAGTTATATCTTAAGTGATTTCATATGTATGCCTTATCTTTCCCACATTTTTCTCGAGAGTAGAAAGAATGTCTTCTTTTATCAATCCCTTCTTTAGTACCCAGTGTGGTACACAATTTTAAATATTTATTTATTTTTATATTTTATTTATTTATTCACGAGAGACACAGACAGAGAGAGAGGCAGAGACACAGGCAGAGGGAGAAGCAGGCTCCATGCAGGGAGTCCGAATGTGGGATTCGATCCTGGGTCTCCAGGATCACGCCACCCTGGGCTGAAGGCGGTGCTAAACTGCTGAGCTTCCCTCACCCCCCCCTCCCCCGGGCTGCCCAATTTTAAATATTTAATGAGTAAACATAGGATGACTTGAAGTCGCATTTTTCTTTACATGTTGTGTTTGTTACAGTCCCGCCGTGGAAATGCATGGTCAATGTATTTGGTGATGTGGCAATTGGGAAAAGTTTCTTAAAGGAAACTGTGCTTCCAGGATGGGCTTGGAAATTGTAACCCAGAACTATGTGCAGCCCTGGTCGGTTGGCAGAAGCTGAGAGCCCACAGCCTGGGAAAAATGTTGTTCCAGGGTGCCCTCTAGCGATCCAAGGCACCACTAGGTCAGCAGCCAGGACCAGAGGCTCTTGAACTTCAGCAGGAAGCAGAATCATGGTGGGAGCTGATAACACTAGAGACACCAGGATGCCAAGCCATCGGGGAGACCGATCCTCTTAATCAGCATTTTTAAGGATCTGATGCACAGTCTTCAGATCACACTGCAAAATATCAACTAGGTGATGCCCATTAGAGAAAATGTTCCAGATATGCAGTCTGAGGACACCCAATGTCATTCTTTTGCTTATAGGGATGGATCCCGTGATCCTTGCTCACAGGTCAAGTGTGGACCTCAGTGAGAAAGAGAGAGACTCAGAGGTGGCCTAGATCTGGTATAAAGTATGGTCTGGGACACACAAGAGCAGCAAGCAGCATTTTTAGCTGGACCATTGAGTAAATGTTTTAAAAAGGACTGTTACTTTCTCTTGATGTCTATTCTCCAATCAAGAGAAAGGACGCCCCTCTTTTCTTCTTGTGCCTTTGCTGGCCATGGGCACCTGGTTTCTATTGAGCACATGTTCCAGGGCCAACTCTATGTTTGACTGTTCCCGTATATTTGTGAAAGTCCCTGGAATCAACACAAGTGAGGTATTCCTTATGCCATACAAGCAGAGAGAAGGATTGCTGGACAACTGGTTCAAGCATAGGCAACTGCTAGAATTTACTTTTGTGTGTTCTGTCCTGTTAAGCCAATATGCTAGAAAGATAAAGCAACAACCTCATCCTTTTCTCCATTGTAAAAAGAGCTAATTGATGCTCAGAAATCCAGTAGACAATTTTTTATAAAGATTTTATTGATTAAAAAAAAGATTTTATTGATTTGAGAGAGAGAGAAGAGAGAGAGAGAGAGAGAGAGAGAGAGAAAGTGCATAAGCCAGCACAAGCAGGGGGAGGAGTAGGGGGAGAGGGAGAAGCAGGTTCTCCGCTGAGCAGGGAGCTGGACTCAGGCCTTGGTCCCAGGACCCTGGGATCATGACCTGGGCCGAAGCAAACATTTCACTGATTGAACCACCCAGGCGCCCCCCAGTAGACTATTTTTTGAAAAATTGTATCTGAGTCCCCATCAGTATTTCCTCCTGCTTAATAATTTCCCAATTAAAGGCTGCTGCTTTAATTAGGGATTGTTAGCACATTAAAATGTTTGTTGAACTTTGAAAGGTGATAAATCACTCTGATGATTTGCAATCTAATACTCAAGTCTCATTATTTTATGTGCTTTTTCATGTACTAATAGCACCTAATGAATTCAGTTAAATGGTAAAACCACATTTATTGAGTGTCTCCTATGTGTCTGGACACTGTGTTAGGCTGTGGAAATATAAAGGAAGCTAGGAAAGCCTGAGTGCTGACCCCACCAGGGTCGGGGCTTAGAGGGGACATTACCTCTGATGCAGTGTAATGAGTACCGTGCCAGAAACATGAACCCAGGGCTAGGATAGCACAGGACAATTACGACTCTCCATGGGAACCAGTTGATAGAGAAATGCTATCACAGATCCACTCTAATATTCTAATAATTGATGAACATTAGTATTTTTCATGAGGAATTGGATAAAACCGTGTCATTCATTTTCAAATGATCTTGGACACAAGAGTTCTCAAATCTCTCTTCTCCAAAATAGCAATGTTGTCTTTCACACCCCCACCCCCATTATTTTATCTTTAAAACAAAACATTAGGTGCTGGCCTGACACCATCTGATTTCTCTCCTGTTCATTTGCTTGTCTGGAAAACTTTAAGCATAGGCTCGCAGAGCCCTTAATGAGAAAGCTCATTAGAAAGCCGTCTGAAATGGGGAAACAAATTACATGCACAACACAGTCCCCTCTTTCCTCTCCATTTCCTTCTCCCCCTCCCAGGGTTAGAAATGACAAGGCGAAGTGACTCATCGGGTCAAAACAAAGCACTGCCGAATGGGTCTGTCTTTACCTTGTTGCTTTGATGACATTTATCTTGCTTCACTGCAGCACTAAAATGTTGCCCAAACAGCAGGAGGGCCTCGTGCTTGTAATGATGGCCTTATAAAGCCTTTGATTGTGTGTATTTGGGTGGAACTTGAGCTTGTAATTGGCCATGCACACATTGTCTGATTTCAGAGCCTCTCCCTAGAAAGCTTGTTTATTCCTGGTGCAGAGGGGCGTTTCCTTCCTTCCAGGTGTATCTGTGGCTACCTTATGAAAGTTTCCTCTGGAGGATTATTTCAGGATGGTAGTGGTCCTATTCAGAGCCGGCCCAGCTGCAAAGTCCTTCTCTAACCCCTCCAATCAGGAGTCTCCTGAGCCAGGGTAGACTTCCTGCCTCCTGGCTCAAAAGGAAGTGATGGCAGTGACTGTCCACTGGGAGGAAGAAATGGGAGGTGGTTTTCTTTTTTTTTTCTTCCTTCTTCTCTTATCCTGGAGTTTGCAAAAGGAAGGCTACAAACACCAAACAATCCTTCCACACCTGGTAGCAAGGCACTGTTTGTGGGGAAGAAGGAAATCCTTCCTGCCATCTTGCCTATTGATTTCTATAATTTGCTGGGGTTGAAGCACTTAGGATTAAATACTTGCAATGGGGTTCTTTTCTGTGCTGAGGGAGAGAGACTGACTCCTTTAAAGTAAGAAGACGAGGGTCTATCACATATTTGGCTCTTTTCCATTTTTTAAAATTATTTTTATTTTTTTAGAGTAGGCTCCACGCCCAACATGGGGCTTGAACTCATAACCCTGAAATCAAGAGTGGCATGCTTTACCAGCTGAGCCAGCCAGGAGCTCCCTAGCTGTTTGACTCTTGAGAATTTGCAAAACACCTCCAAACCCAAGTATCTCTCATGTGCCAGGCCCGGAGCCAGGCACCAAGAATGTAAACATGGAGAAGTCACTGAATCCATCCTGAACTTGTTCCTAATCTGGGGAACATGGACACACAAATAGTCCCAACACAACATGTTCCGTGCTTTCCCGAAGCCATGGAAGAGTGGCCAAGAAGGCAAGAGGAGGGGGAGAAGAGCAAGAAAAAGGTGAGAGGTGGGGACACTGTGGTTAGGGAGGTCCCATGGATTGGAAGCTCCAGCAGTATTTTTAAAAAAATATTTTATTTATTCATTCATGAGAGACACAGAAAGAGAGAGGCAGAGACACAGGCATAGGGAGAAGCAGGCTCCATGTGGGGAGCCCGATGTGGGACTCAATCCCATGACTTCAGGATCATGCCCTGTGCGGAAGGCAGCTTCAACCGCTGAGCCACCCAGGCGTCCCTCCAGCAGGATTTTGAAGATGAAAAGTGAGTTCATGTAGAGAGAGAGAGGGCTGGTAGAAAAAAAACATTGGTAGCAAGGGCAAGGCTGAGAAGGAGTGGGCTCAATAGGAGGAAACTGGCAGAGACTGGCTCCAAATGCTGCTAGAGGCTCGTGATGGTGTGGACGGACTGGCATCCATTGGACTGATTGGACTGGACATATGGACATCGGTAGTGATGGTACCGAGAACAACTTCAGGACACTTAGGGGAAGATCCCAGGGGAGAGTGAGTGAAGGGAAGAAGAGCAATGGGGCTGCGGTGGGGGGGGGGGGGGGGCGGTGCGTGGAGATGAATAGAGTGTTAGCTGGAGAGGGAAGAGGGATGAAGGAAAGTCTTCCTTGTTTCGGTCTCTAACTGAAACTTGGTATGGTTCTATACCCCAGGGCGGGAGGCGGTGGCGAGGGAAGAGTTAATTTAAAGCAGCCAGATGGGATCAAATAGGGTTAATTCCTACCTTGTAGTCCTTCTGAGGATTAAATGAGATCCACCCCCAGGCCAACCCTTTCTGTAAAGAGATACACACATGTGAAATATGATTATCCTGCTATTGAAATAAAACCTCCACGCAGCGCAAGGCTGCTGAGTTGGGCAAATCTCCCTTATCTCCCTTATCACTTGGCAGCTCTCAGAGGCCAATCTCCCTCTCGGTAGCCTTTTTGTGTGCGTGCTGCTTTCCTATTTCCTCTTGCCACCACTTTAGACCGAGAACCCAAGAATGAACTGAGCCCTTCTCGACATTTCTTCCTGCCAACAACACAACTCACCAGTTCCTCTGGATCACGGCAGGAAGTTGGGGGCTGATAAGTGAGAAGCATTAAGGGAGGGGCTCAAGCCTTCTTATTGTTAAGAGGTGGGGCTCACGTCCAGACCTCTTGGAAACTTGCTTTGTCAGTTGATCGGCTTTTCATCGGATAGATAACCCCAGAGCTACCTGGGTCATCAGGACTCTGAAGTAGCCTGGCCCATCACAGACACAAGTGGCATCCTTTTCCTTCTTCATGGATGAACTGGGAGTCCCACCAGGGCGGAGATTTTTTGTATGTTATGCTCACTGCTGTATCCCCAGTGACTAGAACAGTGTCTGGCACATGGATGGTATCTATTAAATATGTGTAAAGTGAATGAATTCACCCAATCATTCATCCTTTCATCGATTCAATCAAAATGAGTGTGTCCTATGAGTGTGTCCTAACCAAGCCCATCCTAGATAAACAGAGATAAGTAATACTTGTTACTTTTTTTTAAGATTGATTAATTAATTAACTTATTTATTTATGATAGACATAGAGAGAGAGGCAGAGGAGACACAGGAGGAGGGAGAAGCAGGCTCTATGCCAGGAGCCCAACCTGGGACTCGATCCTGGGACTCTAGGATCGCGCCCTGGGCCAAAGGCAGGTGCTAAACCGCTGAGCCACCCAGGGATCCCTACTTGCTACTTTTTAAAAAATGTAGGGGCACCTGGGGGGCTCAGTGGTTGAGCGTCTGCCTTTGGCTCAGATAATGATTCCAGGGTCCTGGGATTGGTCCCACATCCGGCTCCCCACAGGGAGCCTGCTTCTTCCTCTGCCTGTTTCTGCCTCTCCTTCGATGTCTCTCTTGAATAAATAAATAAAATCTTTTTAAAAATGTATATTCTGTGCCAGGCACTTTACATAGAATAGTAATCACAATCACTTTACAAATGGAGAAACTGAGACTCAGAAAGAAGATGCTTGGAGGAGGATATACAGCTGAGAAGTGGTGAAGCTGGAAACCTATATGCCCTTGTTACATACTACCTGCTTCTCCAGCCTGGTCTCTCCACATTCTCTAGCTCAAGCCATAATTTTAGTCATAGCTGACCATTTACAGTGTCTTGAACATGCCACATTCTCTCTCCTGTGCGCCTTTGCTTGGGACTTGTTTAGCTGTGCCTTCTGTCTGCTGATTTCTTCCTCTTCTTTTCTCTGGGAGGCTCTCTTGAAATGATGCTCTCCAGCTGGGGTAGGTTGACCTTCCCCTGTGCTGCCCCAGCCCCTTTGCAGCCCACTGTCACAGGACATATCACAGGCATCTTTGATGCCTAATTAAATGTGCCTCGCTCCATTAGATGGTGAGAGGTTCAAGGGCTGGGACTGTCTTCGTAGTGGGAGCTGCCATCTACTGAGTGCTGCCATGTACTCCCTTCCCTTGCTTAATTCTCAACCACCACCTGAGGTGGGGATTACTGTTCTTGCCTCCCATATGAGGATATGGAAGCCCAGAGAGGATAAATAACTTTCCCAAGGTCATCATAAGTAAGCAGCTAAGTCGGAATCACACATAAGTACGTGTGATTTCAAGGCCCCAATTCTTTTTGCTTTGCTATGCTAGCATCAGACCTATCCATGATGCTCACAGCTCAGCTGCTGGGATAGAAAGACAGATAAATACTACCTGAATAAAGAAATTAGCAAGCTAATACAGGTTTATACGACATTCTCTGGGAAAACACACGGAAGGGAAGAATTTGTTCTCCCTCGGGGAGGAGGGGTTGGAAAAGCTTCATAAAGTTGCCAGAATGCTTGGGAACTTGTAAACTGGTTCCATAATTATAGTTTAAGATGGAAAATAGATCCCTGCATCAAATACTGGTGATTAGTTTTGGGGGCCATGGCAGCTATTTGTTCGGGCCACCACTGCTTCCAAATTGGCCCGTCAGGGTGCCAGGAATTTTGCCCAAATGCCTGCTGGTACCTGCTGAAGTGATGGCTGGTAACCAGGCAACCCGGTCAGCACATTGTTTCATTAAAATCGTGTGTGTGTGTGTGTGTGTGTGTGTGTGTGTGTGAAAACTACTTCACATAATCACAGTCTTCATCTCACATATGATATTTCAAATCTAAATGAAAACCATCCATTTTCAAGCTTATGGCTACCTGGAATAGGGTAGTAACTCCTAATCATGTGTTCCTTGCCTGCTCCTGTCTCTCAGCTGCACACATCCCTGGAGGCTGCTGTCTCTATATTCTCTCCTTCAGGGAGTTCCTCTCTTTTCTAGGCTAGAACTACTGTAAAATTCCTATAAAATTAAGCTTAAAACCACAAGCAAAGCATGGCTTTAAAACGTACACTACAAAAGCTTCTTTGTTTGCTCTGGAGGGGGATGTGTGGGGAGGCACAGTGGGCGGCTGGTACCCAGATACCGGTGTCGTGGCTCGGGCATCGGGCAATCCGGAGGCTTCCCTAACTGGCTCCATTTCCTAACTGTGGCCTTGGGCAAGTTACTGACTTCACCTCCTTAAGCCTACATTCCTGATCCATGAAAGAGTGAAAATAATAGTATACCAGTAGCAGGATGATTGCAGGACTAATGAAATCATGCAAAAGCACTTATTGACTGGTTTGTAATGTTACCAATAAGCGCTAGTTGTAATGATAATTATTATTACACTTAACAATGGCAGGATGAACCAATCTGGGTGACAGTGATTTGCAACCTATGAAGCTCTGTGAAAATGTGAAATAGTATTATTATGGTGTCTAGTGTTGAGTGAATGCCAAAGAGCTTGGTAGAAAGAGAAACAAGCAGGAAATCAGGAAAGCTGGATCCTTTTTTTTTTTCTTTTTCTAAAGGTTTTATTTATTTATTTGAGAGAGAGAAAGAGAGTGCACAGGAGCAGAGGAGAGGGTGTAGAGGGAGAGGGAGAAGCAGACTCCCCACTGAGCAGGGAGCCCAATTCCAGGACTCTGAGATCATGACCTGAGCGGAAGGCAGGTGCTTAACTGACTGAGTCACCCAGACACCCCAGGAAAGCCAGATCTTAATGCTACTCTTGCCATTAACCCTGCACTGTGACCTCGGGCCAGTCTCTTTCTGAGCCTCAGCTTTCTGGCTTGTAAGTAAAGCAGTTTGATTAGATTATCTTGAGATCAATCCCAGCTCTGAAATTCTATGATTCCATGAATATTGGAGCAAATAAGTGACATAGCACAGCTTACACAGTTTTTGGAATAGAGTGGAAGGTCAATACATACTATGTGGTTCATGCCTGAGGTTGATAAAAGTTAACCCCAACTGCAGCGATCAGAAAGAGCAATCTGGGGGAATTCAGTGAAAAGGCAAACTAATCTGCCACACCTCGGGAATCTTGGAGGACATTACTGTGGCAGAAAGTAATAATTTCTATCATCTATAATGGCAATACTAAACTCAAAAGTAATAATTTCTATCTATAATGGCAATACTAAACTGGGACACAGTCTCTATTCCCGAGGAGCTGACAAACTATTGGATAAAGCATTATAATGGTGGGGATACCTTTACATTTTCGGTATAATCCTGTATAGTGCTAATATTGCTCATAGATTATTTGTCCATTGTTCTGTAAAAATATAGCTGCTTGTGTATTCACCTCTGACTTTGCTTCTCCACCCTCAGCCCTCCAGCAGCTTCTGGACGTTAAATATTATCTCTTCATGTGAGTGGTACCAGAAGGAAGAGTCATATATTACTCTTTTACTTCCTAGGAGCCCCTTGAACTGGTTTGCAGGGCAGCTCTGGATTCTTTCTTATTCTTTTCAGAGGACAGATCAGTTGAGATATGGCTGCTTGGCCTGAGTCTTCCCCAGGGCTCCAATTTTATTTTTCCTGTCCACTCTGCCCCTTGGCCCTCAATTAAGACAAAATAACCAGAAATGATAACAATAACGAGACAGTGCAGTGTGGTGGCAGCACTTCGATCAATCCATGGATAGGCTAAATATTTCTTTTGCTACTATAGCAACTACTATTGAATGCCTTGTCACTTATCTTTGAAACTCTTTGGAAATGTGGAAGTGGTTTTGCATGTAAATGCTTAAATCACCTCATTTAGTGAAGACACTTTCATCTCCCTCCAAGATTCTTCTTAAAGAGACTTTTACTATTTTTTTCAGATATCATTAGAAATGTAGAATGCCGTATTGATAGATTTCCCCCAAACTCACTGATTTTCATACTCCCTGAGAGTGACAAGGATATTATGAAAACCACAATAGAAAGAATTTCCATAAAAATACTTAATCAAAAATAAAAGACCTGATGCTTAAAGATACTTCCAATTATCTGGAAAATTGATGAGATAATTGAGTGCTCATTTAACAATTCGTTAGATAAACATGTATTAAATGCCTAAAAGTATTGTATGTGCAGAGCCCTTCAAACATAAAAGAGATTAAGAAATGGTTGCTACTTTCAAGGAGTTCAATTAAAAATTGCTTGCTTTATATCTTGTACAAATACCTAATATTTTATAAAACATTTTCCATATGTAGCAACTCATTTCATCCTCAGAACAATCAATCCTTGTTTCACACTTCATAAACTTGAGGTTTATTGTTGCTCACTGTTATTTGGCAACCAGAATGTTCATTTTGATTCCTGGTTTGATTTTATGTGCTTCATGACTAAGAGTTCACAAAGCATTCATTGGAAATAAAGTTTTTTCATCTTCTTGCTCTCTAGTCCTTGCTCTTCTTAGGTCTGAGTTCCCTCCTGAAAGTGTCAAGGGCTAAAATGACTTTTCAAATTCTCTGGCAGGGACCTCTACTGCACACCTGTGGTGGGGACCTGATTCTTGATTTCCTCTCCCTTTTTATTTTTTATTTTTAAAAAAGATTTATTAATTTATTTATTCATGAGAGACATAGAGAGAGAGGCAGAGACATATAGGCAGAGGGAGAAGCAGGCTCTTTGCAGGAGCCGGATACAGACTTGATCCTGGGATTACAACCTGAGTGGAAGGCAGCCACCCAACTGCTGAGCCACCCAGGCATCCCTTACTTTTTAATTTCTTAAAAAATATTTTATTTATTTATTTGACACAGAGAGAGAGAGCATAAGCAGGAGGAGGTGCAAGCAGAGGCAGAGAAGCAGGCTCCTTATAGAGCAGGGAGCCCGATGTAGGGCTCAGTCCCAGGACTCCGGGATCATGACCTGAGCTGAAAGAAGGCAGACACTTAACCAACTGAGCCAACCAGTTGCCCTTTGGATTCCTCTCTTACCCAAACTTCTAGACCAGAATTCAGGAGTACATTGCTACTTCATTTTCGCTTTCTAATTTCCCTTTATTCCACTCCTGATCATTCCTTCCAGGTCATTTGCCATCTTGGGCTATTTTCTACCAAAAGGTTGAAAGAATTGGGCAATTCTGGATTTATCCTGTCCCATGTTTTCATGTAGAGAGGAGGAAACTGGGGCTCACAGCCATCAGTTGTAATGCCAAAGCCGCACAGATAGGTGGTAGAGCTGGACTTGAACCCGAGAGGCTATGTTTTTTGACCAGATGTCTTTTAAAGACATCAAGTTGTGTTTAAAAGCCATCTATCAAATGATATACTACTCTTCCTCCTCGGATTAAGAGCTTCTTTTACCTTGCTAACATGTAAACATTTGGTTACTGTTACAACAGAAATCTACCCAGTTTTATAATGTTTCACAGATCACATGGTTGTGTTTTTCCAGAGTATACGTGTTCACCAAGGAATTAAGTAGTGACTGAGTCCATTACTGAGCATCTACTATGTACCAGGCATAACAGAGGCATCAGGAATATAAAAACCACCAGCTTTGGGCCTGCCTTTAATTGAAAGTATTCTTTGGATCTGTGTAAGATCATTCAACCGTGGATTAATTTATTTTTATTTTTTTAAAAATCTTTATTTATTTATGATAGTCACAGAGAGAGAGAGAGAGAGAGAGAGAGAGAGGCAGAGACATAGGCAGAGGGAGAAGCAGGCTCCATGCACCAGGAGCCCTACGTGGGATTCGATCCCGGGTCTCCAGGATCGCGCCCTGGGCCAAAGGGAGGCGCTAAACCGCTGCGTCACCCAGGGTTCCCTCAACCGTGGATTACTAGTAACCAAATAATTTTAGTGTAAATAGTCCTGCAAATGTGAGAAAAATTAGTAACAAGAAGAACTGAGCTCCGGTAAGGTGTTGATGCAGTCCTTGCGGCCTTTAACCCGAACATTTAGGATTTCGCAGCGCAGAGGACCCAAGAAGTGCTATTTGACTGTCACCAACCGTGGTTTTATTTTTATTTATTTATTTTTTAAAGATTTTATTTATTTATTCATGAGAGACACACACAGAGAGAGGCAGAGACACAGGCAGAGGGAGAAGCAGGCTCCATGCACCGGGAGCCCGACGTGGGATTCGATCCCCGGTCTCCAGGATCACACCACGGGCTGAAGGCGGCGCTAAACTGCTGGGCCACCCAGACATCCCCACCAACCCTGGTTTTAAAAGTCTCCTGGGGGATCCCTGGGTGGCTCAGCGGTTTAGTGCCTGCCTTCGGCCCAGGGCGTGATCTTGGGGTCTCGGGATCGAGTCCCACGTCGGGCTCCCTGCATGGAGCCTGCTTCTCCCTCTGCCTCTCTCTCTCTCTCTGTTTCTCTCATGAATAAATAAATAAAATATTAAAAAAAAAAAGTCTCCTAAGTTGCTAGTAAGCTGTCAAGAGCGCTCCACCCCGGCCGGTCTGTTCCTTTGATTTGCCTTCTCTCCCCCGCAGCGGGCGCCACCGCCGGCCCCGCGCCCCGCCCCGCCCCGCGCTCCTGCACGCTCTTCCGCGGTCCCGGGGGCCGGGCCTCCTCGGGGCAG
Source organism: Canis lupus familiaris (assembly GCF_011100685.1). Lineage (NCBI taxonomy): Eukaryota > Metazoa > Chordata > Mammalia > Carnivora > Canidae > Canis > Canis lupus. Next base: position 21,529,044 of record NC_049228.1, read on the forward strand.
CCCTCGCGTGACTCCCCGCTCCGGACCATGGCGGCGGCGGCTTGGGGCCGGCGCCTCCCTCGGGCGTGGCTCCGCAGGTGCGGCCCCGACTGCCCCCGAGCCCCACGGGCGGCCGGGGCTCCCCCAGGGACGCGCCCCTCGCTGTGTTGCAGGAGCGCGGGCCCGGGCCGCGGCCGTCACTACCGCGCCGCACTCTGCGTGGAGCCCAAGCAGCCCCTGGCCGTCGAGGAGGTGGGCCCCCGGCCTGTCCGGCCTCACGAGGTAGGGGGGGGCCCCGGGGCTCGCGGTCACCCTGCCCGCGGCCGCCACGCACACCCCACCCGGGAGGCCGCGTCCTGCTCGGAGTTCCCGAGTGCTCGGCTAGGGGGCGCCCGGGAGCCCCGAGCGCAGCGGCCTCCTTTGCCCCCCAGGCCTCTTGCCCAAGCCCCAGAGCTGTTGCCTTAGAAACAGACAATTCTGAGTCGCACGCGACTTTGCATAAGCACTTGCAGGGTATTGGTTCAATACACATAAATGGACCCCATCCTTGGCTTCCGCTTCGGTGTCAGCATTTAATGATCTGTCCTCCCTCCTCTCCCAGACCAGTCTGGTCACGTCTGTCCCGTAATTCTGAGTATGTGCCTGGTGCCCTCCTTTGGTGTAGTGCAGGGATTTGGGGTGGGGTTATTTAGGATCGTGGCCATTTCCAGTGAAATGTGGAGGTCACTTTGGCCCTGCCGGGTAACCCCTCTGGTGACACAGTGTCACCTCGAATGGAGAATGAGAACCTCTGACAAGGCCAGGCAAGCAGTGAGCCTCCGTGTCAGGGATCCCTGGTGAGAGGGAGCCATGCAGCTTCAGTCCTGAAGTGTCACTTCGCTTGCAGGGACCCTGTTGTGAAATGGATTATTTGAGCGGGCATATGATGGCAGCCGGTCTGCTTCCTGGGATTCGTGTGCTGAAGGAGGGTCATTCTTGAATTATCCTCGAATCGAGGTGGAGCGGCTTGAGGACCTGTGTGCGCCACACATGTCAGCAACCGATGTGTCCCTGCACACGGGGTGCACAGGTTGAAGGCTGGGCTTCTTGGTTCTGGTGTTTGCCCAGGCACTGCCTCGTAGGAATTAGCTCAGGAGAGTTGGGTCCCTGTGAGTTTACTCACCATCAAATCCTCATGCTCTGGAACGGTGCCTGGCACATGGCAGACACTCAAAACATCGCTGAATGGATGCATTTTGTCCATAGAAATATCTTCTCACCAACATGGCTTCCTCTGTACTAAATTGGGAATGTAAGCAAACAAATAAATGAATGTCAGTGATTCTCTCTCTCAGCCTTCGTTTTCTCCTGTTTCTCGGCCCTGTTCTCCCTCTTCAGCCTGTGTCACAATCACCTGGGGCTCGTTAGAACAGATTGCTGAGCTTTGTCCCCGGAGTGATTCCATAGGTTGGGGTGACGCCTGAAAATCTGAATGGCTAGGGAAACTCCCAGGTGACACTGAAGCCAGTGGTCTGGGAACCAGACCTTCAGAACCACTGGCTTCCAGGGTCTAGAAAAAGTGCTGGCTACACTGTGCAAGCCTGCCTCTGCTCCGGCATGGGCATGAAACACAGAAGCTTGAGACCTACAACTGGCCTCCAGGATGGTAGCTGATCCCTAGAAAATAGCTGGTCACGTTACCCCTCTGCTTAAAACCCTTTAATGGCTTCCCACTGTTCCTATTGTGAAGATGCAGAGCCTCAGTAAAGACTACACACCACTGGATGGTGTGGTCTCTGCTCTGTAGCCCTATCTCTTTCACCTCTTTGTGCTCTAAGCTCGCTGGTTTTTCTTTTGTGCCTATCACAGGACTTTTGCACATGCCGTCATAACAAAAGGCCAGATGACCCTATTATGCACTTTCATAGCACCATGTATTTCTCTCTAACATTTTGTGTAAGAGTTGTAATTTAACACACAAAGCATCACAGTTACTTGGCTGATGTCTGACTAATCCCATCCAAGTACTAACCAGGCCTACCCATGCTTAGCTTTCGAGATTGGATGAGATCGGGTGTGTTCAGGTGGTACGGCCGTAATCTGATGTCTGTCTCTCCCATAGTCTTAGCTCCATGAAGGCAAGAACCTTGTCCATTTTGCTTCATGATTACACACTGGCACTTAATTCAGTGTTTGGCATATAACATTCAGGAAATATTTTGGTACAGTTGAATGAACTTCGTCCCACAGACACGAACTCTGCTTTGTTGCTGTTTCCTTTTTATTTTTTAATTAAGGATTGTACTTATTTATTTGAGAGAGACAGCAGAGCAGAGCTGCAGAGGGAGAGGGAGAAGCAGGTTCCCCACTCAATAGGGAACTCACCGTGGAACTTGATCCTGGCACCCTGGGATGACCACCTGAGCTGAAGCCTGAAGTAAAAGAGAAAGCACCCAGGCACTTTCTGCTCTTATGTTTCCTTTGCAGGTCAGGGTTGATGTCCATTTTTGTGGAGTTAATTTTGCTGATATTTTGGTCTGCCGTGGTCAGTATCAGGAAAAACCCCAACTTCCTTTCACACCTGGTGAGTATGAAGGGGCCAAATGACTGGTTGGGAAAGAAGCTACAGAGTTTTCAGAACCGTGTGCTTCATCACTGGTGATGCTTGCCTGCTGGCAGTGATGCTTCGGCTCTGTCAGCCTCGCCGCTAATTAGAAGCACTAGATTGTGAGCCCCTTGAGGGAAGGTTCTATGACTGTCTCGCTCCTAGTTTTATCCCCTATCTTAGCATTGTGCCTGGCTCCTAGTAGATGCTCAACACAAACTTTATTTTATTTTTTTAAAATATTTTATTTATTTATTCATGACACACACACACATACACACACACACACAGAGGCAGAGACACAGGCAGAGGGAGAAGCAAGCTCCATGCAGGGAGCCTGATGTGGGACTCGATCCCAGGTTCCCAGGATCACGCCCTGGGCTGAAGGCGGCGCTAAACCGCTGAGCCACCCGAGCTGCCTTCAACAAAAACTTTAATGATGCATAAATGAACAAATGAATTTTTACATATTGTGTTCAGCAGAATTCTGATCAGAATCCTCGGCCCTTGTCATCCCCTTTCATACCTTGTTAGTGCCTCAGTTTTGTTTTTTCACTGAAGGGTCATAAACATCTGTTTGCAGCTAAAACTCTCAGTCCTCACAAACACATTCCTAAAGAAACCGAATATCAGAAGATCAGAAAGAAGAAAAAGAGTTTATACATTTCTAGCAGTCCACTGTCTGATTTTAATTATGCCCAATCTGATTACATTTAGATCTCAAGTATGCGGACAAATGACTGCTTTTTGTTACTGGAATTTAGTTAAAGAGATATAAGTATAGCCTGTTGTGTATATAGTACATGTATATTTTATACAGACATATACTATTAAGGATACACTGATTGCAAAATAGTTGCTGTGTTTTGGCCTCAGGGTGTTTGGTTGTGTCTCAACATTTGGAACCATTTCCCTCTGTATTTGCTGACATGCTGGATGGGGGGAAATGTCATACTCAATTGAGTTATTCCTCTGGCAGCTCAAGTGGGAAATGTATGATCGTTAAATTCAGAAATTTTGGAGGTGAATAGTAAAGAGCGGACATCAGTTCATCCAAATTGAACCAAGAACTTTATGGATAAATATAGTTCATCCCCTTGAGGGCCTCATAGTCCACAAGAGGAGACACAGAAACAGATAAATGTAATATGATGAATGTTGTAATCGGGGTACTGTAAAGCGCCCAAGGCCCCAGTGAGCAGGATCAAACTTACTTGTGTATCTGTGATTCTGTTTTTGCCCATTCTTGAAATTTTCAGTTGTGTCTTGGTAAGAATGGGACTGCCATAGCTTTTCAGGTTGTGATCATTAAATCTTAAGTTCCGGGCAGCACCCATGGTCCAGCGGTTTAGCGCCGCCTTCAGCCCGGGGCATGATCCTGGAGACCCGGGATAGAGTCCCACGTCAGGCTCCCTGCATGGAGACTGCTTCTCCCTCTGCCTGTGTCTCTGTCTCTCTCTCTCTCATTCTGTGTCATGAATAAATAAATAAAATATTAAAGAAAAATAAATCTTAAGTTCCCTTTCCTGTGTTTTAGGTAGGATGTTCTTCCTTGAGCGGTAGGGGGACACTAAAACCGTCTCAGCTCTAGAAAACGGATAGAACGGCCTGTTGATCAGGCTTTTACTGTCTCTGTGGAGCTGGGCTTTCTAGATAACCTAGTGTTTAAACCATTTGTTTTAGGAATGGAGTTCTCTGGGATTGTATTGGAGACAGGCGCAGATGTCAGCACAGTGAAAGAGGTAAATGAGTTGAAATCTAAGGAATTGATGTGTGTGTAGCTATGAGACATGTGCTAACCTCATCTATAGCCAAAGGATCTCACTTCTCTTGGCCTTTGCCAACAGACACCAGAGGGGAAACCGAGATGAAGGGGGAAGAAATGAATTCTGAATTGGAGGAAGGAAGCCAGTGGAAGTTCCTGGCTTCGTAAAACCTTTTATTACTAAAGAAGGCAGTACCTTAGTCTTCAGTCACTGAGAGGATAGAAAATTCTCAAATTTCAGCCTCTTGTGAAAAAAATTCTGGGATTCTAATTTACTTCAGCTTTTTCCATACTCTGTCCTGTCCAGAATGTGCTCATAACATCTTGGCATCCCGGTGGGGGTATTGAGAAAATGGTTGAATTATTTACCAAACATTAACTCTGAATAAGTGATTACGGCAAACCTATGTCTTATGGGGTCAGAGAGAAAGATTTTCTTTCTTTTTTTTTTGATCAATTTGGGAAGAGGTCTGCTTGAAGGCAAGGCCATGCATTTGAACAAGCCCTTAATGGTATTTTCTCTTCAGGGAGATCGAGTTATTGGCGTGAGTGGCTTTAATGGTATGGCTGAAGAATGCATCATTGACCAAAAGGTATCCCTAGCTCTCAATATTGATGCTTGGAGATTTTTTTTTTTTCTCATTTCTTTTCTTTAATCTCCACCTAGCTCTCATTCCTTGTTACCCTTCTCTCCCCCTTCTTTGTATTTGTTGTCTTTGTATTTGTTCCTCAGCCAACACTTCTTTCAAATGCTAAACCCTTTTCTGTATCCGTGTGACAACCCTGCACAGAGCTTTGTTTGTGTGGAGCGGTGTGACGAAGAAGGGCATTTTGTTTTCTGAGTCCTGGAGCAACTGACTGGCTGTCCCATTGGAGTATAGGTAGTTTTGGTAGAAAAACTGGTTTGGGGCATTGAGCTGGATATAATAGGTTTCTCCCGGACGTGCAGCTTGTGAAAGAGAGAGTCCTGGGAATGGAGCCAGCCAGGGTGGTGGGCTAGGGTTGCTCAGGATGTGAATGGCGGCCCCTAGTGGTGAAGAGTACACAGTTTTTCCCACAGTTTTATTGAGGTAAAATGTCCATAGAACCATCTCTGAATGGGTTCCATTCTCTGAAACTTGATTCCTTCCTGAGCCAGATACTAGCCTTGGGATTTGTGAAGACCCATACACCCAAGTTTTGAACTCTGTCACAGCTTGCTTGGTTTTGACTTCCGGTGGCTTTTGGTTCCTGACAGGTTTGGTTCATTGGTGTATCAGTCACTCAATCAGATCGTAATATTTACTGAGCAGCTTTTTTCTTTTCTTTCCTTTTCTTTTAAAGATTTTATTTACTTATTCAGGATCACAACCTGAGCCAAAGGCAGACGCTCAACCACTGAGCCACCCAGGTGCCCCTACTGAGCGGCTTTTAGGAACAGGTTACATGTGCTTAATCTCTAAGTTGCTCTTATCTCTTTTTATAGACACTGTGGCAGATTCCAGAAGGAGTCTCCCTCCGAGAAGCCGCTACCCTGCCTGTATCCTATGGCACTGCTCTTTTGGCTCTGGAGCATCGGGCATGCACTCAGCCTGGGTAAGAGGCTGTGTAGACCAGTCAGAGCTAGATGGTATCTCTTTCTGATATCAGAAGTGCCCAGCAAGACCTTGCCCCCACCTTTCCCCTCCCTGACCTTTATTTTTTAACTTTTTTAACGATTTTATTTCTTTATTTGAGAGAGAGAAAAAATATGAACGTGGGGGGATGGGGCTTGGGAAAGGAAGAAGAGACTCCCGCTGAGCAGGGAGCCTGATACAGCACTGGATCCTGGGACCTGAGATCATAACCTGAGCTGAAGGCAGATGCTTAACCTATTGAGCCACACAGGTGCACCTCCCCTCCCTGACCTTTAGCTCTTGTTCAGCTTGGGTGAGGAAAGGCCAAAGGAAGGTAATGACCAGATGGGTCTGGTGACAGCGGGGTTATCTTTTTGTCTGAGATGGAATGGTGGACTGTGAAATTGGCCAATATGAATTTGGAGAAATACCTCTTTCAAACCTGGCCACTCTGGAGATCACCTCCTAGAAACTCTTACATGTGAGAGAGTTGGTTTATGTAAACTTGTTTCCATCTGGTTTTAGTGGAATCCTATGGTATTTGTTCTTGTGAGGCGTGACTGGGTGTGCCTACCGGTGGTATTTCAAACTCAAAGGTGCAGTGATTTCCTACTTCACCTGAAATATATGCCTTTTGCCCTTTTCAGAGAGACTCGGAATTGCTCCAGATAAGTGACTTTAGTTGAACTGTGGCCATTCCTTGATCACCACCATCAAAGATGCAGCAATGTTTAGTATGAGAATGATTTTAGGACGCAATTTCTGAAGCAGACATTGGAGTGGTAGCTCAAAAGAAGGGTTGCTCCTGGCATGATGAAGAGGTTCCCTAGAGGGATTAAGGAATATTTTTCCTAGGAAGTCTTCAACCCAACCAAATTCTCACCAATCAAGCAGTCACAGACATAAACCAGCCCTAACGTCTAGAGAATGGGTCTCCATGAAATGTTGAATGAAATGGCCTTTAAGTTCTCTTCTTGCTTTAAAGTGGTCATGAAATCATATGATTGGATGATTTTTGAAGGTTTCTGAAGTAATGCCCACCTTTCTCTGGCAGAGAAACTGTTTTAGTGACGGCAGCTGCTGGAGCCACCGGCCTTGCAGTGATTGATGTGGCAACGAATATTCTTCAGGCTAAGGTACTTGCATGGTAGGGTCTGCATTAAAAAAAAACCACAAAGCACCACACCTCCAGTTTTCAAACACAGAATATATTCATTTGTTCATTCATAAATATCATAGGTAAGGCACTGAGATATAAAGTAATCCAGAGTAGGGTCTTGCCATCTTATTTGCTTGCGGACTGGTGAGGGGACCTGGGAGTAGATCACTCATCCTTCCAGTTACTAGAACCTGGTGAGAGCTGACTTGCTTCATGGCCTCTGCAGATTCTGTTCCCTTCCCCTGTAATGCTCTTCTGAACTGTCTTCCCCTGCACTTCAAAAAAAAATTTTTTTTAAAGATTTTATTTATTTATTCTTGAAGACACAGAGAGAAGCAGACTTCCTGTGGAGAGCCTGATGCAGGACTTGATCCCAGGACCCCAGGATCACATCCTGAGCTCAAGGCTGACTCTCAGCCACTGAGCCACCCAGCAACCCCTGCTGGACTTCAAACAAACTCAGATGTCATTTCTTCAGGGAATTATTCTTTATCCTATAGGAGATGTTAATCTCTCCTCCATCCCCCTGCTCCCCCACTTCCCCAGTTGTTTGTAGGTGGTCTCCTAGCATGCTATACATCTCTCTTTCGTGGTACGAACCTCAGTGTGTGGTTTATCTTTTACCTGTGTCATGATTGGATTAATGTCTCCCCCCTACTCAACTGTAATCCCACTGAAGGCAAGGACAGTGTCTGCATGGCACATTACTGTAGTCCCAGCAGCTGGCATGGTACCTAAACCATAGTAGGCACTCAATAACTATTTCTTTTCTTTTTTTTTAAAGAGTTTTTTTTAAAGATTTATTTATTTATTTTTTTTTTTTTTAAAGATTTATTTATTCATGATACACACACACACACACACACACACAGAGAGAGAGAGAGAGAGAGAGAGGCCTCTAGAGACAGGCAGAGGGAGAAGCAGGCTCCACGCGGGGAGCCTGACGCGAGACTCGATCCCGGGACTCCAGGATTGTGCCCTGGGCCAAAGGCAGGCGCCAAACCGCTGAGCCACCCAGGGATCCTTTTTAAAAGATTTTATTTACTTATTCAGGAGAGACACAGAGAGACAGAGGCAGAGACAGAGGCAGAGGGAGAAACAGGCTCCACGCAGGGAGCCTGATGTGGGACTCGATCCTGGGACTGCAGGATCATGCCCCAAGCTGAAGGTAGATGCCCAACCGCTCAGCCACCCAGGCACCCCGGAGAAAGTTATTGAGGCATGATCAGCTTGGGTCATGATCCTGCAGTCCCGGGATCGAGTCCCGCATCAGCACTGGGTGTTATGCTATATGTTGGCAAATCGAACTCCAATAAAAAAATATACAAAAACAAAACAAAAACAAAAAACCCAAACTATTTCTTGAGTGAAAGAATAAATAAAGAAAGACCGAGGTCTCTGCAAGGGCATCATTCTGAGGTGGTAGGTGTCAGATAAGGAGGATTTCTTAGAGACAGCAGACATTTAAGCTGACTTCTGAAGGACTGGTAGCAGTTGAATGGAGGAAGGAAGGAAGGGAAGGCCATTTCAGTGGTGGGAGGGCATATTATCAGAAACATGGGATCTCACACGATGCATTCCCTGGAATTGCAAAGTAGCGTCTATGGAGCAAAGGGTATGTGGGAGAATGGTGGAAGATGACTCTAGGGAGGTGAGCAGAGACAAGATCAGGAGGTACTGAAGAATTTGAACCCTTAGTGGAAGCTATCAGGAGGTATGAAGGACTTTAAACAAGGAAGTACCATGGTCATGTTTGCATTTTGCCAAGTTCATTCTGGTAGCAGTGGGGATGCAGGATAGGGCAAAGTCAGGGGTAGTCTGGAGGCAGTAGGGCAGCCTCTTGGAGCAATCCAAGCCAGTCCAGTGGTGATGATACTTGACCCAAAGCACTGGAAGCGATGAATTGAGAGATACTAAAGTAGAAGAAAATAGAGAGTTTGATCCTAATACAGTTGAAGGAACAAGGAATTTGAAGCTAGTCTGACCTAGGTTCAGATCCCAACACTGCCTCTAGCTTAATTGCTTCGCTTTCCTCTTTGGTACAATAAACCTTTCCTCATATGGGGTCGTTGTGGGAATATTGAAATTACACGTGCAATATGCCTGTTAGAGGGCATGGCATGTTGGTAAGAATCTCTTAAAAAGGATTCCTGTTATTATTAGACATTGAGTGGGTAGGAGCAAACTAGGTTAACTTGTGGATTTGCCATTTATTGCAGTTGAGAACACAGGAGGAAATGGTGAGCTCAGTTTTGGAAGTATTAAGTGTGAGGTTTCTGTGGAACATGCAGTTGGGATATCCAGAAGGCACCGAGATACCCAGGTTTGGAGATAATTGGATTGCTCTGGAATTTCTTCAGGTGGTGTCTCTCCTGTTTTGCATTAAGTTCTTTTTGGGAAGGGCATATGAGTTCTGAAAGCAATTTTAGATACCAAGAAGCTCTCCATGGAATATTAACACATTTCATGTCAAAGCAAGGGCTTTTAGCACCTCTCAGTGGGGAGACCAAAATTAGTCTCATTGTCTAGAACTGCTGACTACCATTCCTAGGAAGATAAAATTGCACCATTTGTTTTGAATAGTGATAGTAGGTTAAGTAGAGAGAAAAATTGACTTCAATTCAGATATTAAAATTAATCCAAGCTGTATTTTCTTGAGTAGCCATAATGGTTTGTGTGTGTGTGTGTGTGTGTTTTAAGATTTTATTCATTCACTTGACAGAGAGAGAGAGCGAAAGAGAGCGAGCAGAAGCAGAGGGGAGCAGCAGGCAGAGGGAGAGGGAGAAGCAGACTTCCTGCTGAGCTGAGAGCCCGATGCAGAGCTCCATCCCAGGACCCCGGGATCATGACCCTAGCCGGAGGCAGATGCTCAACCGACTGAGCCACCCAGGCACCCCAACCATAGTGGTTTTAAGCAAAAGCAAACAACAACAAAATAATAAAAATAACTTTAAAAGTGTCATCATGCCACCCACTTGGAACAGGTTATTTTGAGAACAACCTCTATTCGCAGCGTTTCATATTGCTTTCAAAGTGCCTCCACGCCAATTATCATACCCCTGATCCTGACAAACCCCTGGGAGAGGGGTAATGTGTTTATTATCCCTATTTCACAGATAAAGAAAGTGAGGCACCAGGGGATACAATGGTTTGTGGCAGGTCTCAATGGCGCCCTTGTGAGAATCAAGATTGGTGTCAAGTCCCTGACCCTAGCCTGGTGTCTGCCCTCTGTGGTGCTGTGTGAAGCTACTTGAGGGTTCCTCTGGGGAGTACTTGAGGGTGGCTTTCAGTTTCAAATAGTTATGGGTGAGTTTGCAATCTTCTAAGGGCACTGATGGTGCTGTGTGTTTGAATGCAAGTTCTCAATGTCACCTTGGCGCCAAACTGCTCGGGCTGGTGGGTGCTATCCAGTAACAAGGCACCTCTAGGCAGTGCTTACGTGTTTGAAGCTTTTCTGGAGGCTTCCAAACCCCACACAGCCTCACAGTCTGGCCCATGGTCATCCTTGCCAGGCGTTAAGCATGGTTTTCTCCCAGGGTGATGGAATGGAAAAGCATGGGCTTTGGAGTCCTGCAGCACCACTGGGTTTGAATGGTTTTCTACCACCTACTTCCTGGCTAATCCTGAGTTAATTACTTAACCTCTAGGTCTGTGTCTCCATCTATAGAATGGGAGTAATTATACCTCCCCCATAATGTTCTATGAGGCTTAAATAGAATAAATGATTGTGTATGTGCAGCAATAAATTCAATTTATCTAACACTTTGTTTTCCAAGTGCTTTACGGACAGTATTGCATTTGCTTTTTTAAAATAAATCTTGCTTTACGGACGAGGTAACTGGAGCTTAGGGAAGCTGGTGGACAGCACAGAGGTTAAAAGTATGAAGTCTGGAGATGGACAACCTGGGGTTGGGTCCCAGTTCTGTTTCTCATTAGTTGTGTGATGTTGGGCCTCCCATTAGTTATGTGACCTTGGGCAGGTTCCTTAACTTCTTTTGCTTTAGTTTCTTCATCTCTAAAATGGGGGATGCTAATAGTGTGTGTATCATTGGGCTACTAAGACTAAGAGAGTTATTAATATATGCAAAGCATTTACAATAGTACCTGGCACATAGTAAGCTTTTTGTAAATTAGTTCCTATTAAGTAGTTTGTTGTAGGTGACACTGCTAGTTAGTAGCAGAGCCAGAATTTTAACTCAGGTCTTTCTAACTTCAAGATCTTTCCACTGAATTGTGTTTTACCCTCTGGGAAGCCTTTTGAGATCTCAAACTAGGTTGGATACCTCTCGTTTGGACTTCTGCCACCATCTGTACTTCCCCACCATCACACTGCTGTATCTTGCTATCTTGACTCATAGCAGGTACTCAATAAATGATGGTTTAATCTATTTTTGGGAAAGACTTTCTGATTATCTCCTGAACCATCTCCTAGCTAGACTCATTGGGGTTCCAGGATTCCTGGAAATGTGGATCCCATGGCCAGTGGGTGTGGAGGGCCAAGTGTGATGGTGCTGTGTGTTGGCCCTGATGTGTAGGATTGGGGCTGGTCCTAGGGCAGCAAGGTCACACTGTTTTTTTTTGTTTTGTTTTTTGTTTTTTGTTTTTTTTGTTTTTTTTGGTCACACTGGTTTTGTTGGTTATTCCCTTTGGTTGAAAGCTGGGTGGGTAGGATGAGCCTCTCTTGGTACATATATCCTGGATCACCAGAAGCTTTGTGTTCTCTATGCAGGTGATAGCTGCCGTCGGAAGTGATGAGAAGTGCCAGCTTGTGATGCAGAAGGGCGCGCAATCCGTCGTGAACTATAGTCAGGGCGGCCTGAAGGAGGCTGTGAGGAAGCTGGTGGGCAGTGTTGGGGTGAATGTGGTCATCGACACAGTGGGAGGAGATGTCTTCCTGGAGGCACTCCGCAGGTGCATGTGATGGTCTTTCCAGAGGGGGCTGGACCTGGGGCTCTGCTAAAGCCTTTTCAGACCTGTCTTCCTTCTAGTCTTACTTCTCTTCCATTTTAGCTGCTCACTTTTCTTGTAGGCATTGGCTTCAACGAGAACAGCTGAGTGGGAGGGTGAAAAGGAATAGAAGCAGAGGGAAAATCAGGAAATGCTTAAATATAGAAAAACAAGATATCCAGCTGGAAAATATCCAAAAAATGACTGCAGACTCTCTGGTTGGCAATACTGAATGCTTTAGAAATTATGCACGTGTTAAATTCAGCTATGCGGTTCCCATTAACTACTTTATATATATATATATATATAGTGTGGGTGATTCTCAGGATCATTGTTCAGATGTTAGAATGACCTGAGTGGCAGGCCCTGGTTCACTATGCACCAAAGTACAGACTCTTTCTTTCTTTCCTTTCTTTCCTTTCTTTTCTTTTCTTTTCTTTGCGGGCTTTTTTTCGGGGGTGAGGGGAGGATGGGCCGTGGGAGGGGAGTAGGGAGGGGAGGGAGGGAGGGGCTGGGAGTGTAGGGGGAGGGAGCGGAGGGGAGGGAGGGAGCGTGTGCGCGGTAGGGAGCTTAAGTCAGGAAGGAAGGTAGTATGCGTACCTGAAGGACGGAAGGTCGTTCTTAGGTTTGCTTTTGTTTTTTTGTTTTTTTTTTTTTTCCTTTTTTTTTGTCTTTTCTTGTCTTTTCTTTTCTTTTATTTTCTTTCTTCTTTCTTTTTTCTTTCTTTCTTTTCTTTTCTTTTCTTTTCTTTTCTTTTCTTTTCTTTTCTTTTCTTTCTTTCTTGTACAGACTCTTGATCTCACTGCTTTCAGAGGCAGCCAGCAGTGTAGGTATCTCCTTGATTTGTTTTATTTAAAATCATTAGAGGCATCCCTGGGTGGCGCAGCGGTTTAGCGCCTGCCTTTGGCCCAGGGCGCGATCCTGGAGACCCGGGATCGAATCCCACGTCGGGCTCCCTGCATGGAGCCTGCTTCTCCCTCTGCCTGTGTCTCTGCCTCTCTCTCTCTCTCTCTCTGTGACTATCATTAAAAAAAAAAAAATAGAATAAAATCATTAGAGTTTTAGTGGATCTGTCGTATCCACACCAATTCTCATTCTGTCTTTTTTTTTAAAGATTTTATTTATTTATTTGAGACAGAGAAAGCACAAGTGGGGGGGGGAGGCAGAGAGAGAGGTATAAGCAGATTCCATGCTGAGCGGGGAGCCCAATGTGGGGCTAGATCCCAGAACCCTGAGATCATGACCCTAGCCGACGACAGACACCCAACTGACTGAGCCCCTCTCATTCTGCTTTTAACCAGGGACTCCAGAGTGTTCTGATAATACTAGTTTCATTTCTCATGTCATCCTGGCAAGCACAATTTTGTGGTTTATCTCAGTTTAAAGTGGAAGAAACAGAAGCAGAGAGAACAGCTTTCCTACGGAAGGGACCCAGTTGGCTCTAGGGCCACTGAGCATCACTGTACTGTGCTGGGTGGTACTGTGGAATTGTGGTACTGTGCTCAGAGAAGCAAAGGAAGGAGTGTGTTGACTCAGTGGGGAGCCAGGCCAGAGAACTGCTAACTCTCATGCTTTTCTTGCCTTCTGGGTAACGGGTAATAGTGTTATCACAAAGGCTTCTTGTTTTTCTCTAAAGAAGAAAAGCAAAAGGCAAAAGCCAAACAAAGATACACATATTCTTTATCAAAGATGTTTACAAAATTATTTGATTTTTTTAAAAGATTTTATTTATTTATTTATTCATGAGAGACACAGAGAGAGAGAGAGAGTCAGAGACAGAGGCAGAGGGAGAAGCAGGCTCCATGCAGGGAGCCCGATGTGGGACTCGATCCCGGGATTCCGGGATCACACCCTGGGCCGAAGGCAGGTGCTAAACCGCTGAGCCACCCAGGAGTCCCTACAAAATTTATTTTTATAACTTCTTACTTAGTGTGAAACTGTATAGTGCTTCTCATGGTAGGTTGCAGAAAACTTGCATGAATTTTTACAGATTCTTCAAAATTCTCTAGAGCAGCACATAACTTAAGGAGTCCTAAAGTAAGTCTTTGTGTGAAGCACATAATGCTTCATGAAAGTGTCTATCTTCATTCCTGCTTCTGAAGTTCGAAATCTTTTACAGTGTTTGTAACTTGCTTATTTCATTTAGCACAATGTCCCCAAAGTTCATCCATGTCATAGCATGAGACAGGATTTCCTTCCTTTTTAAGGCTGAACAATATTCTATTGTATGTATATAACACATTCTGTTTATTCATCTATCAGTTGGTGGATGTTTGGGTTGCTTCTCCCTCTTGGCTATGGTAGATAGTGCTGCTGAGAATGCGGGAGTGCAACTATGTCTTCAAGGCCTTGTTTTCAGTCATTTTGGATCTAGACCCAGAATGGTATTGCCGGATTATATGGTAGTTCTATTTTTTTTTTTAAGATTTTATTTATTTATTTTAGAGAGAGAAAGAGAGAGGGTACACTTAGGCAAGCAGGAGGAGGAGCAGAGGGAAAGGGAACAAGAATCTGGAGCAGACTCTGCGCTGAGCAGGGAGCCTGATCCCATATGGGGCTCTGTCCCAACACCACGAGATCATGACCTGAGCTGAAACCAAGAGTCGGATACTTAATCTATTGAGCCACCCAGGTGCCCCCTGGTAGCTCTCTTTAATTTTCTTTCTTTTTTTTTTTTAAAAAAAGATTTTATTTATTTATTCAGAGAGAGAGAGAGAGAGACAGGCAGAGGGAGAAGCAGGCTCCCTGCAGGAAACCCGACGTGGGACTCGATCCTGTGGCCCCAGGATCAGGCCCTGGACTGAAGGCGGCGCTAAACTGCTGAGCCACCCGGGCTGCCCTCTCTTTAATTTTCTGAGGAACCTCCATATTAACACTTGGTATTTTCTGTTGTTGTTGTTTTTATGGTAGCCATTCTGATCAGTGTGACTATACATTGCTAATTTTTAAAATAATTTCTATTCCTTGTCCTTTCTTGCCCCAGCATGGCGTGGGAGGGCAGGATCGTGGTGGTGGGTTTTGCTGGAGGAACCATTGCTTCTGTGCCCGCCAACCTTCTGCTCCTGAAGAATGTCTCAGCCATGGGGCTGTACTGGAGCCGATACAAAGAGCAGAACTTTCCCATCTTCTCCAGAACCCTGTCCTCGGCTCTTCAGTACTGCCAGCAAGGGCGCATTCAGCCACACATCGGAGCAGTTTTTAAGCTGGAGAAGGTGAGATACTCTGAAGGGATATGATGTGGCTAACGCCAGGACATCTCTGGTGTCAAGCTACTGGATAGTTTCTTTCTGGATTCCATAAATCCTCCTTTTATGGATTGAAAAGGTACAAACACGGTGCAGAATTATGGGGTCTCACAGGCTGCAGGGTGACAGGATTTCTCCTTGTCTTCAGGGTTGTGTGGCTGTTGCCTCAGGCCTCATGAGCCACCTGGGAAACTGAATTTGCACCGGCCATAAAGGAGCTAGATTTCAAGGGCTCTACCTCCGTCATTGGTTTCTTAAACAGAAGGACGTGATGGAACTTTAGAAAATAATTTACCCGTGTTTGTATGAACTCTGAACTCCATAACATACAAGTCTTAGAAGGAAGCATTTAACTTGACCTTTGATTTTAGAAAACAGATGCTTTAAAGTACAGCCAGATGATCTAAGCTGAGGTTCTGTGAACAAAACACTAAATCATGCCCTGCATCATAGGACTGTAATTCATCCATTAGTCACCGTAGTTAATTTTGTTGGCTATGCACTCCCTTTCTTCATTCCCCTTCAGCCCCATTAATGTGGCTTAAACTTCCTCCAAAGTGTAATTGCATATGCAATATAGTTGTAAATGTGAATCTGTTAGGCATTCACTGTGAAGTCCTTTTTTTTCTTTTTGGTTTCATTTGTTTAATGCTCAAAAAACTGTTTTGGTAACTCCAGTCAGCTATCCTTGGGCGCGATGTTTTATTCATATGCAGATTAGTGGGGCCTGGAGCTGAGCTGTCAGTGCCAGACTTCCTTGCTCACCATGGCTTCCATTTTTATGTTTTTCTCCAGGATGGGGCATATTCTCAAACCTGGTTTACTTTCTTCCTCCTCCTCCTCCTCCTCTTCTTCTTCTTCTTTTTTTTTTTTTTTAAGATTTTATTTATTTATTCATGAGAGACACACAGAGAGAGGCAAGACACAGGCAGAAGGAGAAGCAGGCTTCCTGCGGAAAGCCCAGTGTAGGACTCGATCCTAGGACCCTGGGATCATACCCTGAGCCAAAGGCAGACGCTCCACCACTGAGCCGCCCAGGCGCCCCTGGATTATTGTTCTAATCACTCACGTTGAAGTTCTCTCTTCTCTTAAACATGAATTAGCTATTTAATTACTGACTCCCTGTCAGCTTCTGTTTGCCCTGCTCCTTTCCATCGACTGCTCGGAATGTAGGGTTTTTCTGGTCCTTCCCAGCCTGCTGACCTTCCTGCTGTCACTGGGTCCTCTGAAACCATTCTCCCTAACGATTTCATCTCATTCACATACCCTCTGTTGACCATTTCTTCTCTCTCTCTCTCTCTCTTTTTCCAGTTTGTAAACTACTTAGAGGAAGGTAGTAGAAGTGACAGCTCCTATACATTTAGGTGCATACTGAGGGTTAGGCACTCTGACATCTATTTTCTTATTTCATCTTCATAATGCTCCCTTGAGGTATGAACCATTTTTATCATGTTTTATAGAGGAAGAAATCAAGACTCGTAGAGGCTAAGAAACCTGCTTGGTATTATGTAGTAAGTGACAGACCTGGAATCCAGGCCAGGTGGGTTCGACACCAGATTGGGCGCCTTATGGCTATATCGGACTCTTCTCAAACAAGCCAGGAAGTTGCTTCTTACAAACCTTATTCTAGAGTATAAAGTTTGTCCATCTATCAGAGAATTGTCTATATGAAAGAGCTATCTTACAGTTAAAACAACCAAAAACCTTGAACTTTCCAAGCACTACCAGAATTTATATATTTTGTTCTTTTACACTAAAGATGACTAAGGGCACCTGGGTGGCTCAGTCGGTTAAATGTCTGCCTTCAGCTTAGATCATAATCTCAGGGTTCTGGAATCAAGCCCCAGGTTGGGCTCTCTGATCAGTGGGGAGCCTGCTTCTCTCTCTGCCCATTCTCCCAGTTGGCTCTCTCTCTCTCTCTCTCTCTCTCAAGTAAGTAAAATCTTTAAAAAAATAAAATGAAGATGATTAAATGAATGTAAATAGTTAATTTCACTTAACCTGGGTAATATTTTTCATGTAAATCAGTTAACGTATTAGAAAAAACTATCAGAACCTGCCTAGACTCAGAAAATGACCACTGTATATATGTAAACAAGTATAGACGTATAATGACCAGAGATACCAGTGCTTCCTAGCTTGATTTTCTCCTGAATCTATGGGCTTATAGATTTGACCTTGATAGTTGATATTATCAGTAGTATAGTATGACTACATACTTTGTACCATAACCTACCTAATAGACATGAGGTATGAACTTCCATAGCACTCAGTGCTTTTTCTTTGCCTACTTGTCATTGTTCAATGCTTGTCATTCCCGTAGACCATAAACTCCATGTGGGCAGGGGCCATGCATCTCCTTGTCTCCAGATGCTGGCAGGTACTCATGTATCTGTTGAATGACTGATTAAGAATAGGGGGCTATCAGGTCAGACCACTTGAGTTCAGATCCTGGCCCTAACACTTGACTGGCTATGGGCAAATTGCTCACATCTATGTGCCTTAGTTTTCTCATCTGTAATGGGGGCAGTGATACACTCTGTCTACTGAGGTCTTTGTGAAGATCAAATAAGATAACTCATATAAAAGTACATAGCAAACAATATATTGTTTAAAGCAAAACACCTGGCCATGATAAAATACAGAGTTGAGCTTTTTCAGTTCGCATGAAATGTAACACATTTACGTTAACATTTCATGGGCAGGATTAGAGAGACAGTCTTTAGATTTTGAATTTTAACTAGAATTTATTGTTTCCTGAAGTGTTGCATCTGTGCCATGATGGGTAGGCCAGGAATGAGCCCCGTGATCTGTCCAAGGAGATGGCCTTATTCAGATGTGCCAAGTCTGCTTTCTGTAGGGAGATGCTCACACACGTCTCAACTAGACAAACTACTTACTCTTCAGAGATCTGAACTTGTTTATCATGTAAAGGTCAGGTGAGGTCACTATGTGAATAGATATGATAGATAGAAATTGTTTACTTAAGTTTCGTGAGTGTATCTGTGGAATATTCTTTTTTTTTTTTAAGACTTTATTTATTTATTCATGAGAGAGGCAGAGACACAGGCAGAGAGAGAAGCAGGCTCCCTGCGGGGAGACCAATGCAGGACTCAATCCCAGGACCCTGGGATCACACCCTGAGCTGAAGGCAGACATTCAACCACCGAGTCACCCAGGCATCCCATTCTGTGGAATATTCTTAAAAAGTAAGTTACTCTTTAAGTTTAGGTAATGTATTAATTTGAATCCACTATTCCATACCTATTTTCTGGGGTCCTCCATACTTGCCAGTGACACCTGCCCCACGCCTTGGCCACTTGTCACACTTTTCTACAGATGGCTCACACCACTTATCCCTGCTGTCATATAGCCAGACCCTTTCCCTAAGACTCATCTCCTAACACTTGGTGGTTGCATGCTTTCTCTGGCAGGAGGTCCGATCCTAGGCAGGGCCTCCACTGTGCCTTTCAGCGGGTGGGAGCTGCTGCAGACCTGGTGCACAGTTCTGATCTTAAGGAAGCACTGGCTTCCCCAGAAATTGGATATGGAGGTCTGGGTAATGCAACTGGGAAGTTGTAGATAGAGTTTACTGCATGGGACAGGATTTGACAAATGAAAGACAGGAGACAAATTGCTGCCTTTGTTTCTTCTAATAGAGTATGTTGACACGCAGTGGGTTCTATATGGCCTCTCTGGAGAGGTCCTCTAGCTGTATGTCCCCCCGGAGCTGTGACCAGTTCAGGATCAGTAACACACACCTCCTTCCTTGATTCACTTCACCTTCTCCCTCACCCTTGTCTCCCTGGGATTCCAGTGAAGCATTAGGGCATAGATTTTTTTTTTTTTTCTAAAGATTTATTTATTTGAGAGAGCGAGCAGGGAGAGGGCCAGAGGGAGACAGAGAATCCCAAGGAGACTCCCCACTGAGCGCAGAGCCTGACCTGGGCTCCATCCCACAACCCTGAGATCATGACCTGAGCCAAAATCAAGAGTGGGACTTAACCTACTGAGCCTAACCAAGTGCCCCTAGGGCATACATTTTGACTAAGCTCTATTTTCTTTTCTTTCTTTCTTTTTTTTTAAGATTTTATTTATTTATTTGACAGAGAGAGCACAAGTAGGGGGAGTGGCAGACAGAGGCAGAGGGAGAAGCAGACTCCCTGCTGAGCAGGGAGCTCCACTTGAGACTTGATCCCAGGACTCCAAGATTGTGACCTGAGCCAAAGGCAGATGCTTAACTGACTGAGCCACCCAGGTGTCCCAGGCTCTATTTTATTTATTTATATTTTTAAAAAAGATTTTACTTATTTATTCATGAGAGAGAGAGAGAGAGAGAGGCAGAGACACAGGCAGAGGGAGAAACAGGCTCCATGCAGGGAGCCTGATGTGGGACTTGATCCTGGGACTCCGGGGTCACTCCCGGGGCCGAAGGAAGGTGCTCAACCGCTGAGCCACCCAGGCATCCCTACATTTAACTTTTAATAAACTACCAACTGCATATCAGAGAGGTGGTATTACTTTGCATTTCCACCAACAATATTAGAGTCTAGTTGTTGGGCATCTGTCAGAACTTCATACTGACAGATTCTTTTCCTTAATTTTTGCCATTCCAATAGGTATCTAGGGGTATCTGATTGTGGGTTTAATTTGCATTTCTCTATTGAATAATGATCTTGAGCATCTTTTCATATGCTTATTTGTCATCTGTATCTCTTTTTTGGTAAACTGCCTTGACTGACTTTTAAAAGAAGATTCAGATCAACTGGTATTCAAGCAGTGACGTGATGAATATAATTCAACTGTGACTGTGTATCACTAACAAAACATTTTTACCTTTTAAAAACAATCCCACTCAGTCCCAGGTATATTCATTCATTCATGAGTTTGTTTTATTTATCAACATTCACTGGGTACATTCTGGATGCCAGTCAATAAAAACTAAGACTTAAGGAATTCCTTTGTTTTGTCGGGAAGCTCTCAGGACAGGGTTATGATAGGGGGAAGAACTGGTTTCTAAGGAGGCGTGAATCAGCACGATATATTTAGGGAGCCATAGCTTACTCTGATTATTCCTGCTTGATAAGGTAATTAAAAATTCCAGCAGCGGCACCTAAAACAAAAGCAATATCCTTACCCGTCCTCATATTCTGGGTTGCATATCTCCAGAGACAAATTTAATTATAGCTTCACCCACTGCGAGGGAGGGTTCTGGAAACCAGTCTCTGGATGCCTCTGGGGAGCAGTATGGAGCAGCTTCTCTCTCCGTGGCACAGCCTGTAGAAAACAGGAGCAAAATGTCCCCAGGCATCTGAATTAGCTTTCAAAAGACTCTGGTCTAATGCCCTGCACTTTCCTTCTCAGTTTCTCACTCAGAGCCTTATCACACTTATTAAACATCCAGTCCTTAGGGCCACTGGTTGTTTTCCCAGCCCAGATACAAACCACAAGGTAGAAAGGGGACAGAGTTGGGTTATTTTTAGAAGCATCTACAGTCACAGTGGAAGTGGCAAATGGACATAGAAATAACAGAACAAAAAAAAAAAAAAAAAAAAGAAAAAGAAAAAAAAATAACAGAACACCTGAAAAGCAGGAGGGAGAATCACGGATGTTCAAAATTATGAGATTCCCAAATCATGGAACAAAAAGTTTATGCTTCCCACCAATATTACCCTCCAAAGAAGTTAGGTAAATGTGTGCTACATTTTTATAAATATTTACATGCAAAATGTTTAAAAAGTAAGCTCTACCATTTAAAGGGACAACTTTTTTTATGTGAAGATTTATATCTAGGAGATTCCTTATTTCTCTAGGATGCCGGGTAAAAGAAGTGTCACTATCTTGAATCATGGTTGCTTTCCAAGTGTTTTCTGTCTTTGGGCTGTGACAGATCTCTGGGAACAAGTGGCTTCTACCTGACAGGGAAAGATGCGGCTGTGAGTCACCTGGAGCTGTGCTTCTGAGTGATTGTGATCGACAGGGCAGGGACGCGTGTTTCAAACCATGTGTCTCAGACCTCTTTCACCTCCTTGGAGTGTGTCTAATTTACATGGATTGGAAAGGTCTCTGTAAGGTACAAAGACCCGCAAGATAGATGTTTTTGAAACCAGAGATTTCATGCTGCAGAGAATTGATTTCTTTGATTGACTGATTGGTTTCTCTGTTTATTTTTATTTGGTTACCTTTTTCTATGCTTTTCTGGGGAAGGATTTCAAGTGGGGAGGGTTGGTTATTCATATTCCTCATTTCAAAGCACATTTGCATTGCTGGACCTTTGTTTTTACGCGTGTGTATTTCTGGAGGTCTGTATTGACTTCTTCCCTTTATCCTCACTGCCCACTAGCACCCTCTGCACTTCTTCCTCCCCTCCAACTTGTTCTCTATGATGTGTTTGGTAAATACCCTTGGATTTATATTTCCTTGTAAAACATAATGTTTTTGTGTGCTAATTGATTTTCAAGCTACACAAATGATTTAACAGCATAGGGTTGTGCTGTAGGCCTTATTCTGTTTCTTCATTTCTCACTCAGTGCTGTCTTTTTAAGATCCACCTGTGCTGCTGGTGCTGTATCCAGTTCATTGCGTCTCACTGCTGCATTGGAGACTGGGGTGTGCACCTGCCGTAGTTTACAGATCTGCTTCCTAGTGATGTACTCTGGGGTTGACCTGATTCCCTGCCGCCATAATCAGCACTCTAATTCACAGGCTCACAGTCAGGACTTGTGCAAAGTTGCTTTGGGAGTATTTTCCCAGGAGTAGGGTTGTTGGGTCACAGGATGTATGCATACTTAATTTGACAGCAAACTGCTCTCCAGGCTGACTTGACCAGTTTATGCCTGTGCCAGCAGTGCACGTGGATTCTTTTTTTGCCACCCTGTTGCTATGTAGCATTGTCCTACTTTCTAATTTTTTCCAAACTAATAGGCATAAAGTGGCATCTTGTGATTTTAATTCGCATTTCCCTGATTTCTAATCAATGTAAGATTTGGTAAACATTCAGGTTTAGCAACTTAAGCCCTTCATGCAGTTTTCTACAGGGCTTCCTGTCCCTTTCTAGTTTGCAGAAGTTCCTTTATAATCTGTAATTCTCAAATTTTACTGGGCATGTGAATCACCTGGGGATCATGTTAAGATGCAGATTATGATTCGGTAAAGGTGGGTGGGGACTCCAGATTGTGCATTTCTTTTTTTTTTTTTTTTTTTTTAATTTTAATTTTTTTTTTTATGATAGTCACAGAGAGAGAGAGAGAGAGGCAGAGACACAGAGGGAGAAGCAGGCTCCATGCACCGGGAGCCCGACATGGGATTCAATCCCGGGTCTCCAGGATCGCGCCCTGGGCCAAAGGCAGGCGCCAAACCGCTGCACCACCCAGGGATCCCCTTAATCTCTATTTTAAATATTGCTTTATTTTAGAGAGGGAGAGAGTGAGTGCATGAGTGGAGGGAGGGATAGAGGGAGAGAGAATCATAAGCAGGCTCCCTGCTGAGCATGGAGCCCAACGCAGGGCTTGATCCCAGGACCCTGAGATCATGACCTGAGCTGAAACCAAGAGTCTGCCTAACAGACTGAGCCACCCAGGCACCCCTCTCTACTAACTTTATACTTTTATTTCACACTTAAGGATTTAATCCATCTGAATTCACCTCTGTATTGGATATAAATCAGGTAATCAAGTTTTATTTTTCTCCTTGTAGTGAGCAAGTTTTCCTGGACCAGTAGTTCATTGTTTCTCCATTGATTCATGTGGTGCTACCTCCATCTTATTTCAGGTTCCCAGATACACTCTGCTTTCTTTTCTATTTCCTTGGTTCAGATTTCTGTTCCTATAATAGTATCATACTGTTTTTATCTTTGTAGCTTTGAAGTATATTTTAATATCTGGAAGGGTCACTCTTCTACCACAGTTGTTTTTTAAATTTGATTTAGCTCTTTGGGAATCTTTATCCTTTTAGATAAATTTTGGAATAGATTTATTTAGTTCCTAAAAAATATCTGGCTGAAATTTAGAATGGAATTGCATTGACTTTATAGATTAATTTGGGGAGGATATTGATATTTTTGCAATGTTAGGTTGTTTCATTTGTGAGCAGGGATATATTGATATTTATCTTTTCAAGTTTTTAAATCTTAAAGTTTTTCTCCATAAAGTCTTGTGGATCATTCTTAGTTATGTTAATTATAAGTACTTTACTGTTTATGTTGCCTTGGAGAGTACTATTTTATTTCTGTTATATTTCCTGGTTGATTATATTCGATACAGAGAAATGTCAGTAATTTTTGTTAGTTGATCTCATCCCTCACAATCTTGCTGACTTTTCTTATTTGCTTGTCTGTGCTTTGACTAGTTTTTCTACGTAGATTATTATGTTGTATGCAAATAATGACACTTCTATTTTCCTCCATTCTTTTCTTTTTCCAATTTTATTTTTTTGCATTTATTACTTATTAAGAATCTGGAGATTTGGGGCACTTGGTTGGCTCAGTGGTTGAGCATCTGCCTTTGGCTAAGGGTGTGATCTTGGGGTCCTGGGATCAAGTCCCACATGGGGCTCCTCATAGGGAGCCTGCTTCTCCCTCTGCTTATGGCTCTGCCTCTCTCTCTGTGTCTCTCATGAATAAATAAAATCTTAAAAAAAAAGAATCAAGAGACTTTACTTTTTCAGCAGTTTTAGGTTTACAGAAAAATTCAACAGGAAGTAAAGAGCATTCTCATGTATTTCTTCTCCTACCACCCAGTTTCCACTAGTGTTAACATCTTGCACTGGTGTGGTACATTTGCTATAATTGACAAACCAATAGTGATACATAATTATTAACTCTAAGTCCACAGTTTACATTAGGGTTTCCTCTTTGTACTGTATAGTGGTATAGGTTTTACCAAAACAAATGTATGTCATGTATCCATCATTACAGTATCATACGGAATAGCTTCAGTGCTCTAAAGGATCCCTTGGGCACCACGTTTTCACCCCTGCTCTCTACCCTGACCCTTGAAGGCCCCTGATCTTACCGTCTCTATAGCTTTGGCTTTTCCAGAATGTCATATGGTAGGAATCATATAGTATGTATCCTTTTCCGACCGGCTTCTTTTACTTAACAGTATGCACTTAAGGTTCTCCCATGTTTTTTCGTGGCTTGATAGCTCATTTCTTCTTATCATGGAATAATATCCCATTGCCTGGATGTACCATAGTTTGTTTACTCATTCTCATTCATCTCAGTTGCTCCCGAGCTTTGACAATCTTGAATAAAGGTGCTGTAAACATTTGTGTCCAGGTTTTTGTGTGGACATAAGTTTTCAATCTATTACCTAGGAATGTGATTGCTGGATCCCATGGTAAGATTATGTTTAGCCTTGTAAGAAGCTACCAACCGGTCCTTCAGAGTGGTTGTACCATGTTGTATTCCCACCAGCAATGAATGAAAAGTTCCTATTGTTCCACATCCTTGCCAGCATCTTGTGCTGTCAGTGCTCTGGATTTTAGCTCTTCTGATAGGTGTGTGGTGGTATCTTGTTCTACTGTGCATTGCTCTAATGACCTACGATATTTAACATCTTTTCATGTGCTTTTTACCATCTGTCTTTAATTGATGAGTTGTCTGTTCAGATTTTTTGCTGCTTTTTAATTGTTTTGTTGTTGTTGTTGTTGTTGAGGGTTTTTTTTTAATATTTTATTTTGAAGTCATTCCCACACCCAACGTGGGGCTCGAACTTACAACTCTGAGATCAAGAGCTGCACATTCATTGACTGAACCAGCTAGGGAACCCATCTTATTGTTGAGTTTGAAGAATTCTTTGTATATTTTAGATACAAGTTCTTGATTAGACAAGCATTTTACAAAGATTTTTTCTCCCAGGCTGTAGCTGGTCTTCTCATTTTCCCAAGTGTGTTTCGCAGACAGAAGTTTGTAATTTTATGATGTCCAACTTAAACAATTTTTCTTTTATGGTTCATGCTTTGGTGCTCAGTGTCAGATCCAAGGTGCCTTGGACTTTTTTCCCCTGGAAGTTTTATAGATTTGCCTTTTACATTTAGGTGTAGGATTAATTTTAAGTTAACTTTTGTGAAAGATGTATAGTGTCTTGATTCTTCTTCTTCTTCTTCTTCTCCTTCTCCTTCTCCTTCTCCTTCTCCTTCTTTTTACATATGGAGGTCCGGTAGTTCTAGCAACATTTCTTGAGAAGGCTTTCTTTTCTCCACTGAATTCCCTTTGCTCTTTTGTTAAGGATCAGTTGCCTATATTTGTGTGGGTCTATTTTTGGACTCTAATCTGTTCCATTGATCTGTTTATCTATTCTTTTGCCAGTATCACACTGTCTTGATTACTGCGGCTGTTTCTTAATTTATGTTTTATAACATTATTCTTCTAAAAAATAGGATTTGAGATAGATTGCAACTTCAGTTACATTGGAAACAGGACAATTTTAATAAAAAGATAAAAGTTGTAAAATATTAAACTATTGATTTTTCTGGCAGTGGCTGCATTCTTTCAAAAACTAGAAGACAAAGAAATATTGCAAAAGATTATGGACAGGCCTTGGAGGCTTTTTACCTGCTGCCATTTATCTGACATCATTGAAAATTATACTTTAGACCGAAAAATTCTGAGGTTGGGTTATTCGTAAATATTATTGTTTTCCTTTGAGTTTGTGGTGATTAATTATTTAGTTAGTATTGCATAGTTAGCTGTATATAGTTCATTGGAGACACATCTTAATATTTAACTATTTTAAGATTCAGACTACCAATAAATGTTTATTGCAATATGCGAGTGTGACCACTTTTTTTTTTTTTTAATTTTTTAGGTCAATGATGCCTTCCTTCATGTGATACAGCGCAAATCCACGGGCAAGGTGCTTATCTCTCTTAAATGAATCCTCGCCTCAGCAGCAAACTCAGCATGTCCAAATCCAAATTTATCATCTTTCCAAAAAACCTCATTTCCCTCCTGTGTTTCTAAAGGTGTTAACCACTTTCCTTATTAATCCAGGTTCAAAGTCTTTTAGAGTCACCTTTGATTCTGTTTTCTTATTCCTTGTAATTAGTGTGACATATCCTTTATTGTCCTAACTTGGATGTCTGAATGTGAAAGGATGCTATTTGTAATTAAACCAGGGAAGCCAGGGTCCCAGGCAAAGCAGGCTGTATGGTCATCCGGTTCATAATGCATCAATGGCCAGGTTCTGTCATCCCAACCTCTAAGAGAATCTCTCACATCCATATCCTCTTTCCCATTCTGCCTAATTATGTCTCATTTGCTAATTCCAGTAGCTTCCTAACTGGCTTTAAACTACTGCCCCACTCCTCCATCTTTGTTATACATTGTTGCCATGGTGACCTTCCCAAAGGACAGCTGTGACTGTTTTTTGACTCAAAACCTGCAATGGCTTCCCATTGTCTACATGGTGGAGTTCAGACTCTTCGAGCTAGCCTTTCTTTATGCCCTTGATTGTGCCTGCTCTGTCTCGCAGCCTTATGTCACACAACACCTCGGCCTCTCTGTACACACTTACAGAGATTCCTGCCAATCCTCCTTTGCTCTGCTCAGGCGGTTTCCTCTTCTTCCTTAACTTTGTCAAACATAAGCCCTCCTGTCCTCCAAGGCTGGCCTGTTGCCTCAAGAGGGTGCTCAATTCTTCCCTTCCACCTTCCTGTAGCTTTTCTCTCAGGATTTGTCACATTCTGTGTTGCACCAAAAGGAGCAGCTGGTCTAATAGAATGAACACAGGATTCTGTATCTAAGATGTGGGTTTGAATCCCAGTCTCACCACTTCAGAGGTGGTTACCGAAGCTCCACGAGCCTTCATTTTCTCACTGGAAAGTAGATATTACAGTATCTACCTCATAATGTTGCCATGAGCCACACATGCAGTGATTGGGCAAAGTACCTGGTGTGTGGTAATCTATTAGCAAATGCTAGTCACTTTTCCTTCTTTTTCTCCTCTCCCAATGTAGCGTTAAGTTCCTCGAGAGTAGGTACTGTGTCTGACTCACCTTTGTATCTCCCACAATACCTAGCACAGTGAGTTACCCTTATTAAACACTCAATAAATTGAATTAATTTTAAATTATATACAAATCTAAATTGTGGGAATAAGTTAAGAATACATTACTTGGTAACAAGCCAAATGTCCATCCCAGAGGAATGGGTATAACGAATGTGGAATAGCTAAACAATGGAATATTATCTGGTCTTTAAAAGAAAGGACATTCTGATCCATGCTACAACATGGATGAACATTGAAGACACTATGCTAAGTGACATAAGCCAGTCACAAAAGGATGAATATGGTTTGATTCCACTCACAGGAAGTACTGAGAAGAGTCAAATTTCTAGAGATACAAAGTAGAATAGTGGTTGCCAGAGCCTGGGGGTAGGGTGGGCGAAAAATGGGGAGTCATTATTTAGTGAGTACAGAGTTTCAGTTTGGGAAGACAAAAGTTTTTGAGATGGATGGTGGTGATGGTTGCATGACAATGTGAATGTACTTAATGTCATTGAACTATACATTGAAAAATGGTTGGGATCCCTGGGTGGCGCAGCGGTTTGGCGCCTGCCTTTGGCCCAGGGCGCGATCCTGGAGACCCGGGATCGAGTCCCACGTCGGGCTCCCGGTGCATGGAGCCTGCTTCTCCCTCTGCCTGTGTCTCTGCCTCTCTCTCTCTGTGTGACTATTATAAATAAATAAAAATTAAAAAAAATAAATAAAAAAAAGAAAAATGGTTAAAATGGTTATTTAAAAAATTTTATGTATGTTTTACCACAATAAAAATGTAAAAAAAACACCAAACCCACAACATATTACCGTCACACCTAAATGAATACATTCAGGGAAGAGAACAGAGAGTGTGAATAGAGTGTCCAGCTTAGGCTGAAATAAGCTCCAGTCTCTGCTCACAGTCTCTGGTCTGTGGGGTGAAGCCCTCTACATTTGTTGATGCCAAACTTTGTTCTCTACTCCTCCTACCCTGTGAGTGATATTCCCAAAAAACAAGAGTGGTGGGATGGTGATAAAAGAGATACCTGACACATCTACAGGGATAGGTGTACTTTTACTTATTCTTCATGACGTCTTATTCCAATAAATGTGGTAAGAGGCTTTGTTTTCTGAGAAGTACCTCAGGCCATTTGGAAACACTTGTCTTCTCAGGATCTCACCAAAAAAGCTTCTGGAAAAATTGAATTGTAAAATAAGGAGTGAACATTTGGGGGAAAGAATTTGAAACTCAGAAAGTAGCAGAAGGAGGGAGAGGGGAAAGCCCCCTTGGGTCTCTTGTGGGCCATGTGGTACTTCTGTGAGGGTCAGAGCCCATGCTGCCCCTCTTCCACACCTTCTGGGAGCTGTGTGCCCTGAGGTTCCATTTAATGGTAAGCCTCTCCGTATGCTTCCCCCCAACCTTACTTCTTCTTAAAATGAGCTATTTTGTATTTAAATGAAAGTTGGTTTTCAAAAATATCGAGACACCAACTCTGAGGCCAATTTTAAAATTTCCTGACATCCTTTGGGATAATTGAAGACATGCTGGACAGACCCCAGGAGAAAAGGGAGACAAATCAGGATTGGGACAAGTGCACAAGCACAGCCAGGAGCTACCTTTCCCTCTGTTCAGAGCTGATCAGTTGGTGTCACTAGCAATAAAGATCGATTGTCCTCAGCCCACTAATGTCAAAATGACTTAGATTGAAAGAGGCAATCATTAAGGTGAGTGAATTTCATCGGTTTTAACAAGTATTGGTTAGAACCTCTAATGACCTGCTCTCTGCTTGCCATATTCCTGCTTCATTGGAATGATTTGATTTGAAAGCATTTGACTCATATTTTAGTCATCGTTTGGTTTTTCCACCATCTGAGCCATTAGTCTGAAAAAAGAATCAATGCGGCTCCAAGTGACAGCACTTATTCTATATTCACAGACTCCCCAGCTCTTCCTTGCAGGCTGGCTGCTGGAGAAATCACTCCCACGCACCTACCTCTTCTTTTTCACTAACTATGGGTCTGTCCACCTGCAAGCACTTCTCTCAACAACCCGAGTGAGGTTTTGTGCTATTAGCCATGGATTCATCTTGTCTATACATTGCCAGTATATTTGCCCTTGCTCCTAAAGCCACATAGGTTGTGGCTTTAGGAAGCTATTTTGTCTTTGGAGCTATGGCAAAGACCAAAAAGATTTGTTATTTAGCAAGTGAAGAGAAATAAAGGTGTCCTCACATAACCACTTGTATTCACCAAAAAATTAAACTCAGGAAAATGTACACTCTTATTTCTTTACTTACTTTGTTTCTCAGATTGTTTAAGTGAACCACTAAGCAGTGATTTTTCAAAATATTTATTGTTTATGAAAGTCATGTGAAGGGAAGCAAATTAAGCAAACAAATGCTGGCATGTCTCATTATTCTCTTCCTTTGGCATCTTTGCCACAGCTTATTGCTGGATTGAAGCTCTGTTCTGCAAGTATGCTGGCTTCTGGAACTTTGCTATTATTGAGGAATCACATACAAAGTGATTATTATTGTTTTTATTATTATTTTTTGCTGTAACTAGAAACTGTTTCCTAAACTTTAGTGAATTGTCTCATTTTTAAAAATGGTATTGTTAAAATCATGACATGAAAAATGTCAAAGCAGCAAGCAGTTTATGAATAGAAATTATTCTGTTTTTCTCTAGCTTGTCTTATTCTCATTCTCTTATAGCAGTTTCCCACTGGTCTCGCAGGCCCTTTAAACACATACACACCTATGCATACATACAGAGGTAATTTTTTTCTTTTTAGAATTTATTTATCTATTTATTTGAGAGAGCGAGAGCTCAAGTGTGGGATAGGGAGGGGCAGCAGGAGAAGGAGGGAGAATCCCAAATAGACTTCACACTGAATGTGGAGCCTGATGTGGGGCTTGATTTCATGACCCTGAAATCATGACCTGAGCCGAAACTAAGAGGCAGATGCTCTTAGTTGACTAAGTGCCACCTAGGTGCACCCAGAGGTTTTTTGGTTTTAATTAATTAATTAATTAGAAAGAGAGAGAGTATGAGCAGGGAGGAAGGGCAGAGGGAAAGGGAGAAACAGGCCCCTGCTGAGCAGGGAGACCAATGTGGGACTCGATCCCAGGACCCTGGGATCATGACCTGAGCTGAAGGCAGATGCTCAACTGGCTGAGCCACCCAGATGCCCCTGTTGTTGTTTTTAAAATAAAGGCATACATAGATTTAAAAAATAACTGGTCATAGTATGCACAGTGTTGTGTAATGTACGGCTTTTAATCAGTAATATGCCATGAACGTCATTCCATATTAGTAAATATAGATATCTCATTCTTTTTTTTTAAGATTTTATTTATTTATTAGAGACACACAGAGAGAGAGAGAGATAGAGAGAGAGGCAGAGACACAGGCAGAGGGAGAAGCAGGCTCCATGCAGGGAGACTGATGTGGGACTCGATCTCAGGTCTCCAGGATCACACCCTGGACTGCAGGCGGCACTGAACCACTGCACTACCGGGGCTGCCCAGATGTCTCATTCTTTTTAACAGCTGCTTAGTGTTCCATAATGAGGATGTATATTTATGCAACCATTTCCTTAGTGGTCTTATTCATTTATTCACCTTGATGTAATAAACATGGTTGTGCCTCTATGTGCCAAGCTTAGCACAGCACAGGGCATATATGATGGTGAACAGAAGTTTACAAATCTAGTAGAGGAGACAGACATTAATAAAAACCACAAAGCCATGTCAAATTAGTGCCCTATAAAGTATAATGAGGGAATGTAACTCAAGGAGGTCAAGAAAGGTTTCTCTGAGGAAAAACCCTTGAGACTGTCTGAAGATGGAGGCTTCTAGAACATTTAATTCTAGGAATTTAAGTAGGCAGGGAAGAATCTTGTAGGGCCAGCCATGTGGCAAATGAAAGCCTGTGAGTGAGAGGGGCAGACAGAAGGGGAGTGGGGCTGGAATGGGAGAAAAGGAAGCAGGTGTTATGAGATGAGGCTGCCGGCAGGCCCAGATAGGGCAGAGACCTGTGAGCCAGTTATGGGTTTGTGCCCTGACCTTAAAAAAATGTGATGCCATGAAGTGCTCTAAGCACGGGTGGGGTAGGAGTGGCATGACCAACACAGCATTTTGGAAGAATCCTCCTGGCTATGGTGGGGAGAGAGTATTGGAGAGGAACAGACCAGCTAAGAATCCATAAAAGTCCAAATGGAAGAGGAGGCTATCTGGGACTAAGGTGCTGATAAGGGGAAGGAAAGAAATGGAAGGATAGAGAGCTCTGCAGAAGGTAAAAGTGGAAGAACTTGGTATTAGATTGGATATAGACAGGATTGGTGGAGGACAGAGGGAGGAAATGTCAAGATGATTCCTAGCTTCCCAGATAGGTATTTGAGAGGAAAAACATCAGAAGAGAATTGGGTTTTGGCAGCGGCAGAGGATGTGATAAGGTCAGAAGATGAGGTTTTGTACATACTGAGACATCCAGATGTCAACTATGCAATTTTATGTAGCTGCTCAGTGTTCGGAAGAAAGGTGTGGCCTCTCAGATACAAATTTGGGTGTCATTTGGGTGGAGGTACTATTGGTGCCTGTGATGAGATTGTAGAGGCAGCATGGAGAGAGAAGGGAAGAGGGTCCAGACCAACTGCAAGCATCCTTCCTCTCAGTAGGACTGTAGAGTATTTCGTGACTGCATGGTGGACCACTGAAAGAGAGTTAGTTTGAGAGGGATAGTTTGGTGATTTAACATAAATCACAAGAGGTTATCAGGAAGGCTGTCTTGCACAGTGGATAAAGCATCATTCTCTCAACGGAGGACCAGTGACTCAGGCTCTGATTCCAGCGGTTTGACTTTGTGCTAGACTCATCTTTACAATCTTATCATGTCAAAAATGAAGATCATGATATGTTTTTTCTACCTTGCATGGTTCATGTGATGGTCAAATAAGATCATGTATGTGAAAGCACTTTGTGAATTGTCGTTCTCCTAACAGATTGGGAGGTTGTCTAGTACCTGTGTGTTCAAATTCATTTCAGAATTGAAGCAAAATGTATCTTTTTTCAGCATTTGTTGGGCTGACAGGGAGCAAAGGAATGGTTTGATTTTTTTAAAAGCATCTCTCAAATATTTCTACACTCTATTTTAGCTGAAGTCATTGTGCTCTTTTATATAGAATAATGGACAAAGTGATGCACGCCCGATGATCTGATGTACCTCAAAGACATACAGAAGCAGACAAGGTCTAGAGAAGGACACCTAAATTGATCCAGAGGGTAGAAAGGGTTCTTTTGTGAGGGATGATAAAAGAATTAGGGCTCTTCATTCTGGAAAGACACAGGCTGAGAGGGGAAGATGATTGAAATTTTTAAAATAATGAAAATCATAGGATAAAAATATGAACTTATTAAATCCCTGAGCTAGGGACAACTTTATCATTTTAAAGAAATAGTTTTAGGGCAAAGTAAAAATAGCACTTTGTTACATAGGAATAGTACACATATGGAACTTACTACTCTTAAAGATTGCTAGGATCAAAATCAAACATAAGAGAAAGATGTGTATTGGAAGATGGATTCATAGGAGATTATAAAATGAAATTAAAACAATTTGGGCGGCGCCTGGGTGGCTCAGTTGGTTAAGCGTCTTCCTTCCAGCTCAGGTCATGGTCTCAGGATGGAACCCTGAGTTGGTTTCTCTGCTCAGCGGGGAGCCTGCTTCTCCCTCTCCCTCTACTCCTGCCCTCTCTCTCAAATAAATAAATGAAATCTTAAAAAAAAAAAAAACCAAACAACTGGGTAAATCTCCCTGATCTTGGAGGATGGCACCATAGAGCATGGCCATGAAGTTTTCCTGTACCCATCTAGCGTCCTTGTCCAGATCAAGATTCCTGAGTGGATGTGCCAGAGAGGATAGAGCATAGAATTGGAGCTCAGCTGGCCTGGCTGCAAGTCTTACCTCTCTGACCCCAGGGAGTCACTTCTTTTTTTTTTTTTTTTTTTTGTACCTCAGTTTCCTAATCTGCAAAAAGAAAAAAAAGGTAATATCAACATTGAAACCTGCCTAACTATTGTGAGAGATTCAGCTGAAGGGATGTCTGTGAAAGTGTTTTATAGTTGGTAAACATATTCATATGGGCATGAGAATTTCCACTTTTATTGTTGCATTGCCAATTCCATTTCCTTTAGGTGGGTTGCCCTTCACCTTGTCCTTCCTGAATCGGGCCTCATTAGGGAGCAGTGTTTCCCAGCTCAGAAAGGAAGAACTCAGAGGGCAGGGACAATCCCTCGTCCTTGAGGGAAGGGGACAGTGGGCAGATTGCTCTTCTTTCACCCCCTTTTCCTCTCTGAAGGTGGAGAAGTAACGATAAATCATAGGTAAGGAGAACTTTAAGCATCTTTCTCCTTTGGATGTTTTGGGTAGTAAGATGCCACCTAAAAACTGGGGTGTTCCTGCCTGGCTCAGTTGGTAGAGTATGCGACTCTTGGTCTCGGG
This sequence comes from Canis lupus familiaris, assembly GCF_011100685.1. Taxonomy (NCBI): domain Eukaryota; kingdom Metazoa; phylum Chordata; class Mammalia; order Carnivora; family Canidae; genus Canis; species Canis lupus. The sequence continues at coordinate 21,562,800 of NC_049228.1, forward strand.
GTTGTGAGTTTGAGCCCCATGTTGGGTGTAGAGATTAAACAATGAAATCTTAAAAAAGAATTGAGAACAAACAAAAACCCTGGGGTGTTCCAGTCTCTGGGTGACTTCGAGGGTTCTTGCAGATCTTAGGAAAACTAAAAAAGATGAGTACAGTGCCGAGTGAGAAAAACCATGAGGACTGTTTTTTTTAATAGCATCTATAGGTTTAGAATTTAAGGGAGAGAGAAAAGTAACGATTCTAAAATTTCCTTTCAAGACGGCCATTGCAGTTGGCTCTGCCGGAAAGCCAATGGAGAGCTGGAGGGAGAGTGTGTCTTGCCCGGAGGGTCCTCTGGATCTCATGTGTATCCCTAGGGAATCTGACTTTGGCAGAGGAGATCCAGGAACAGCAGGAAGAGAGAACTGATAACAAATAACCATTCTTTTTTAAAAAAGATTTTATTTATCTGAGAGAGAGAGACAGAGAGAGAGAGCACACAAGCAAAGGGGAGCAGCAGAAGGAGGGGACAGAAGCAGAGAGAGAGGGGGAAGCAGACTCCCTGCTAGGCAGGGAGCCTGATGTGGGGCTTGATCCCAGGACCCCGGGATTGTGACCTGAGCCAAAGGCAGACGCTTTAGGCATCTGAGCCACCCAGGCGCCCCATCAAATAACTTCTTGGCAAATATGAACTACTTTGCCTGGCTTCCAAGCACTCCACCATACAACCTCCCCTGACCTCATTTCCTGTAAGTCCTAGTGGAAGGAGAAAGGCCCACAGCCAAGACAGCTCTGGATTTGAATTTTGGCCTCAGCACTAATTAGCTGTGCGGGCTCAGCTTCCAGTCCACAAAATGATGGTAATAGTAACCCCTCTATCCTTGAGTTGCAGTGAGGTCAAATGAGGTTATATTTGTGAAGCACTTAGTCAAGAGCCTGGCACATCATGGGCCCTAAATAAACATCGGCCTTTGTCATGATCTATCAGTCCTCTCCTCTAAGGAGATGGATTGTTAGATGATGAGCTCCGTGAATGTGGGGACCAGGATGGGCTTTGCTCATGTGTGTCTGGTGCACGTACACAGCGCCCAAAGAAATGAATTTCTTTGCACCAATCTCCCGTCATTCCCTTTCCATGCAAGTTATATCCATTCAGGACCCCCACTGAAGGCTCATTTCCTCTGTGAAACCAGCTCATTTTCATCTTGTTCTCATAGAAACTCCCATAGCACACAATGTAGCCTTAGAGACCCATGGATTTGCATCGTTGTCTCATTGCATGGTATCTGTTAGTCTTAGCCTCCAACGATGTTCAGCATTTTGTGAACATTTGCTATGATCAGGGTCTTGGTTTATACATAGATGCAACTAGCAAATAAGTTCCTTAGTCTCAGGACCTTTATCTGACACTTTCCTCCCCGCCTGGGACCCAGTGTAGGAAAGTACCCTTCTCAGTATTCTTACATGCTGCTTTGGGCACGTGACACAGTGGGATGCTTTGCAGGAACCTCTCACTTTGAGGTCCTGGGAGACATATTTGTTGGCACTTAGGGTTTCTTCATTCCTTGTGTCTTTGAGTTGATGTGAAAGCTGTGCAGGGGGTTTATATTATGGCTCATTTGTCTCAAAAAACATAAAGCAATACCCAGAATATTTTTATTTCTCATAAGAGCATCAGTCACATGTCAATCGGTGCCACTTTCACATTACAGAGGATAATTGCTTTCCTTTTGTCCTGAAATATGCAAAAGCTGGTGGTAGAAGCTGGACGAGGTGCATTGAATCTCTTTCTCCATTACTTCTTTGAAAAAGAATCAAGGGCAAAGTCTTTTTTGAAGGCAGGTCTGGGGAAGTAGCACCAGCACCTGTACATCTCCTGCCTTCAGTCTTTGCTCCTGTCTCGGGTTTACTTTCTGATGTAGATTCCAGGCCACCGTTCTCAGTGCTGATGGAGCCAGGAACCACCGTGACCCACCAGGGACGCCTCCCTGCAGCTTCGAAGTCAGGGGCTATAACCTAGCTGTTCCCATTGAACAGCTCCCTTTTGACTTCAGCTTGTAAAATTTCTGATACTTTTTTTTTTTTCATTTTTATCCTCTCCTTTTCTTTAAAGGTTATTTTTAAGTTAAAAATAACCATAAGGAGGCCTTGTGATCCTCTTCTCACTGCCCCAGATATTTTAAGAGCTGGGGGAATGACAGCAGCTCATCATCTGGGAATACAGGCTGGCTCTCAGGAGCCAATTAGCCAAATGTAATAATAAAATATTCATCCTATTTCCCACACATAAAACACTCTCCTTGTTTTTCCTTGCCAATCCAAACTCTACTCACCCTTCAATGCATTGTACACAAAGCCATGGACTTGAGGATAAAAGATTGGGTTCAGTCCCTAACTTGACACAAGCTGTCTGACCTTGAGCAAGTCGCTTTAGTGAGGACCTTGGTTTCTTCCCCTGGAAAACTGAGATGCTGACTGCCTCAGAGAGTGAGGATTGAAGACTTTGGGTCCAGCCCAGTGCCTGGGGTACACAAAACAAATTCCAAGGAAATACTTATCAAACTCCAGAAAGCCCGATTTGAGTAACCCTGGAATCATTAATTTCTCCTATTTGGAGATTTCTGTATTACTGAGCCTGTCTATGCCATACAATTTAACAGTTAACTGGAACTTGTCTTTAATATGTGGCTCTAGTGTTTTCACATCCTTAACTGGTGGATAGGTTCTTTGCAGGATGGTGCCACACGTTTTATTTTTCTTGTGTCAATGTTGCAATAATAGGTACTTAGTCCTTGATCATTGATTGATATACATCATCCATCTTACTAAATTTGGGTTCTGTAGCATACCAGAGGTTATTTCCTTTGTCTTTATCTCTCCAATTTCACTGCCTGATGCTAATAGTGAGATGGTAGGAAATCTTTTAGGCTTTCATTATCTTGTCAATTTTAGCTTCTCATCAAATGTGTGCTATTCATTTGTTCAGGATACTGCTGACCTGCCATAAACACAAAATTTTTTGAATTGCTTATCCACTATAAGGATGGGTTTCCACTGAATCAGCTTTGTTTTCTCACTCAGACAGAGTTGAGGACAGCCCACCAAGCTACATGTGTGCCTGGTGAGACTTCCCTTTTTCTGCCCTGGAACTGAGGTCTCTAAAGCAGGCCTATAGCTTGCCCTCTTTTGTGGTGACAGGCTCTCAGTGCATTTAAAGAGTTATTTATTTGGTAGAGAGAGCGAGTGAGCAGGGGGAGGGGCAGAGGGAGAGAGAGAATCTTGAAGCAGACATCCCACTTGAGTGTGGAGCCTGATGCAGGGCTCGATCTCATGACCCTGAGACCATGGCTTGTGCAGAAATCAAGAGTTGGCTACTTAACCAATTGAGTCACCCAGGTGCCAGTGGCTTTAATAGCAGCCCCAAGAGCACGTATTCTTTGGGTAAGGATACTGCCTCAGCTGTCACATCACCTCCATGAATGGTTGTGGTTCAGTTGTGTACCCCCAACAAAAAGGTGTGTTGAAATCCTAGCCCTCAGTACCCATGACTATGATCCTTTAAAAAAATTATTTATTTATTTATTCATGAGACACACACACACACACACACAGAGAGAGAGAGAGAGAGAGAGAGAGGCACAGACACAGGCAGAGGGAGAAGCAGGCTCCATGCAGGGAGCCTGATGTGGGACTTGATCCTGGATCTCCAGGATCACACCCTGGGCTGAAGGCAGTGCTAACTGCTGAGCCACCCGGGCTGCCCCCCATGACTATGACCTTATTTGGAGATAGGGTCTCTGTAAATGTAATCAAGTTAAGAAGAAGTCACACTGGATTAGAATGGCCCTAACCCAATGATTGCTATTCTTATAAGCAGAGAGAGACTTGGACACAGAAGAGGATGCCCATGTGAAGACAGGCACAGAAATTGGGGTGATGCAGCCATGAGTCAAAGGCTGCCAGGAGTTTATGGGGGACACCAGAACCTAGGAAAAGGCAAGGACAGATTCTCCCCTAGAGTCTTCAGAGGGAGCATGGCCCTGATGATACTTTGATTTCAGACTTCAGAGCTATGAAAAAATAAATTCCTATTATTTTAAGCCATCAAGTTTGGGATAATTTGTTACAGCAGCCTTAGGAAACTAATACACTACCTAAGAGTCTAAATATAATACAAAAGGGAGGCTTTAATTAAAGACAATTACCCATCTTCCCCTACAAGGCCTTGCTACCAATCCCATCATATCTTGTGATTACCCTTGTGATTCCCTCAATCCAACACTCCTGGGCCTCCTTCCCCACATGGCTCTGTACAGATCCTTATTTGGCTTTATCTCCCACCCTCTGACCCCCACACCCTCCCACTATGTTCTCAACCTCTTCTCTGAATGTCCCTCTCACCATTCTGCTCAGATTGATACCCGGCTCCCTCCTCAGGATGTGGACATACCCCTCAAAAGTCCCAGGGCCTGATGGTAGGGCAGATGTCGCTTCTCCTCGTGGCCACTCCTGGACCATTGTTCATCCCTGAAACCTCCCCACCAGCTCTGAAGGACAGGCCATCCATTTTCCATAAGCCTCTCACGTTTGTTGGGGCAGCCAGCAGTGTGAGGTCACTCCTCCAGTGCAGCCTGGACCCTGCTGCCTCACGTCCATGCTCGTCACCACACCTCTGTCCTCACTCGTGATGGTTGGCCTGCTCAAATCAGTGAGCCCCAGCCCTGGCTGCCCTTTAAAATAATTTGGGAAACTTTTAAAAAACCTCAGGCACTGCCACCCCCACCTCCCAACCAGTGGAGGAAGAATTAGAGGATCAGAGGTCTGTGTGTATTTTAGGAGCTCCCTAGGTCATTCTAGGACATGGCCAGGTTTGAGACCACTGGTACAAGTGATCAACAATGCCTTTTACCACCTCTGCCAACTAGTCTTTCAGTAATGCTCTGTGTTCCTCATGAGTGTACTTGTCCTAATACTAGTACTAGTACTTGTCGATTTCTGGCAACCCTCTCTGGCCGCAGCCTTCTGACTTGCAGCTCGCTCCCTCTGGAACCCCACTCCAGCCATTGTTAGGTCTCACTAGGTCCACCAGGCCATCATCCCCATACCCTGTCACTGTGCATCGCGGCTCTCAGGCCTTGCCTTCCACCTCAGCCGTCTGAGTCCATGGAGTAAGCTCAACTCCGTTGCCTCTTTCCCCTCTCTGCCTTTACTTGGCAGCCCCCCAGGTCTGCTAACACACTACTCACCTACTCGTGTTTGCATCTAAGCACCAAATCTCCAATGTGGCTGGAGAAAAATGCACAGCAGGCTTACTGGTCTTAATTTTATGAGCTCACAGCTCAAGTGGATTCACAGTGCTGCCGGGCAATGCTGTCTAATTTCTCCAGTTAATTCTCTTCTCTACTCTTTGAGAGGCTCTTTCACACTTTTCCTCTCCAAATCAGCTCCCCCCAGCATCCAACTTTCGCACTCCTCTGTTAGGCCAACCTCATTGCTATCTCAAGACATTTGCACTTACTGTTCTCTCTGCCTTCCACACTTTTCCCCCTCACTGGATTTATCTCACCTTCTCAGGGAAGTACCCCTGCCTCTTCTATCTAAAATAAGCCTCCCACTTTGACCCTGACACTCCATCCTCTGCTCATTCTTATTTTCTTCATAGCACTTACCATCTTTTGATATTACATGATAGATTTATTTTTGTTTGCTTATCTGTCTCCCTCACAAGCATACAGGCTTTATGAAGGCAGTTCCCTTCTTTGTTTATTGTTTGTTTGTTTCAAGATTTTATTTATTTACTTATTTGAGAGAGAGAGTGAGGGAGAGCACGAGTGGGGAGTAGAGGGAGAAACAGACTCCTCAGTGAGCAGGGAGCCCCATGCGGGGCTTGATCCCAGAATCCTGGGATCATGACCAGAGCTGAAGGCAGATACCTAATAGGCACCTCTGTTTTTTTGTTTTTAATATTTTGTTTTTAAGTAATCTCTACACCCAACATGGGGCTCGAGCTCATGACCCCAAGATAACGAGTTGCACACTCTACCGACTGAGCCAGCCAGAGGCCCCTGAAGGCAATTGCCTTCTGATCTGCTGAGTTCATGTCTAGATCCCCAACATCAGGTATGGTGCCTGGCACACAGTAAGCTCTCAATGAATGAATGAGTGAATGAATAAACAAAAGAGTGGGTCTATGTTGTATAAATTTGAATACTGACTTGGAAGGGTGTGGAAACAGTCTGGTTTGATCAGTGCTAGCTGTGGGACACAGAGTGCATTATTCACTCTCTCTAAGCTTCCATTTTCTTATTTGTAAAGAGGGGAGCATCTCTCAGTTGGTGAACAAGCGGAGATACAGGGAGAGTGGCATGCGGGGAGAGTGCATGGAATAAATAATAATAGTAATAATTAAATAATAATAATAATAATAATAATAAATATTATTATAAACCATAGACTGCCGCACTTTTCTAAGTGCTTTACCTATAATTATTCAATTGCAGTTGACCCTTGAACAACATGAGTTTGAAATCCACTTATCTGTGGATTTTTTTGGATAAATACAGGTCAGTGCTATAAATGTACTTTATGATTTTCTTAATAACATTTTCTTTCTCTAGCTGACTTTATTGTAAGAATATGTATAGTAATACATATAACATACAAAATATGTGTTAATTGACAGTTGTTGGTAAGGCTTCTTCTGGTCAGTGGTAGGCTATTAGTAGTTAAGTTTTTGAGGGGTCAAAAGTCATACGTGGACTTTCGAATGCACAGGGGGCTGAGGAGTGGGCACCCTAACCTCTGTGTTCCTCAAAGTTCAACTGTACTCTTCAAAGCAACCCCTGAGGTACTTACTACTAACCTCATTTTACAGATACAGAAACTGAGGTCCAGGGAAGGGAGATTCAGTGATTCCCCTGACATCAATGGATCTAGAGAGTGGCAAAGCCAGGACCCCAGCTTGATGGTGTGGCTTTGGAGCCCATGCACATAACTGTTGTGACATACTAACTCTGCTCAAAATCTTTTTTGCATAATCTCTCCTGGGGAGTTCAAGATGTTTTCCCATCACTTGGCTCAGTCTTGTGGTGGGTAAACATAAGATTTTTGGTCTGCTGTATATAAGTAATTTAATTTAAGGGACAGAGCTTACAGTTCTTTCAAGCAGAAACATTTGTACTTGTTTTCTGCCATGAATTTTGGTTTAGCAAAGTCAGAGCCAATACCTCCAATCTGCTGCTGATATTTGAAAGAATGTGCCTAGGAGACCCAAAAGGTATGCATTTGACATAATAGTCATTGCATTTTTCCACCTTTTATTCTGTTGTTTAGTTACATACAGATAGGTCTATATAACTTCCCCAATTTACCCAAGATGTCTGAGCCAAGGAAACCGCAGGTTTATGAATATATGGATGTATGCTTTTTGCACATTTTCAAAATGTGTATTTTTTAAGTTGGGGAAAATGAGACTGTAGGATTGCCTTCAGATCAGGGTCATGAGTCCTGTGTCACTTAAGGCCCAATATGGCAATAATAGCCTGAACAATAGAAGTATTCTCAAGTAAGAAAGCTCATATTTTGAATATTCTCATCTATCTCTTTTAGCACTGATTCCCCCCCCCCCCCCGCCTTGAAATTACCTTACATTTCTCTCTCTCTCCTGATCTCTTACAACATTTACTACTGACATTCCACATTTGGCTTATATTTACATTCTGCTTTTTATGGATATCTATATGTATCCTTCATTTCATATAGTTGAAAGATTACTATCAAGATAAAAGACAGTAAACAAATTGTGAGACAAGATGGCAAATGCAGTTGGTATTTAACTATCCTTTGCATAAATCTAAGGAGGTGCTGTTTGCATACGAAGCAAGAATATGGTAATTAGGAGTGTCTTCTCTAGTTATGACAAGTCATGTTAGGCAGGCTCTATTCTTAATATTTATGGCATAATGTTGTGGAATGATCTCTGAGAATCAGAGACCTAATTTCTACTTGACCTTGGGCAAGTTATTTAACCTTTCTGACTCTTTTCCTGTCTAAAATGATGGGTGGAATTAAAAATCCTTCTAGGATTAAAAAAATTTGGACTCTACTGTGGATTTTTGTATTTGAAGGTGAAAGAACATTTCTTTTTAAAAAGTTGTTTTTGGGGCAGCCCTGGTGGCTCAGAGGTTTAGCGCCACCTTTAGCCCAGGGTGTGATCCTGGAGTCCCGGGATCCAGTCCCATGTCAGGCTCCCTGCATGGGGCCTGCTTCTCCCTCTGCCTGTGTCTCTGCCTCTCTCTCTCTCTGTGTCTCTCATGAATAAATAAATAAAATATTAAAAAAAATAAAAAAATAAAAACTTCTAAATTATAAAAAAAAGTTGTTTTTAAGACAATTCTATAATTCAGCAATTTTACCTAAATCGCTTGCTTTCCTCATTTAAGTTTGAAATCAGGAGATTCCCCAGTTCCAGGATTATAAATAAACACAAACAATATATGCCTTCTGATTCATCCATATATCTACTTGCTACACAGCCCTTGTGGTGATGGGACATCTTGAATTTTCTATGATTTCTCCAGTTAAAAAAACCTCTGTGTTATTGTTTACATAATTAAGATAATTTAATATCTAAATATATTCATATATTCTCACTTCATTTTAATTCAGAAAAGGTGGACAGTGAATGCATCACGACCTTTTCCATGTTTTAATTATGTAAAATATGTTGGTTACTTGGTCACTGATCAATAAATGCTCCTTTCCCACTTTCTGGCTCTGTTACTGAAATGTGGGGATTGGTTGGTCAATTCCAGCTTCTTTCTTTTTCTCTCCTGGCATGTTCCTAAGTGATTTCTGGCCACCCCTATGCACATCACCTGAGAGTATGGATCACAGCACTCTCGGCAATATCTCTGTGCGTGCGCTCTGGAAATTCCCTCTGCACTACACATCACAG